>NC_134148.1:18855227-19158257 GCF_033958435.1 Carettochelys insculpta
TGTTGCAGCAGAATCCCTGCTGACTAAGTGGAAGGATTCCCCCAGCACTGGTAGGGCCTTGGGCGGAGACCTAGTGGAGTTAGGTAGGTTTGGTTACCCTTACCTGCTGCTGCCAATCCTACCTGTGGGGTGACAGTCTACTCATCTCTGGTGGACAGCCGGCCTTTTTTTCAAAAAAAAAAAAATGCCAGAGAACTGAAACACGGATGGCCTCTGCTCTGCCCTGCCCCACACAGAGATCTTGAGCCTGACTGCTTAGTGTTGCCCAGCCATTCCCTGAGGGCTGAGACTGGCTGCGTTTGCTGCCTATCCCAGCAAGAGTCTGGCTACAGACTTGTCAGTAACTTAGAGTGCTCATCTTCTGTGATGGCCTTCAGCCTTTAGATGGTGTAGTAACGTGGCATGCCAATCCAAGCTCCTTCAGAAAGACTGACACAAAATGTGTTTGTTTTGTTTCTGTGTACTTCAGTTGAGGAAAAAGTAAATCAGAAAAGGATATTTTTAATTGGCTATATATTGAAGCCAAGAAATGTTTTCTCGTAATTTTTAAAAACAATTTTTTGAATCATACCAGTATTTTTAAATTTTTGCCTAATAACTATCTAACCCATATTCTAGGAAGGAAACATCTTGCATGTAAAAACAAAAGATTTTTCACAGTGAAAAATGCAAACGTTTCATTTCTGTTAACAAAGAGCCTAAAATTCAGTAGGATATATATAAAAATGACTAACAACAGAGAGATTTCCACATCTTATATGTTAGAATGAATAAACGTTATTTAAAACTGAAAGGAACCTAACAATAGATTTCATGTGGTCTTCTTAAAATACAAAAAGCTAGGTGCATTTCTCAAACCAAAAGGAGAAATGAAACCTAGACAGACTAGCAGCAATCTAACCACTGAAGTGACACAGGTGGTAAACACAGATTCACCAATGAAGTCTGATTCTGAGGTAGAACATTTTAACTTCTCCAGCCAAATATTGAAGGCTTTCATGGAAAGACAATGGGGAATGCAGTAAAATGGTTTAATAAAATTCATTTAAGACAAGTATATAATTCCCACTACATGAATTACTCAAAATTAAAAATTCTATTAAAAGTCCTGACATATTAACCAAGAAAGATACAGTCTTCTGACACAGTTCCTTTTCAAAGCACAACCCTTGTGCCACAGTGTAGCCCTCTAGACAACCCATCATCACTTCCCTCTCAGTTCTTCCAACTTATTATTTGCAGTCCACAGTGCTTAATCAGAAAAAGCATAGAAATGTATGGCTGGAATAGACGACCCATGATGTGGCAGCACCAAATGTATTTAAATCTACCCTGAAACATATTATCTGATCCAGGACTGGCAACAGACTTCAGAGAGCCCTAGGCAACGTGGGAGGCGCTCAGTTCCAGACTGCAGAAGGGGCGGGGCTAGAAGCAGCTAGTCCTCGCAGCCGCCTGGACTGCGCAGTGTCTCCTTCAGCCATGCCTCAGTACCACCCAGACTGCACTGTGCAGGGTCTAGTAGTGATTTAAAGGCCTGGGGCTCTGGCCATCACTGCTGTCACAGTACCAGTGGCAGCAGCCCAGAGCCCTTTTAAGTTGCAGGGGCCCAGGGCAACTGCCACCTTCGCCCGTCACTTCCACCATACTATCCCCCTCCCTGCGACCAGCAGCAGCCCTAGTATGACATGTTCTTAAAAATTTCTAACAGGGGGATTCCACAACCTCCCTTGATAATCTATTATGGTACTCATATCTTTACAGTCAGAAAGTTTCTTCTTAATATCTGACCCTAATCTCTCTGGCTATGCATAAACTGATTACTATTTTCCAAACTTCAATGGCTATGGAGAACAACTACTACTTCTCTTCCTGGGGTTAAATTTATCAAAAGTTAAATCTACACTATGAACTAAAATAGATTTTCAATAAATTCAACTTTTTAATCACAATCTTATAAATTCAAAGTTAATTGTCCACAAACATTCCGGAAAGTCGACCTACCATTTCTCTGTGTCAATATACCACGTCCCCATTCCCTTATCGAAGTTCAACTGCTTGAGCAATGCATTGTGGGTACCTATCCCAAAGTGCCTTAGCTTTGTTGTAGTCTGGGGTTGTTAAACCATTTGATTGTGGGGGAAAAAACTGCCACATTTGCTTGTGGGTGTTTGATGTCACTATCCCAAAAGGCAAAGCACTCTCCCAGAATTCAAAGCACCACAAGAAAAATGAATGTCAGATCATGCCATTTTTCCTGACACAGCACTAGCACAAGCATGGATCCTCAAATGCTTAAAAAGTCTTTGCACAAACCGTTACAGCAACTTCCTGGAATGTCATGCAGTTTATCTCTTGACTACAAAGGCACTGGACTGAGATGATGGTTGAGAATGATGATGAAAATGTTGGAGAGGAAAATCGCTCAACTGAGGACCAAGAACTTAGAATTGCTGGCCACCCTGCATGCAGTGCTTACAGTGGAGCAATAGTTTTGGACTCGTGAAACCAGCTGTGGAACCACATCGTTTGGAGTCCTGGGATGACCAGCAATGGGTTCAGAACTTGTGCACGTGCAAGTCCACATTTATAAAACTTTCTGATTTGCTGCCCCCCCGCCGAACCAAAATGCAGCAATACAAGCATGAGGCCAGCTGTAACGGTTCAGAAGCAAGTGGCAATCGCTCTATAGAAGTTTGCAACACCTGACAGTTACCAGTCAGTGGCAAATCAACTGAGGGTGGACCAAGCTACAGTTAGGGGCCACAGTGGTACAGGTAGCTAGTGAAATCTGCTGGTGTCTCCTAAGGAACACCATGACCCTGGGAGATGTCCAGCACATAAATGTATGGTTTTGCTGCCATTGGGTTTCATAACTGCAGTGGGGCAACAGATGGCACACACATCCCCATCATGACCACGGATCACCTGGCCTCAGTCTATAAACTGAAAGAGATACTTTTTAATGGTGTTACAGGAGGTGCTAGATCACGAAGGTTGTTTCACTGACATCAACGTGCAATGTTCAGGAAAGGTTAACGATGCATGCATCTTCAGAAAATCTGGGCTGTACACAAAGCTTCTGGAGGGAACTTTTTTTCCAGACTGCAAAAATCACGACCAGCCATGTGGAGATGCCTATAGTAATATTGGGTGACCCTGCTTACCCTCTGCTTCCTTGCCTCATTAAGCCATACAAAGGCACCCTGGACTGCAGCAAGGAATACTTCAACTACAGACTCAGCAAATGCAGAATGGTGGTGAAATGCACCTTTAATTATTTAAAAGTGAGCTTCAGGAGCCGATTGACCTATTGGCCCTTTCAGAAAATAATGTCCCCACTGTGGTTGAAGTGTGCTGTATTTTGCATAATCTTTGTGAATCCAGGTGGGAATTTCATGAGTGCTTTGAGTGCAGAGGCTGGTGCCATAAGCAGGGCTTATTCACAGCCACTCACAAAGGCATTCTCCAATGTGAATGCCGAAGCAGCAGCAATCAGAGAGGCTTTGAAAAAATAGCTTCATGAATGATCGGGCAGCCATTTGTTTTTGCTGTATTTCACTGTTGTAATATGACCCCCCACTCCCCAAAATGATTTGTACACCCCACAATGATCAATAGCCCTATGGAATAATCAGTAAGTCAGACTGTGGCTTTCAGAAAAAGTATACTGTTATTTGGAGAAAGGGGGTTAAGGCGTAGAAAGAAAGAGTAGATGTAAAGAGAGGGTTATTTTCAAAAAAAATATTGCTGGTATTTTGCGGGGTGGAAAGGCCAATATTATCTTTTAGCTGAGGTGCATACATGCATGAAATAAGCCAGGTTTGGCACTCTGGGCATTGCCTCCGGGGTCTCATCAGCCCCAACAGATTTTGCAACCTCCAACCCTGCCTGGGTCCCGTAGCATCAGGCGGCTGTGATACCAGCCCTCTCCACCCCCACCCAGCTCACTCTGCTGCAAGTCCTCTGTGGACCTTTGCATAGCAGCAGGCAGCTGTGCTATCAGCCCTCTCCTCCCCTGCCTGGGTACCTCTGCCATGAATCCCAACAATGATCCGTGCACTCCACCACACGAGAACCAACAAATCAGAGTGTGGTTGTCATAAAAAAGAAAGCATTTGTTTTTGGGGGAAAGAGGGTTAAGTGGAAGGGAAAAAAAAGAAAGAGACGTGGAATAATTTTTTGCAGTGGGTCTTGGGGATGGAGCTCCAGATTGTCCTTGCCCTCCTTCTCCATGTGTGGGGACTGTGATGAGTGAGGGTAGGCAACCTGGATTCCGGGGAGTCTGGGCAGCACACAGCACAGCCCCCAAACTGAATGCTGCATAGGGAGTCCCTCTGCAGGTCGAGTATGGAGCACAGAAGCTCTGTTTCACCTGTCACACCTGTGATGTGCTGTGCTGCATCCTGTCTCAGGTGCACTGATCGCTCTCTTCTGAACTCCAGAACACTCTACCACCACTATGGTGTGTCCCTCTGGCTGGCAGAGGATGCTGTGTCAGCCCACTCCAGGTGCTGCATGATAAGGTCCTGCTTGGACCTTTTGCACTTCCTCATCCTGTCTCCCACATTGAGGATGCCTGCTGGAAAGGGAAGGTCAAAATTGAGATACAACTCACACAAAGTGCTTACCCATGGAATGAATGGGTATCTGTCTTTACAATCAGTGAAACTTTGTTTTTGCAAAGTCTCTTTTGGCTTCTTAAGGATGGCAAGGAATCAAACTCTGCATTGCACAAACTTATCATCAAGACCATTTAATTGTGGACATGGTAAGCTATTGTCCATTTAAGTAGTGGGGAGCGGGAGGGTGCAAAGCAGGGGAAGCTGGCCAGTGTCCAGGAGCAGGGTAAAAAGTTTTTCTGGCTGTTCCCTGGAGCAATCCTCCACAAGGAAAACCCACCCATGCTAGGCATGTCAGTGTGCAGGAGTAAGGTCAGCAGAGCCTGGAAGCCAGCTGGCAAGAGGGAAGGGTTTGACTGCAGCCGCATGGACGGCTGGGCGAGGAGGGATCCCAGTAAAGTGCAAAGAAATGACAGGGAAAAATTTTCCAGCTGTATGGCAGGGGAAAAAATGTTTCTCAGTGGTCCCCAAAGCAACCCTCATCAAGGAAAAGGCTATTTGAAAAAGGGAAAGCCAGCAATGGATATGCTGGTGTGCAGGAGTATGGTCCATAAAGCCCAACAGCTGTATGGCAAGGGGAAAGGGTTCAATTACAGCCACACAGATGGTTGGGTGGGAGAGATCAATGTAAAGTGAAAAGAAAGGCGGGTGGGGGGCTTTTCCAGCCCATGGTGGCAGAAAAACGTTTCTTGGTGGCTCCCAATCAAACCAGCATCATGGTGGGAGGTCAGGAGACCCTGCCAGCTACATGTAAGGGGGAAGATGGAGCACCCACCAGCCACATGGTACAGAAATGTGGTCCAGAGAAATGTAAAAGAGCAGATATCACTGCAAGAGACTCCAATCCAAATTACCTTGCTTCTTTAGGGTGCCAAAGAAGACATCACCCTCTTAAGAATAACAGCAAAAAAAGAAGACAAGCTCATCCTGTGTGAGCACAAGCCTGGAAAATTTGCCAAAATGTTGCGTGATGCCATGATACCATATCACTATCTAGTTGCCTGGCATGGCAATGTGTGCTATCATGGAAGCTACAGTAAGTCAGGCCTGCCCATAAACCTTGTGGAAAAAATACAAAAGTAGGTGGGGATGAGGTCCTCCTGGAAATCTCCAAAAAGTATAAGCGCTCCACCCCAGAAATATTAACACATTGTTCTGAGGGGCATAGATCCACAGAAAACCTATACCTACACCCAGCCACAACCCACTTGTAGCATTCAGAAAAAAATACTCACCAGAACAGCTGGGCCCTGGTGTTTCAAAGATCAGAGTAGAGGGGACCGGTTTGAGGTCATGGATGAATTGCTCTAGGATGTCAGGAACAGCTTCCTTGGACCCCCGCTGGTTGCACCCGTTCTCCTCTCCATTGGCCCCTTCCTCCTGCCCCCCACATGTAGGCTCAGATCCTCTCACTTCACCCCAGACTCCAGAACAGGGCCTCCTGAAGAGTCCCCATTAAGACTGAGCAATGTCATTGGGTCCCTCCCAAGAATCACATCCAGCTGTTCATACCACCACCACATCTTTGGAAATGACCTGAACCACCTGCTGGCTTCCCGGACTTTGTGACAAGCCTGCTGGAGTTCATTCACTTTCACCCAGCACTGCTGAGCATCCAGAGAGTAACCACTGTCCATCATCCCACGTGAAATCTTCTGATAGAGGTCCATATTTCACTTGGACACTTCAAGTCTGCCCACCACTGACTCCCCTCCCCAAACAGCAAGGAGATCCATAATCTCCTGATGGGTTCATGCTAGAGTTCTCTTGCAACCCTGAGAACTCAGAACACAAGCCAATGCACTCATAATAGCAAGAGATGGCTACCAATGCACTGCAATGGCTTACCAATGTAATGGCTAAAAGAAATTCAGGCTTCTGGGCACCCTTTAAATTTCCCAGCCTTGCTGGTGATGAATTCAAATTCGCATGCTTCCTGTTACCAGCTTCCCACGCACCTGGAGAGAAGCGGATATGGAAGCGGCCAAGGCATATAATCGTGGAACATTTTGGGATACATACAGAACGCTTCTGGAGACTAATAGTCAGTTAAAAGACATGGCATTTCAAACTCGCCTTAATTGGAACTTTTAAATTCAAACTTGATGCTACATCAAGTCGCTTCTCATGATATTATAATATCCACCTTCGCATTCCCTAAATCAACCTAATGATATTTGCAGGGAAGACAGTGACATTGTAAAATCCAACTAAGTGCCTTAAATTTGAATTTGTCATGTAGTGTAGACATAGCCTAAGACTTCGTAAAGTCTCCTTTAGCCCTTTAGGCCCAATCCTTTCCCTTTTTGGTTTCCACATTTCATTCTAATTCCAGGGCTTCACGTTCCTGGTCCCTCTTCATTACCTCTGTACCAGGGAGTTCCACCTGTCCCACTGCAACTCGTGACCTGTTGTCTTTTCAACATGCCTCCTATTGTCCTGCTCCCTGACTTGCAGATTAAGAGATTGAACAGCCTTCCTTCATAGAACTGTGCACAGATTCAAGCATGCTTCCTCAGCCTGACCCTATCTGGATTCCAGGATCACTCCACAGAGCCTCCCTTTTTCCTTCTCTTTACCTGGAGTCAGCTAACAGCTGGATTTTATCTTGTTCCGGAGGTAGTTCACCGATTGACTTCTGACCCCATTTCCAAAGCTCCTCTGAAGCTACCTCAATGACTTGTTTTCTTAAAAGGGGCCATGTCATAAAGCAGGACTGGGAGGACCTGAGTCCCACTACTTCTTAAAGAAGACTATCATTCTCTTAATAGCCTGAAAATAAATTAAGTCTATGTTACAACAGCTAAAATAATTGTTCCAAGTAACTAAAAGATGAACATTTCATTAAAAAGCACTTGAAAGAAACTATTCAGTCTAGAAGGCTAGTGTCTAGTGTGTTATGCTGACTGAAGTCTCTGTTAACTCACCATGAATAGTGTTAGCTCGGGTTTAAAATAAGGTGACTTTTGCCATTTCTCATCTTCTGTATTCAATGCTAAACGTCTAAATCTAACAGAAACTCTTTTAAACTACAACGAATGAACCAAATGTTAAGATAATGACAAGAGGGACAATGGATACTTCAGGTATTGTTAGTGAGATGTTGCCTTCTATCTCAATATCACTCTTAAGATCTGTAATCAATAACAAACAACTTGTATTTGTAAAGCAACACTTATCCTCAAACAACCAGATGAACTTCACTTGTACCATATGATTAAATTACACACAGAATGGAGACATGTTGGTTAGCATGGAATCAATTTGCACCAGCAATGCTGTTCAATGTTCATTTTCATTTAGTTGGGGAAGCTATAAGCTTTCCCAACTGAAATACTGCAGTGAAAAGAATATAATTTCTCAAGTGGGAGAACAGGTATGATGCACTTACTCAAGTGAAAGTTTTAGCTAGGATGACAACCTATTTTTGCAGAACATACTAAAAAAATCTCTTAATGACCAATCCCGACCATGAGTGAAGTACATTGCACAGCAGAGGTGGAACTTGCACTTGTGATGCCTGTGTAACTGACCACAAGGAGACTCAAACCTGAAACTTACAGAGTTTAGTGCAGGTGCCTCTACAGTTTGAGCTAAAAGCCAGCTGGCTCTCATCTATGGCTACAGAGGACACAATTTCTCTGTGAAGTGGTGTAGGTATCACTACATGAGACAGCGAACACACACAGGTGTGGGGGTTACAGCTACACTATACATATTCCATGTATAAAGAACAGACTTTAGTCTCCAGGACTGACAATTTAGCAACTGTTAATCATGCTACTTTCACAAGATAAAAACGAAAATATACCAAGCCCATCTCTGCCTATGGGAGAACTGCTTAAACATGTGTTTTAGGAAGCACATAACCTAAAAGAAGTGCTTCTTTCCAAGATAATACATCATTTTTGGCTGTAGACGTCATTTTTTTTCTAGCCCGCTAAAATAACTTAGTTGTACAAATTAGAAGAAAATGAAAATTATGGATTCGATTTACACAAAATCATCGAAAGCCATCTTGTTCAAACAGGAAACTGCATGCAAAATGTCTTGGTTTTAGTAGTACCCATTAGCATCCTAAGTCAGTACCAGTAAAGCAGTTCCTGTATAACTATCAAGTGCAGATAAGGGTTTTGTTTTGTTTTATTTTTTTTTCTTACTAGTTACCTAACACAATTTGCTATTTAAAAACAGCTGTGTGAGCAATTACTATTCTTAGCTTAATTCCACAACCAATTCTATTAATTTCCTGTAATGAAGCTTAAGTATTCCTTTTGCGGAAGTCTTAGACTGTTAATTCCTGTAATAGCAATATACGTAGATCAACTTCTGTCATTACTTTTCTATAATTTTCCTTTTCTTCATGTTATCAAATCACTAATCTCTGAATTATCATTTCTTTACTCACTCCACACACTCAACAATAACCCCTGAACTTACATTTTAAATGCAAAATAATGTTAATATGGCAAAACTAATACAACTGCGTACATTATAACTATTGTAGATAATTCCAAACAACTCACTGTTTTATTAGTGCCAAAACAACATACCAAACACTTCTTATTTAACATGATTCCTAGAAGAAGAACAAGCAAATTCTGTATCTCTATTAAGTATTAATCAACTGTTAAAAAAAAAAAAAGAGAGAGAAAAATATGGGGATTTGGCAGAGAAATGATGGCAAACGCATGCCTAGTTCCAGATAAATAAAATAATACTGTATATTACAAGCCTGAATATTATTTATCTCCAGTTTTTATGTATGTTGACACAGCAGTGTAAGCCCAGGGTTCAAACTCAAGCTTAACTCCCCCTTCCTAAAAGCCTGGGTCTCAAAACTACACAGGGATGTAGGTGTCAAGCATGAATCAAGACAGACCCAGAATTCAAGCCCTGTTACTCTGCCCTCAGCACCTCTACAGCCTAATGCACTGGGAGTTTGCCGAATTTATTCTCCAGTCTAACTAGGAAGTCCAAAACATTAAGTGGTTGGAACCAGGTCTGCATAATGCAGTGTAAAATGTGGGACCACAAGATGGAATTCAGGGTTCAAAAACTCCTAACCTGGGGTTACAAATGAACAAAATCTCTCAAGGCACAGTTTACACACACAGGTCTGCTTACTCAAGTACTACTAATCGTGGGCTTACATGGCAGACTACACATATGCTTTGCGTAACTTTCTGACAAATAAAAGCCAAATGCAAAGAGAAAAGAGACAGTCTGCTAATCTTTATGGATTACAGTTAATATAAGAAAATTATGCAAATACATACACAAATACCAGAAGAATATTTATTTGCATCTTTCCTTTGTTTCAGATAAGACAAAGTACAATGTGTACTGAACAAGGCAGACCAAGACTTGAACAGCAAACATTTGGAAAGGAATACAGTTCTTTAAGAGATTTAACTTCCACTTCTAGCTCACAAGAAAAAGAGAAAAGTTACTCACCGTAGTAACGGTGGTTCTTCAAGATGTGTCCCCGTGGGTGCTCCACGTTAGGTGTGTCAGGCTCGCCCCGGCGCCGCAGGTCGGATCTTCCAAGCAGTTTCTGCCGGACCACGCATGCGCCAGTGCGCGCCGCTCCCTTGCGCGCTCCTGGCCACATGCGTGATCCGGTCCCTGCCAGTTCCTTGACCAACTGCCTCCGATGCTCCTGCAAAATACTAAACAGAGATCTGAAGCAGGGAGGATGGGCGGGTGGTGGAGCACCCACGGGGACACATCTCGAAGAACCACCGTTACTACGGTGAGTAACTTCTCTTTCTTCTTTGAGTGTCCCCGTGGGTGCTCCACGTTAGGTGACTACCCAGCAGTAACCCAAAATAGGAGGTGGGTAATTGGATCATGTGCAGCTTGTCCCCGAGAGGACCGCTGTCGAGAGTTGCGTATCCTCTTGGAAAACCCTGTGAAGGGCGTAGTGCTTAGCGAAGGTGTCGTACGATGACCAGGTCGCCGCTCTGCAAATGTCTATTAGCGCAACGCCCTTGAAAAAGGCTGGTCAATGCCGCCACCGCCCTAGTGGAGTGAGCCCTGGGCATGGCCAGTAAAGAAGTCTTTTTGAGTTTGTAGCACATTTTTATGCAGGATACGATGTGCTTCGAGATTCTCTGCGAAGAGAGACTTTCTCTTTTCGATTTGGGAGTGAGAGAGACTAGGAGTCTATCCGTTTTCCGGAAGGACTTGGTCCTCTCTGTATAGAAGGCTAGCGCCCTCCTCACATCCAGGAGGTGTAAGCGCGCCTCTTTGTTAGAGTTATGAGGCTTTGGATAAAACGAGGGTAAAACAATAGGTTCCTTAATATGAAACTCAGAAGAAACTTTAGGAACAAAGGCTGGATGCAGCCATATGGTTACCGCCTCCTTGGAAAATACTGTGCAGGGTGGCGTTGCCATAACTGCCGCAAGCTCACGTGATTGCGAGAAGGAAGGTAGTCTTTATCGTAAGGAGGCGGAGGGAAACCATGCCTAAAGGCTCGAACGGTGGTCCCGTTATTGCACTAAGCACCAGGTCCAAGTTCCACGAAGGTGGAAGCAGTTTCCGAGGGGGGTATAGGTTTACCAACCCTCTGAGGAACCTGGTAACCATGGGATGGGTGAACACCGTGTGCCCTTCCTCTTCGTGTCTGAACGCCGAAATGGTGGCAAGGTGGAGCTTTCATGAGGATAGTGAGAATCCTCCTCTCTTGAGGTCCAGTAAATACTCTAATATTACAGGTATAGGCACCGAATGGGGGGCTAGCTGTTTGGTAGAACACCATGCCGTGAAGCGAGTCCATTTCTGCTTGTAGGTCTTCCTAGTGGAAGCCCTCCTGCTACTTTCTCGGACTTGTTGCACTTCCTCCGTACATGTGCTCTCTAGGGAGCTGAGCCATGGATTAACCACGCTTGTAGTCGCAGGCCTTGGGGGTGCGGATGCACTATGGACCCCTGGGCTTGCGTGAGCAGACCTGGCGCCACCGGGAGGGGCATTGGTGGACGGTCCGACATGTGCAGGAGTAGGGGGAACCATTGCTGTCGATCCCACGTTGGGACTATCAGGATCATTCGGGCTCCTTCCATCCTGGCTTTCTGCAAGACTTTGTGGATCAGCACTGTGGGAGGAAAAGCGTAAAGCAGGGGGCCCCTCCAGGAGACCGCGAATGCATCCCCCAGGGACCCCCGTCCCAGTCCTGCCCTGGAGCAGTATCGTGGGCACTTCTTGTTGTGTGGAGTGGCAAACAGGTCTATCTGGGGAAAGCCCCATGCGTGAAAAATCGGTCGTAGCAGATCGGGACGGATCTGCCACTCGTGCGTGAGTGCGAAACTCCTGCTCAGCTGGTCTGCCTTCACATTGTGAGCGCCTGGTAAGTACGAGGCTTTCAAGGTTATATTGTTGGCGATGCACCAGTTCAACAACCGGACTGCTTCCGCACATAAGGCACGGGACCGAGCTCCTCCTTGCCAATTTATATAAAACATGGTGGAGGTATTGTCTGTACTGATCCCGACTACTTTGCCTTGTATATAGTCTCGAAAGTGTCTGCAGGCGTTGAACACCGCTCTGAGCTCCAGTATATTTCTCTGCAGTGACTGTTCCGTGGAGGACCACAGTCCTTGCATCACCTCTTCGCCCATGTGTGCTCCCCACCCTATGTGGGGGGCATCTGTAGTAAGAAAAACCGATACTTGTGGTTGGTGGAAGGGTACCCGTGTTAGCATGTTCTTGGGGTTTATCCACCATTGCAGGGATTTGCGCACCTCTGTCGTGGGCGACACCACCCTGTGAACGGTGTGTGCTGCCGGTTTGTATACGCTCGCCAGCCAGTGCTGCATGCTGCGCATGTGTACCCTGGCGTTCTGTACTACGAACGTCGCTGCTGCCATGTGGCCCAGCAGCTGTAAGCACGTCAGAACCGGCACCGTAGGGCTGAAGGTGATGACTTGCATGAGGGAGCCGATGGCCCGAAAGCGTGTCTCTGGTAGATACACTCTCGCTGTAATAGAATTTATGCGTGCCCCTATGAACTCTATGTCCTGTGTGGGGTCTATCTTTGATTTTGCCAGATTGATAACCAGGCTGAGAGAAGAGAACGTGCCTGCTGTGACGCGTATCATGCGTAGTACCTCCTCCTTCGAGGCCCCTTTGAGAAGGCAGTCGTCCAGATACGGGAATATAAATACCCCCATCTGTGCAGACAGACTGACACCACTGCCAAGGTCTTGGTGAAGACTCTGGGGGCCGAGGAGAGGCCGAATGGTAGGACCTTGTATTGAAAATGTTCTTTGCCTACCATGAACCGGAGGAATCGTCAGTGAGCCGGATGGATAGTTATGTGAAAATACGCGTCTTGTAAGTTGAGGGCTGCGAACCAATCTCCATCGTCCAGTGCCGTAAGGATGGAGACGATTGTGATCATCCGAAAGCGTTGCTTGCGCAGGTACCAGTTGAGGCCTCGAAGATCTAAGATAGGCCTCCAGCCTCCTGTCTTTTTCTCTGTGAGGAAGTACCTCGAGTAGAACCCTTTCCCTTACAGTTGCTCCAGCACTCTTTCCACTGCCCCTATGAGCATGAGATGGTCTACCTCCTGCTTGAGTCTCGCTTTGTGGGAGGTATCCTGCAGGTGGGGCCTGGGTGGAGGTCGTGGCGGTGGGAGCGACTGGAAGGGGATCGCGTACCCCGTGGCTATGATCTCCAGCACCCATTTGTCTGTGGTGATCTTTTGCCACTGGTCGGAGGCGATGGTGGAATAACAGCTTCGGATGACATTGTGCGATGGTAGTTATGGCGCAGCCCTGGATCTGTGTGTCAAACTTGTGGCCTTTGGCCCTGCCCCGAGGACGCACGGCTCTGTTGGGAACGTCGCCTGGGAGTTCTATATTGTTGATGCTGTTGATGTCGCCCTTGCTCATCACCCCTGTAGTACTGGGGACGCTGTGGCTGATACTGGTACCGTCTTTGCTGAGGGTAGTACTTTTTCTTTGTGTATGGAGGAGTGTAGATCCCTAAGGTCCTAAGAGTGGCTCTTGAGTCTTTGCTGGAATGAAGGACCGAGTCAGTTGATTCAGCAAACAGCTTCTGCGTGTCGAAGGCGAGATCGACGATCTTCGCCTGCAGATCCCTCGGTATACCCGAGGTTTGGAGCCAGGACTCCCTTCACATTACCACTGTCGTAGCTGTTGAGCATGCTGCTGTGTCCGCAACATCCAGGGCGATCTGAACTCCCGTCCTCGAGGCCGCGTAGCCTTCTTGCACGATAGCCTTGAGCACCGGCTTCTTGTCCTCTGGAAGCAAGTCCATGAGGGAAGTTAACCTAGAGTTGTTGTCGAAATTGTGGTTCACTAGATGCGCTGCGTAATTCGCCATTCTCAACAGTAGGGTGGAGGAAGAGTAGACCTTTCTGCCGAACAGCTCTAGTTTCTTGGCATCTTTGTCCGTTCCCCCTGTTTTGAACTGAGATGTTTTTGATCTCTGTTGAGACGATTCTACCACCAGAGAATTTGGTTGCGGGTGGCTGAATAGGAACTCCATGCCCTTCGCCGGCACAAAGTATTTCTTGTCCGCTCTCTTGTGGACAGGCGGAATAGTCGCAGGAGTCTGCCATATCGTGGTGGCGGACTCCAAGATTGCTTCGTCAAGCGGTATGGCTATTTTAAAGGAGGCCGGAGGTCTCAGATTTTTAAGGAGCTTATGGTGCTTCTCTTGCACCTCTGCTGTCTGGATGCCTTGCGTGAAGGCCACCCTTTTAAACAGCTCTTGGAACTGTTTGAGATCGTCCGGAGGATGGACGTCCCCTGGGGCTGTAGCCTCGTCCGGGGAGGACAACGAGGAACCGCTAGGCTACGCCTCTCTGGACCGCTCCGGGTCCTGTTGACGGTGGTACATCCGCTCGCTAGAAGCTTGCGAGGGAAAATCCCGGGGTTCCAGAACCAAACTCCCCCTGAGATAATATGAGTCTCTGTCCCCGTTCGCGATCGCCCTCGGGGATATGGATCAGTCTATGGGGATCTGTCCCTGGTAGTATGCCTACGGTGTCTATGCCCCGCATGATAGGGGCGACCATGGCAATACGGGCACTGCTCCTGGGATGGTGACCTGGACCACTCCCTTGGTGCATACCCCCTACGTCTGGGGGAGCGAGATCTTCTGGAGACCTGGGACGCTGGAGAGACCAATTTGTGATAGTACTCAAGTGGCTCGAAGCCCAAGAAGGGCGAAGGTGGTCCAAGCCATGGGGAGGCTGGCTGTAGAAATGGAGATGGGGGCTCCGGATAGGCTAGGGGTGATCCCTGCCTTCTCGTTGGAGTCCGCAGCATGAGCGGAGGGCTCAGAGAAAGCAGCTCTGCAGCACTGTCTGGAGAGGGACTGCGATGCCGTGTTTTCTGTGCTGCCTTTCCCCTCCCCTGTGGGGGTGGCTCCGCCCCCTGACGCGTCGGGGATCTCGGCCCCGTAGTCTGCACCGCGCTCGGCATGCTCCTCAGCGGTGCTGCGCAGGCGGTCTCCCCCGGTGCCTGCAGGCCACGTGCCTGCGCGCTCTGCGCCGCCGGTTCCCCAGGGGTCGGTGCCGCTGTTTGCCGAGCCGCCGGTTCCGGCGCTTGCTTGGCCGCCACCCTGCCTGCGGTGCGGGGTGGCTGTTTGATCATTGGAGGCTGAACCTCCGCCACGTGCGTTTCCGCGCCGCCGCCAATCAGCTGTAGCTGCGGCTGGGGGCTGTGCGCTCCTCCCGTCCTGCTCGCTGTTGCTGCCGGCAGGGATCGGGTTGGGGAGATTTTCCTCCGTTTTTGTGCTGATGGGGTTAGGGACGCGGCTCTCCTTTTATGGGCCCCGGAGGGTCCCTCCTGCTGCGGCCGCTCTGGCACGTCTGGCTGGAGGGCCTTGTCGAACAGCAGCATTTTCAGCTGCATTTCCCTGTCCTTCCTTGCTCTGGCTGTTAACTTGGCGCAGAAGGAACACTTCTGAGTGACATGGGATTCCCCCAAGCACCTTATACACTGACTGTGCCCATCAGACGCTGGCATCGCCTCGCGGCACGACTCACACTTCTTGAATCCTGAAGAGGACATTGTGGTGAGTCTTTGAGTTGTTAATAGGGTACTTAGCACCTTCTCTGTGCTTGTTCTCCTCTCGGATAAAGCCTGCCGCAGCAGGAGGGCTAGTGGCCCTAGGCTCCTGGCCTCCGGTGGTCCGCTTGTTACTAGGATTGGAAGCTTTGAATTCCTTCCCTTTCTTTGTTTTTTTTTTTTGTTTGTTTTTTTGTTGAAAACAACCACCGACTAACTTAATCTAAGACTGAAGAAACTTTAAAACAATTAAAACGTTAAATACGTTAACTCTGGCCGTAGCCTGAGTGGATTCCGTCTGCAGCCGATGGCAGTTGAAGAGGAGCTGGCGGGGACCGGATGGCGCACATGGCCAGGAGTGCGCAAGGGAGCGGCGCGCACTGGCGCATGCGCGGTCTGGCAGAAATTGCTTGGAAGATCCAACCTGCGGCGCCGGGGCAAGCCCGACACACCTAACGTGGAGCACCCATGGGGACACTCGAAGAAGAAGCAGATGATATACACTATTAAAGCCTAACAAGCTAGTATCAAACCTAAATACTAACACTCACGTTAATCCATTTTACTGACAATTGTCCTGTGGTTACTTCAGTTATGACTCAACAGCTTTATACAACCATCCACTAAGTATCAATCAAATCCATGTCACAAGACTATCTACAGCAGGCCATAAATGTTCAAACTGTAATTTTGCGGCCAAAAGCAAATAGTTACCACTACCAGTGATGTGACACATTAGTATAAGCTGCTAATTCAAGTGCCGTAACATCTAAACACATGAAAGTCTGTCTGAAAGACAAAAAGTAGTCAAGTAGCACTTTAAAGACTAGCAAAATAGTTTATTAGGAAGCTCACCGAATAAACTATTGTGCTAGTCTTTCAAGTGCTACTTGACTGCTTTTTGTTTTGATAGTGTATAGACTAGCACAGCTTCCTCTCCGTTACTGTCTGAAAGACAGTGCTATAATGGAGATGCTTAATTATTTTTTAGATGTAGCAAAATGCTGTAAAGTTGTTCTTCCATGGTTTGTTTCGTTTGTTTGTTTTTTTGGGAAGGAAATCCTCATAGCTAACAAAATCCTTAAATGTTAGTGTTGACATGGTCTTATTCTAAATTCAAGCATTCAAACACCAAAACCCAACATTAGCATGTCTGTGATAAAAATTTCTAAAAAGTTTGCCACAAGTAAAACCAACTCATTCTCAGTCAAAAATATCTTAATTCGTAAATCACATTTTTACTTATACCACAAAAAGACTGGTAATTTTTGCATACACTCTCCTCAGAAATATTATACAGCCTTTATTCTGCAAGGGCTTGTCTCCACATTATTTTGTATCAATGTAACTAGTTTGATTTGAGAAGATGTGTTACAGATTATGTCCTCTGGTTGGTCAACGACAGGTTAAGTCCCATTCCCCACCTCAATGAGTTGTGAGGGTGATGGTAGAGATTTCATGTTGCCCCTCTGAGAGGAGTTCTTTTATCTGTGGTAGGATGTATAGAGTCCCCAGTGATTCCAATATGGCCAGGGACCCAAAAACAATGGAGATGGTCACCCTCCTTGGTGCCAATATCACTTTGGTGGGTAGTTGCAACAGGGCTGGTTAGTCAACCATTTGTCAAGCCTATGGGCTCTTGAAGGAGGTAAACAGTGAGGAGAAAAACCTTCATCCTCATCTGTGGAGAAGGGGGAAGCCTCTCATGAATAGCCCTGGTGCAGTGCCTCTGAGGCAGGCAAGAGGGGTGCCACAACTGGAGGTAAGGCTGGCACTGCAGAGTCTTTCAAGTCTCTGTGGTGCGTACAAGTCTGTGTTTTGGTCAGCTGCAGTGTGCTTTGCAATCCCTGCCTAGGCACTGAGCTGCAGTGACTGGAGCAGATTGGCTGTCAATGCCAAGTCTGTCTGAAGTGCCAGATGCACCAGGAGAGTGACAGAGAAGGCGGCAACATTAGCTTCAGCGCTGATACTGGGCACATAAGTGAGACATGCTGTGCCTGAAGCATCACTCTGAGAGCAGTCTGTGGAAGTGGCAGAAATCCTTTTGAAGATAGGGATGTTAATGTTTATCTGGTTAACCAGTATGCCCCACTCTAACTGGATGAGGCTTACTAGCTACAGTTCACCAGTGGGGTATAGAGCAGCTCCACCCACCATGGGCAGACCCACAAGGCCACCCCGGGAGGGGTGCTCCAACCGGACAGGAGTAGCCAACATCTACATCAACAGCAGAGGGGAAGAGTAGCTGTGGAGGCTGCTCCAGCCCAACAGGGGTGGAGCGCCCCCAGGCATGGATTGGCGCTGCCCCAGCTTCATTACAGTGCCTGGCTGCAGCCCTTCTGGGCCAGGCTAGTGCAGATGCAGGCTGCTCCAGCTGTGCTGAAGCATCCACCACTGGGGCAGGGACACTCCAGCCTGGCCAGAGCATCCCTGGTCCCCAGTGTGCCACGGGTGGAGGTGCTCCAGTGTGCCCCCCCACTAGTTTGATCATTTCACTGGTTAACTAATTAAATGGGATTCTGCATCCCTAGATGGAGATCATTTTTTTCTTTTGTGCTCTCTGCAGTGAAGATATCCGATGCTTTTTCACTGCTTTCAGCAGTTTCAGGGACCCTGTGAGGAACCTTGTTGCAGAGCCCTTTGCTGAATGTCCCCCTCAACCTGGTTTGGATGTTGGGGCGGGGGGCATGGTGCAGAGGGCTCTCCATTAGGAGTTTCAGCCTCAGGTCCCTGTATCTGCAGACCCAGGCTTTCTTATGGCACAATGGGCACATTACTTGGGAACAGGCCCCTCATCCAGAAAACAGACAACCTGACTGTGTCCAACGGAGATAGGCACAGCCTCCCTACTGTGGGCACATCTCATGAAGCCTACAGAACCAATCATGCCAGTGATGAGGAGCTGTAGAAGGTCTGTTGAAGTCACAGAGGATTTTTTCTTCATCTTCTTTTATAATCACTAGTTAACGAACTAAAGAGAAAACTATCCTAACTAAAGAATGTCTGAGGGGAGCACTGACAGCGTAACTGCTGAGCTTCATGTCCGGTTGGAGATGGGAGAAAAGGAACTGAGAGTTCTGGTTCCTGCGTATGGCTTTTTAAATTGCAGGGGGGAGTGGAATAAATTTCGTGCACATATGACCTGGACACACAATACTTCAAAAATCTCCACGCAAAGGCACACGGTTGCACCAACTAAGACACTTCTCAAGACAGAACTGAAGGATTTATATCAACATGAGCTGATGTCTTTTGTTGTGCCTTTACTTATCATGACTATATACTTCGATAAATGCACACTCTCAACCGGTACTTTCAGATATACCAAAACAGTATTAAAATTTACAATTAAAGCTTTTAGTCCATGTTACAAATCTGGTATGAATGAATTAAAGTCACTAGTTAAGCTATGCATTACAGTATACTGCAATATATATCACTGGTAAAGGAACACTACCGACACATGTCTTTCTACATTCTCCACTTCCCATACAACAGACATATTTCTAAAAAGATACCATCCCAAAAAAGAATACTATGTGGACAGAGAACATCTGGAATACCATTATGATCTGAAGATTTGGGGGGCGGTTAATATTTTCATTAATTAGACTTGCAAAGAGAGACTATAGGATCTCTGTCAGTTCTAGATCACCAGTTCAAATTCAGCTCAAAGGAACAAGGACCAGAAATTATTGGAGTTAAGTGAATACTCCAAAAAAGTATTCACAGTCTTTCAGAAAACCTTAACTGGTTGACAATCGGGACGCATTTTGGGACCAAGCAGGAACAGATACCGTATTAGGGTACAGGTGGCTGGAATCAATACCTATATAGGTAACATTCAAGCAGAACCTAAAAAAACCACACACGAACAAAATACTTTTGCTGACATTTACAAGCCAGTTAATGGATTTAGAAACAGTTATATCTCTGGAAAAGAAGCTAAGTTCCAACATACAGCAGGAAAGCAGTGCTGTGTTCTCTCTCCAAGATCGTGTCAAAGGACATAAGAAGTGTCAAAGAAATACCTTGTGTGTTTAGTGAATTTGCTCTAGCCTCAGTATCTGGGCACCTTACACGAATTAGATCTTTCAGGAAAGACTACTGTAACAAAACATTTAGGGGAAAAAAAAGGAAACAACTGGAAAGAAACCAAATGTATTCACATTTACTTCTAAGACAGGTTTGTATTTCTTATCTATTAATTTACTGTCTCTAAAGAGCACATTCACAAGCTCTACTTACAGGAGAGGTTGCTTGCTTGCAAGCAAAGGTGTCATAAAAGCTGTACATTGGGGGCTATTTGATGATAGGCTCCATCCCAGACCTTCACCACAGAAGTAGTTTTCCCAAATGAAAGGAGGGAAAAAGTCACTACTCTCTACATCTATGATGTGAAATAGTCAGCATTCTTACTAAATTTCATCTCTGCATTTGCATGGCTACTCAACTCCATCAGCAATGTAACAAGCTAATATTAAGTCACTGGTAAGGACGGAACAACAAAAGAAACATACAAAATGCTGACTCTGAATAGTCATTACAGTTTGGTTCACTGCCTCTCCCCTGAAAAATTGTGAGAAACTGTTTGGAACTTCTAGGTAACATTTACAAAAAGGACAAAAGGTAAAACTGTAGCCCCACTCAACTCCTGCATTTGCTCACTAGAGCAATATCATCATTTGCCCACATTACTGCAATTGTCCAAGCAAAGTGGGGTTTGATTCCCTCTGGATGATTGTGCTTTGAAAATGTAAGTTTAAATCCATTTATCAAAGCCTTTGAATCTTTATTTCCTATGAAGTCAGTAAAATAATTAAGCTTAAACCAGAGTTTACAGGCTTTCTTGGAGGGGGCATGGCCTCTGAAAGCTTAGACCCCCACCATTTGGGTATTATTTTGTACTGGCATGTCATGTTTAGTAACCTTGCTGGGATGTAGTACTGGTCTCAGACAAGACAGATCTTCCTTTTGTGGATCTGTGAAGAACTCTCAATAATCCATTACATCCAAACACTTTATGAGTCAGTTTGAAAATGATCAGATGACTTATTTCCTACGCTGATGACAGGGTCAGCATCAAATGTTGAGCAAAGTACATTAGGACTTTAATCCTACAATTTCTGTTATATGGCATTATTTGCTGATGCTCTTACGTCTTCCCCTAGACCCGAGGAAAAAGGCAGTGCGGTGTTCTCTATCCAGGGGAAGAAATCTGTTATTATTCACAGCTGTAATACCTGCTGAATTCTTGCTTATTCAAGTTCCATTCTGCCCTCAGACGTCGATCAGTGGGCTGAACCAGTCAGCCTTTGTGTTTAGAATACCCTTGACGTGAATGGCTTTTTATTGACAGTAAATGATCTGCCCAATGAAAGAACTCTCACAAAATACAGTTGAAACTGCAGCTCTTTGTTCCAACCCTGTTTGTCCCTGTAGAAAACAGTTAAGATTGTGTGATGTCATTACCGCACACAGATAAATAATTACAACGTTCTGGACTGAGGCCATGTCACCAGTAGCATTTTTGCCAGTAAAGCTTCTGTTGGTCAGAAGAGTGAAAAAACTACACTCCTAGTCAACCTAAGTTTCACCAACAGAAGTGCCGGTGTGGACAGTGCAGTCGGAGGGAGGTGCTCTTCTGCTCACATAATTACCAGTACACATTTCTTTTCTTTCCTATCTCTCTCCTTCTTGTTTAACAAAAAATTGGTGTAGCCACCCAAATCCATGTGTTTGGCACTACTGCTATAAGCTTATGACCACAAAGAGATGGCTAGATGCAGTGCCTTTAACAGCCTCACGATGATACAAGTTTGCCATGTCTTGGAGTGGTCGGTAGCGTCTTATGTTTTTTCCAGTAACTAGTGAAAGTCAACACTATAAGACAGAAGGTATATTTTGGCTGTTGTGAAATGAAAGCCTTACTTAATACTCTACATTTCCAAATGCTTCAACTGATTTTCCTTCTTTTTCTGAATCTTTCATAAAAGGATAAAAGGATTTTAAATGCTGTGTTTACATTGGCACTAAACAGGCAGAGGTCTCAGTAAGCCAAACCCCAAACCTTGTTTAAAACTGTTTAATGTGGAGCATTAACAACTTTGATTCTTTGGGCCCACACAGTCCATATAAATTAATATAACAGTTCTATACCCCACTCTCTTACTGTCTTGACAGAGGGCACTGAGCACATCATTAGCAGAACACACAATGCAAATAACATTGTGCACAACAACAGCTGTGGACCTTAGCTAAGAATACCCATGTACTAACACCTCTCTGCTGCTATAGCCATCTTGGAGCACTACTCTTAGCTGTCAGGAACAAGAGCTCTACAAAGGAGCAAACTGCCCCAATTCTTCACAGTCAAGTTTAAACTCTGAAAATTGATCACAAAATTTTAGATTTTTTTAAACTGTTGTCAAGGGTGGAATGATGTTTCTTTAATGTCCCTCAATCCCAAATCCTATTCCAGAAAGTAGTTTCACCTCCTAGGATTGGTGAAAGTGATTTTCCTTTGATTTTTCCGCCTCAAGTTCTTCCCCAGACTATTTTCCTACCATAACCAATTTCCAATCCTTAAAATTTATGCAGTTTGCAAGCCTAAAACAATATCTTGCACTACTGAAAAAATCTAAATTATTTTTGGCACAGACTAAAGAGGTTTTTCTATTTCTTCTGCCACAACTCACCATTTATTGCTCAGAAAGTTGTTTTGATAGGTTAACAACTCTCCATGACCTCAATCCCACATCACATATGTACACTTACTGGCTGTGTTAGCTAGAAGAATGTAGAAAGGTCTTGTTCCTATAATGAATTATAGTTTAGCAAAAACATTTATAAGAAATATAATGCAGCTAAAAATTCAGATTTCAGAGACAGAACATCCAGTAGGAAGGTCCCTGTTGGAATTTATACTGATGTAATCCAAATCTACAAGAAGAGAGAGACATTGCATTACAATTAGGGTTAGGTGGGGCATGCTACACTTAAGGAATTGTTTTACACAGACACAACAAATATGACTACTAGAGAACCATACTACTGTTCCTCAACTACTGAGAACCAGTAAAAAGCCTTGCTCCACTGAAATCTCTCCTTACCCATTTTTTCTCCATCCAATTGTACTACTCCAGTGCAAACCTCTCTCTCTAAGAAACCAATCGCTACACTGCATTGTCCAGTGTCAGCAAGCAGAAGCCAGTAATAAGAGTTTTTTCAACTACAACCCCACTAAAAAAAAGAAAAAAGCTTCTTTACTGTAACATGTTCAAACTTCAGGCTAACCTCCGGAGACACTAAAGAAAATACAATTCACCTTTACCGAGCTTATTCTATCCCACATTCCCTCAACAGATGTGTTGTCTAGACCAGTGGCGAGCAAACTTTTTACATCAGGCCCCACTTTTCACCCCTGCACTTAGCAGGGGCCCCGCAACCTGTCTAATGTAATCCAAACTGATGGAAGTTTCCGTCGTGTTCATATATTTTTAAAAAAATAACATTTTGGCACGTGTAAGAAAATAAGTTTGCATGATATAAAAACTTTATTCATTGGCATATGAATGTAAATACGCATCCATAAAAACAAACATATTTCAAAATTTTTAATGAGATGGATGAGACCAAGACCCAACAGCCAGTCATGCTCCCTCCCCCCGATGAAATTTCGTGTCCCACCCCAAGGGGCCTGCCCCTCACTTGGCTCTACACTACAAAATTAGGTCAACATTAAGTTGCCTTGCTTCAACCTATTTATGCAAACCTCTATGCTCAAATGCATTGCTGACCAATGAAAATGACCAATTAAAGCAACACAGTAAGATCCCCTCCTCAGACAGCGTGCAGCCTACTGAACCTACGGACATGAACATAGTGTGAGTGTCAACGATCATTAGCTTTGTCAATCCTAACCATGTTCTCACAGCTGTTCCACAATACCCAATTCCCCACAACAGTGACCATAATTGGCCATAATTGTGAACTACCGTACAAGAGTGACAGACTGGAAGGTACCATCTCTTTCAAACGCTCCATGTTTGTAAGATGTCCGTTCCTGACTGCTTGTGTTGGTGAGAATACCCAATAAATCTCCCCTATTGTGGAGAACTCCCCAATTGACCATATAAGCTCCACCCACTAACACATGTCTGTTTCAGGTGCACAGGCATTAATGGATTGCCCTGTAGGGAGATGAGACACTGCCATCTGAACTACAAAGCAACTCTAAAAACATGGCATATCTACTAACAGACTGCACAAGGAACAAAGGCAAAGAGATGCTTCTCCAGTCTTCCTTAAAATACTCCTGCTAGCACATTCCAGAATGATTGCTTTTTTCTCCTTTTCTTCCCAACAATGATACACTATTGATTCTTATCTAGCTTGTGATCCACTAAGACCCCCAGATCTCTTTCTGCAGTCCTCTTTCCTATGCAGTCATTTTCAAGTTTGCGCCTGACTGTTCCTTCTCAAGTGGAGTACTTGACATTAATTCTTACTGAATACAAAGAACAAAAAGTCCTGTGGCACCTTCTAGACTAAAAGATATTTTGAAGCATAAGCTTTTGTGGGCAAGGACCTGCTTGATCATCTGCTTCTTTAGACCATTTCTCCAGTCTGTACAGACCATGCAGAATTTTAATTCTATCCTCCAAAGCACTTGCAACCCCTCCCAACTTAGTCTCATCCACAGACTTCATACATCTACTCTCTACACCACTATAAAAATCACTGATGAAAATAATACACAGAAGCAGACCCAGAACGGATCCCTGCAGAACCCCACTTGATATGCCTTTCCAGCTTGTCTGTGAACCACTGATAACTGCTCTGAGAACAGTTTTCCAACCAGGTATGCATCCACCTTATAGTAGTTCCATCTAGGTTTTATTTCCCTAGTTTGTTCATAAGACAGTCATGTGAGACAATACCTAATACATTATTAATGTCAAGACATAACACATCTACTGCTTCTCCCCATGCACACATATTGTTACCCTGTCAAAGAAAGCTACCAGGTTGGCTTGACATGATTTGTTCTTGACAAATCCACGCTGACTCTTACTTATCACTTTATTATCTTCTAAGTGACTGCCTAATTAATTGCACCATTAGCTTAAATTGCCACTGTCCTAGGGATGTTGAATAGTAACAGAGGAAGCCGTGCTAGTCTATACACTATCAAAACAAAAAGCAGTCAAGTAGCACTTTAAAGACTAGCAAAGTAGTTTATTAGGTGAGCTTTCATGGGACAGACCCACTTCCTCAGACCATAGCCAGACCAGAACAGACTCAATATTTAATCTAATTCTTGACCTTCCCCCCACCCCTGCACGCTCTGATTTGCTCACCTTGATTACCTTTTTCTGATTTGTCCTCCTTGCTTACTGTTTTCGGTTCTCTCTGTCTTAAATATTGAGTCTGTTCTGGTCTGGATTTGGTCTGAAGAAGTGGGTCTGTCCCACAAAAGCTCACCTAATAAACTATTTTGCTAGTCTTTAAAGTGCTACTTGACTGCCCCCCCCCCTTTTTTTTTTTTTTTTTTTTTTTTTTATAAGAGAGGTGATATGTTAGTCTATATCCCAACAAAACAAAGCAGCAGAAATGTAGCACTTTAAAGACTAGCAACATGATTTATTCAAATAAATAATTGCTAATCTTTAAAGTGCTACATTTCTGCTACTTTGTTTCACTGTCCTATGGTCATACTTATGGAATAGAGACTGAAATTTTATAGTTTCATGCAAGAGAAGAAAAAAAACAAAACCTCCCTTGCTCTTTGACCCTGATGGACATACTAATCATACGTGGGGCTGACAAGTTGTGCCAAAGCATTACAAAGCTGAAGTGTCAATAATACACATATCTTATGCAAAGTCTTCATTGGAAATATACCTTTCCCTTTTCCTTGTCATTGTAAAGCAAACAATACAGCTCTCTGTCAGAAGCTTCGGCCATGGACACTTTGTGAGTTGCCCCCCCCACACACAGGCCAAATCTGACCTTGGTGAACTAGAGAGGACATGTTCTATGATTCCAAGCAAGCCAGTGCTGTTTTTGACCACTGACAGCAATCCTCAGTGAACTCCATCATCACAGTTCCCTACTTCCTCTGACATACCATTTGGTATCACATGCTGCATCATTAGGCCTAACACTCCATAGTGAGACAGCAAGAACCACCTCAGCTTTATGTACACTGACCTATGAGACAGCCCTCAAGTGCTGCATAGGCAGGCACAACTACATTTTTGCACTCAGAAAAAAAGTTTGCTGCTTATCCAGTTTTTAAAGTTCTTATTTGTTAATTTCTGCTTAAAAGCTTTTCCCTCACAATTTTTCTGCACTGTATTTGTCACTCAGTATATTTTTATTTCTGGAAAATAAAATTATGCTGATTTATTCACAACAAATATGATAGAAGGCATAGAGGTACTCTAAACATAAGCACTTCTAGGGTACATGAAGCACAGAACTATTAATAGCTTCACAAAACTGAATGTTCACAGATGTACAGCAAACACTATGCAATTCTTAGCAGCACCTAAAAGTCCAGGCCCTGAAAACACTCCAGCACAGAACATTACAGTGAGCTGGCCATTCAAGAGCACTTGCAAAGCCTCCTTCACTTGCATAGCTCCAAACTGTACTCTGGTAAGGATCGCTAGGCCTGCCAGTTAAAAAATCAGCAGACAGCTGCTTTACCTCCGCCCTCCAAGCTGGTGGTAGCTTTTCCCCAGTTTCGTCACAGACATTATGCACTATGCCTGGACTCCAGAGCCCAGAGAGCAGAGGGACCTGTGCTCAAATAGGTCAGCACCGCCCCAGCCCTCTCCAGGAGCCGGTTCTCCCCATTTGGCACCGGGCAGCCGGCCAGGGATCTATGAACCAGTTTAGCAGGGCCAGGGCGGCCCCAGTAGCTGTTGCTGCACTATTTCCTGATTGTCTGCAAATTTGTGAAAGTCATGTGCCCTGTATTTGCAACATATGTGAGAACAGTGCAGCTCTCTGTGGGATCCATGCTTCTGTCAGAGATGGGAACACCAAGAAGTGCCATCAAGTTCTGCAGGATTTAAAATAAAAGGAACAAAAATTATAGGATATGGGTGGCATTGTAGGATAGAGAAACTTCCATGCTACAAATTTAGCCCCCTACCCCAGAGATTCCCGGGTGAACCAAATGCCACTGTAAATTAAAAGTGTTCAGTATTATCTCACTTTTTTGTCTAAGCAACTGACTGAACAAGCAGTTGGACTGAGTGGACTTGCAGAATTTGGACTCAGCAGAGTTAGAGGTGATCAAGTTTTACATTTTGTTTTTGAGCCCACGTATGTAACAAAAAATTCTACATTTGTAAGGTGCATTTTCAGGATCAAGGGACTGATTTACAATACTTGTATGAGAAAACTGAAAAATACTAGTTCCTTTATTATTTAGAATCCAAATATTTGCAACAAAAATAATTAGAAAGTGAGCAAGACATTCTTTGCATTCTGTGTTGAAACTGAAAATGCAGAAAAACATCCGAACTTATGTAATAAATTTAATCTGATATTTTATTATGTAACAGTGTGATTAAAACTGCAATTAATCATGATTTTAAACCAATTAATTTGAGTTAATTCTGAGAGCTAACTGTGATAACTGACAACCCTAATTAACACATGTACACCTAACGAGTACTTTTACCATCACTGCAAGCAGCCAAACATGCAAGCAATGTACTGTAATTTGCACCAATGAAAATCTCCAGTGTACACTCAGTCCAAGAAAAGCACACACATACTGAAAAAGTATCGGTGAAGGATCCACTGACTTGTACATGTCATCTAAATGAAGATAAGAAAAATGCTCCAAAAAGGATTTAAAGGGTAGTAAAGCAAAGTCCAAACAGGTATGAAATATTTTCAGTTCTTTAGCATTGGACAAAATAGTATATTATGGTCATCTCCACAGACAGGTACAACGTAGAACACCAGGTTAAGGCTGCAAGTTTTCTAATTCAAATAGGCTCCCATTATTAAAATTGAGATACTGACTGAAAACTTTTGTTAAAACTGGTGTCATTCACTCTGAAAATGACAGGTCAGAGCAGTGTGAGATTGTGTAGTTTACTGTGGATTAAGTTGGTTTTGCATAGAAACTAGAAAAGGAACTTTGTTGCACAACATTTTACCATGTAATCTTAAAATTTGTGTGGTTCTACTATGAGTGTGTCAAGAAGAGGAAGTTACCGATCTTGTGCAGTGATAACAGTTCTTCGAGCTGTGTGGCCCCATGGGTGCTCTGCTCTGGGGTGTTGGTACATCCTCACGCCAGTGCTTGGAGATTCTGAGAATAACCATGGTTTCCCATACCACGCAAGCTCTGTAGCACCTCCCTGTGTTATCTGGTGCACGCACAGTATGGACTCTTCTGTTCCTTCTCTACCTGACAATTACAGCAGGACACTTCAAAGCTGGGAAAGGCAGGAGGGAAGTGGAGCACCCATGGGGACACACATCTCAAAGAACCATTGTTAATGCACAAGGTGAATAACTTCCTCTTCTCTGATTAGCGTCCATATGGGTGCTCCACTGTGAGTGACTAAAAAAGAAGTAGTTGCAGAATGGAGGTGGGTTCAGAACTCAGTAATTACCAGAGTAGACAACACTGCTTGGCCCACTTGGATAGAGGAACCAATGACAGATGAAAAAGCATAGTGTTTAGCAAACATTTTACTGGAAGAGCATGTAGCTGCCTTGCACGTCTGTAAGAGGCACATTCTTGAGAAAGGTGGTGGTAGAGGACACAGCCCAAGTCGAACGGACAGTGACAGCTCCCGGCAGCTCTCCCTACGGTGAATCATGTAAAAGGTGTTAATCCATTTGGACGGTAGTTGGGAGGCAACAAGCAAGCCTTAGACCACTCCACGAACGACAGGAAGAACTTTGGAGACCTGTGCCAAGGCTTTTTATGGTCAATGTAGATGGCTCCAACCTAGCAGACATACAGGGTGTACCATACCATGTGGGGAGGATCAGAGTACAGCTTTGGAAAAACACAGGTAAATGGACATTTTCATTGATACTGAATGGAAAAGGAAACTTAGGAAGAAATCTGCAGCGAGGTTGAAGGGTGACTCTATCCTTGGTGAAGACAGTGCACAGGGAGGCTCGGCCATAGGGGAGACAAGCTCCCCAACCCTCCTGGCTGACATTATGGCCACTAGAAAGGAGACCTTCATAGACAGGTGAAGCCAGGAACATGTTGACAGGGGGTTCAAAAGGTGGCTTCATATGGCAATCAAGTATGTGGTTACGGTCCCAAACAGGGACTGGGGAACTAACTGAAGGGAAGGTGTTCTGGATCCATCAAAGAAGTTTGATAATGGGATGGCTGAGGAATGAGAGTCCATCGTCCACTTGGTGGAACACCACCAGTGCTGCAGTGTGCACTGAGACCATGCTAAGGCTTACACCCAACTCGTGCAGGTGAGTGGATACTCCAGGAGGATGGGAAGCGATGCTGTACAAATTCATTGGTGGATTTTATATGGAGATACACATCTCCTAGAACTGGGAGGGACCTTGGGAGGTCATCTAGTCCAGTCCCCTGCCCTCTTGGCAGGACTAAGCACCATCCCTGACATCTGTTTGCCTCAGTTCCTAAATGGGTTCCTTAAGGATTGAACTCACAACCCCAGGTTTATCAGGCCAATGCTCAAACCACTGAGCTATCCCTCCCACATGAGGATGCATGGGATAATGAGCACCCATCCAGTGAGAAAACCATTGCCATTTGAATAGGTAGGACTTGAGTGTCAACTCCACATCATAATATAATAAGAATACATTTGAATAAGAAAAGCTCCAAAAATAGTTGCTTTCTCTCCATTTGTCAACTCCATCATCTACAAATTAAATAAAAATTAGGAAGCCAATGTCTGCGTGAACAAAGCCAGATTTGAGCGATGAAATAAGTCTGCTTTCCTCATACAAACTAAAGGGATATTATAAATTATGGCCATTTTTCTTTTAAAATTTACTTTTCTTTTTATAAAGAAAATGATGTTTTATGTATTTTTTATCATTTAACTGTTGCCAAAACAATTCTATTAAGATGCAGTGCCTGTCAAATAGGGATTTTACATTTGGACTGTACTGGCTTTTAATCCTGCATTCTCTTCTTTTTTTGTACACTGTTGTTTTTATGTTTGGAAGCACCCTGGATCTCTGTTTAACTTAGTTCTTTTCTTTTTCATACTTTAATACTATGTGCATTGTAAAATTTGCATAAAACCAGACTTTATACCGATTTGTCCAAAATAAAATCCTTTGCCACGACATTTTAAGTTAATTTCAAACAAATGTAAGGTCCAAAGGAAAACAAGAGCATTAACTCCCAGCTTTGTGCTCTGGTGTACATTTTCAAGACTAAGCAAAACAAGAAAATAGAAAAGACATTTTCGACAGAAACCCATTGTTTATTACTTCGATTAGTATAATAAATAACTTATTTTCTATGAAAAGGCTATTAAAGGTTTAATGTATTAACAGCTGAAAGTGTTATGTAGGCAACAAGCTGTATCCCAGAGTGAAAGGCATGCGATATCAAATATATCTCTGTAATACCAGTTAATCTGTGAAGCAATAGCAACATCAGTTCTAAATGAAAATATTCACTTTTGAGATAAAATGTTATGAAGATCCACGCACAAGACACAAGGCTAATCAGAACGAGTAACATGTATAAACGTGGGTTCTGTCTGGCCACATGGATTGTATATGAAGAACTGTTTCCTTTGGAAAGGAAAAAGTTACAAATTATACATGTCGGTTAATTATGAAAGCAGAAGGTTATATCAGGCCAAGTCATTTTGATGATCACATCGAACATTTAAGACTGGAGAAATGCAAACATTAAAGTGCTATATACACACTAGCTGAGGACTATTCTAGAGTTTCATTATCATGAGCAGCAAAGGCCCTGGATACTTATTTTGTGGATGTACAAAGACTTTCATTCTCAGGTCCAATCAGTGTCACTTTCTATATTATTAAAGTTAGTTTAGAAGTGATATAAAGCCTAATTAAAACAATGTGTTAATGAGTGTAAACAACGTTTGGAAATTCAAAACAAAAAGTTCTAAAATCAACTTAACACTCTGCATTGTTCCATGTGTAAGTATTATGGTTCCTTATGTGAGAACATTTCATAATGAATACACCTATATAGATATTTTTCCAAGATCTCTTGGAATCTACCACTTCAACTGTCATAAAGGAATGAAAAGATGATAGCAAACTGTGTATTTATTTTGGAGATTAGTGAATTGCAGTACTAAATACTGAATGGAAAACATTGTTGGCATTATATATACACACAGATATAACAAGGGTTCCACAAAACATACAGTCCATTCTGATAAAAATTTCATGGTCACAGTATTTTAAAAATTGTGCCGCGCACACACTCCTGGAACCCCTACATGAGCTACTGTGCCTGTGCTGGAAAGAGGGTGAGGTTCCAAAGGATATGCGTGACGCTAACATTGTATAAGAACAAAGGAGACAGAAGCGACTGCAACAACTACCGTGGAATCTCCCTCCTAAGCATCACTGGTAACCTGTTCACTCGCATCATCCTTGGCAGACTCCAGAAGATTGCTGAGAGGATGTACCCCAAATCGCAGTGCAGATTCCGCGCAGAGAGGCCTACCGTTGACATGGTCTTCGCTCTAAGACAGCTGCAGGAGAAGTGCAGGGAGCAGAGGAAGCCACTCTACATAGCCTTCATCTACCTGACCAAGACCTTCGACTTGGTCAGCAGCGATGGTCTGTTCAAACTGCTCCACAAGATAGGCTGTCCGCCACGGTTACTCAAGATGATCCAGTCATTCCACGAAGACATGACAGGAACCATCCAATATGATGGCACGTTATCGGATGCTTTCAGAATCAGGAGCGGCATCAAACAAGGATGCGTGCTTGCTCCGACATTGTTCGGGATCTTCTTCACACTCCTCCTGAAGCATGCCTTTGGATCTTCAACAGAGGGCATCTTGCTGCTCACAAGATCTGATGGGAAACTGTTTAATCTTGTAAGGCTGAAAGCGAAGTCTAAGGTGCGGGAAGTCCTCATCAGAGACATGCTGTTCGCAGACGATGCTGCTGTAGCGTCTCACACAGAAGACCAGCTTCAAAAACTGCTGGATCAATTCTCCAAAGTGTGCAAGGACTTTGGGCTTACCATCAGCCTAAAGAAGACAAACATACGCAGTCAGGATGTTGCTGAATCCCCATCAATCAGCATTGACAACTATACATTAGAGGTCGTCCACGAGTTCGTTTACCTCGGGTCCACCATCACTGACACCCTGTCGTTGGACATTGAGCTAAACAGGAGGATCGGAAAAGCGGCCACAATTCTGTCCAGACTCAGCAAGAGAGTGTGGAATAACAACAAGCTGTACACTCACACCAAAATGCAAGTCTACAGAGCCTGCATCCTCAGCACCCTCCTTTACGGCACCGAGACTTGGACCCTGTATGCCCGCCAGGAAAAGAGGCTGAACGTCTTCCACTTGCGCTGCCTCAGGCGCATCCTTGGAATATCTTGGAAGGACAGAGAGACCAACACCGTCGTCCTCGAGCAAGCTGGAGTCCCAACCATACATACCCTCCTCAGGCAGCGTCAGCTCCGCTGGCTTGGCCACGTCCACAGGATGAATGATGGAAGGATTCCAAAAGACATCCTGTATGGCGAGCTAGCCTCTGGCAAAAGACCTCCTGGACGCCCCCAGTTGTGCTACAAAGATGTCTGCAAGAGAGACCCCAGAGAGGTAGACACCGAGCTGGACAACTGGGAAGAACTAGCAGACGACCGCAGCAGATGGAGGCAGGGGTTACACAAGGGCCTTCAGAAGGGCGAGATGAGGATCAGACAGCTAGCAAAGGAGAAGCGAGCGCACAGAAAGCGCACTAAGGACTTGCCAGACACCCACCACATCTGCAAGAGATGCAGCAAGGACTGTCACTCTTGTGTGGGTCTTCATAGTCACAGTAGACGCTGTAAATGAAGTCCTCAACTGAAACTATAAAGGGCGCGATCCATAGTCTATGCAGACTGAAGGATGCCTACCACTACTACTAAATTTCACATCTTAAATAACTAAATTTGGAATTTCACAGCCTTATAACCGCGTAGATCTTAACCCAAAAAGGGGGTTGTTGGGGGGCTGCAAGGGTAGCATAGGGGTCATGGTATTACCACCTGTACTTCTGCCCTGCTGCTGCCATCACTGTATTCAGAACTGGGCGCCCAGAGACGGCAGTTGTTGGCTGGGGGTCCTGCTCTGAACATAGCACTGCTGCCACCAGCAACACAGATGTAAGTACAACATGATATGATATTGCCATGTTCACTTCCAGTCCATTGCTGGAGGTGATGCCGCCTTCAGAGCAGTCTACGATATGTTTTTCACACCTGTGAATTTAACAGGGTCATAGATATAACAATGTGGGGGGAAACAGTACTTAGATTTAATATTTGGGAAACTACAACCTAACTGCCGCTGTAATATGAACGTCTAGCTCCTTTAAGCACCTCTGAAAACCCAGACTACAATTTTACAATGAAAAAATAAATCATAATATGTGCTACCTAGCACTTTTCAGACTTACCCTACAAAGAAAGGTAAATGTGAGGCCAAATTCTGCTCTCAGTACTTCAGGGTTAGTCCACAGAGGACTGATATTAAAGTCACATCAGAATATGGCCTGAAGTCTGCCTATTTATTTATTTGGATTTTTTTGTGGTTTGTTTGTTTGTTTTATACTATGAGAGTCATCTTTGCTTGTAAACTACATCCAGTACCTATGTTCTGAAGTAAAGCTTAAAAGAACTTCGCAAGCGTCAAGAAAATCTACAGTTTAAGATGACACAATGCACATTTAGAATGTCAGACAGTAACATTCATATCATATACAAATTAATACCTCAGTTTGGTTCAGAAAAGTTTGTTAACAAAGTTTTCTTATTAAAAAAAAAAAAAAAAAAGGTCAACTACTTTCAATTAAAAACCAAAAACAAAATCAGGAAGGGGTAATAGATAAGACAGCTACAGCTAAATCCTCTAGTACGTGCTTTGTGATGTACTAATAATGTATAACTCAAAAATGCAATTAGAAGAATTCATATTATGATTCCTTAAAGATTTATTCTAAATTAAAATGAGCCACCTAGATTTGACTAAATATACTTTCTAAATCTGATGACTGCACATTCAAGGTAGATCCATGAGAGATTAACTCCTATTGTGAGAATGGTGGGAAGGGGGAGTTCTTGCTGCCTCCCTCCTCTTCCCTTCATGCTGTCAATTTAATTTGAAAGCAGGCCTCCTGTGGAATTTATTTAAGTTGTTCTTCAAATGCAGTAGAAACTAAGTCAAAGTCACCAGTGGTCCAAACAGACAGAGTGAGCTGTTTGTGGAGGTCAACCATATTGTAAAGCATATCACCAACAAATAGAACACCGTGTCTAACACGCTATTTGAGCTGGTCTCTGGCACACTGCTGTGCATGCTATAAAAAATAACAGCTTAACCAGGCAGGAAAAAGGCATTTTTTCTTAGAATTAATTTTACTTGGGCTAAGCAACAAGGAGATGGCAAATAAAAACAAATCATGATAATCGAAAAATCTTAAGTGACACTGACACAGCATTGCAATGATACCCAAACAAACACATTGTTTCCTTCCAAGTAAAAGAAACCCTCTAAGACAACTAGGCACTGTTACAGTTCAATGCCATGCACTCTACTGAAAACTGCTAAAGTTAATATCAAAGTGTAATTACCTACTTTCAAATGTAATACACCCAAATAACATGATCACATCAGTCAAAAGGTGCAAGCATTATTCCAAGCACAGAAAAATCTGTCCAACTCTGTATTTCTTATGGTGAAATATATACAATATGCTAAAATGCTTTCCTGGAAGGACAAGAAATGAATGTTCAAATGCAGCCTAACAATAACCTTCAATAATTTAAAGCCTGCTTTTTTTCCATCATAATTCAAAATGCCTGTTTTTTTCAGATCTTAAACAAAAAAAAAAAAAATCAATATACCACATTACAGGGGCAGGCAAGATAGGGGCTGAATCCAGCCCCCTAAGCATATTAGTCTGGTCCACATCAGGCCTCTAGGGTTGCAGAGGGAGCAGGGCTTCAAATGTTGCCCCTGCACCCTCAAGAGATAATCTCAGCTCCTATTAGCTGGAAACCAGCCAATGGGAGCTGAGAAATTGGACTGTACTGCCCTGCTCTCGTCAAAATCTTTCAGCAACTATTGGCCAGACGCACAAAACTGACCAATAGAAACAGAGATTTTTCTGAGGCTAGAGATGGCGCACCACAAATTCTTGTCTCCCATTGGCCAGATTCTGGCAAACAGAAGCTGAGAGATTTTGCTAGGGGTGGGGGCAGAAGCAGTTCAGCACAATTTGTCAGTTCCCATTGACTGGTTTTTGGCCAACAGGAGTTGCGAGATGTTGTTGGGGGTGGAAGCAGGAAGTCCATCCAGTTTCCCTTCCCCTCCCAACTCCCACCCCCCTGTGCAGAGAGCCACATGGAACAGCCTTTGCACTGGGGCTGCTGGCAGGCAGGGAAGCATGCTGGAGAGTGCTGCTGACCAGGAGCTGCTTATGTAAGTGACTTTTGAGCACAGTCTCCTTTTGGCACCACACCCAACTCCCCCTGGCCCTGCATCCCCTCTTATACTCCTCCCCCAGGCACAATCCTCTTGTGCACTCATGTCCCCTTCTGGAACCTGCACTCCAATACCCTGCCCCAGGGCACAACTGTCTCCTTCATCCAAACTCCCTCTCAGACTTCCCACTGTCTCCTACACTCCAGTCCACTACCCTGAGCTCCTTTCTGCACCAAACCTCCATCTCAGACCCTATACTCACGCTACAAAAAAGTGCGGTCCTTGACCATCTAACAAAATCTTACAGCGACACGCCCCCCCGCCATCAAAAGTTATTGCCCACCCCCTGACTTAATGCAGAGCACACAGAAAGCATACAATATGAATTGTCTTCCCACCGTTTCATATATTATTTCACAGTCATTGTCTCTAGAAACATACATTTGAGGGTATAATCAAATCATCAGATTTTAAATCAGAACTTTCCATTGGCTCCAGTAGGGCAACAGCTTATGAACTGTTGCCATGTTACAGCTCTCAGTTCTATCACCTTCTGCATTAGGGGAAATCTCTTACCTGTTTATTTTTTTAAGGCATTTTTCTAAAGCCAACCCAGACATTTGACTCTTTAAATGGTATAACCTCTTCTACTAGGGGAGCCTGGCAAACAAGGTAAAATGAACAGAAATACAATAAGCCACAAACAATAGTTGGCACATCTACAGGGCTTACCATCATAGAACCTCAAGACAGTTCAAAAATATTAGCATATAAGGCCTTACAACCAATGGGGATAATGTTCCTCTATCATGGTCCACTTTACAGCTCTGCAGAGAAATAATACGAGTTTGTCACTGGAAACTCAACAGTTGCTGACTGTGGCAGGTGTGCTGGTGAGACAACCTACTTTAATTGCCTTAATATTTACTGCACATTTAGGCTACGTCTACGCTACAAGATAAATTTGAATGTATTAAATTTGATTTTGCAATACTGGGTTTTATAAATTCGAATTTCAGTATCCTCATCTCCCCACAAAGTCCCCTCAAATTTGACTTATCGCTGCCACACTTACTGCCAAACATCAACTCTTGCAGCAGTGCATTGTGGGAACCTATCCCACAGTTCCCTCAGCCCCACAGTATTCTAGTTTTTTTCTCTGGTGCAGTATGGGAAAAAAAATGCCCTGCAAGTGGTTGTGGGGATGTGATGTTACCTTCTCACATTGCACTGCCCTCATTCCCCTCCCATGGAAAGCAAATGGCCATTTTTTCCCAGAGTGAAAGAAATAGGCTGGCTGAAGGTGACTGAACCATGTAAACTAGCTGCTCAGTTGCTTTTTCCCCCGTGAAAGAACATCTTCCATTTGCACTAACGGGCAGTAATCCCTTTAGGTATGACTGTTGCCTCATCAGCAAACTAGGCATTCCGAAGGTAATTAACCTGGGCTGGGCCAGGGGGCTCAGACATTGACACTGGAGTAATGGTGCCATTACTGCATGTCAGGTCCCTAACCCCCTGTATTTACATGTATTCTTATGGGGGAAAATTCCCCTTTATAAGTCATTTCACTGTACACTGCAACTTCACAGTCCCTAACCACAACATATAAAGGGGATCCCCTGTAGTAGTTTGCTTTCACTTGCTTTTCACTGCAGCACCACGTCTAGTAAACTTATTTCAACCTGGCTATCAATTAACAGCCCCAAATAATTCAATCTCTAACTAGCTAATTTTATTTGTTCAAAATTCACTTAAATGTATTATTGGTTTGTAACACAAAAGGTCAATGATTTCATCCGGCAAAAAGCGATATACTGTAGAAGCTCTATTATCTGGCACTCCCAGGGTATCTACCGGCTCTCTAGCTGCAGAGCATGCTCAGGTAGCCAGCTGCTCTGGCCCCACTCGACTGGCTCTGGGCAGGAGACCACCGGTAGAGCAGGCGCTGGTTAACTGAGCATGCCAAGTTGTCCAAATTCTGGATAACCTGGCTTTTGCTCTGTGTGTTTTTGTATGTATATAAATAATGTGCCTTCCCCAAGAAATAGCCTTGTATTATTGACATTTTTGAATTACTTTACATATCAGTTGGCAGTCCTCTGTGGGTTCCCACTAGAATTTATTAGGATTTCTTTTTATTTGTAACAGCACAAAAAGTCATCCGTCTACTCATCTGAGAGACTTCTCTTCTACCAAAAATGCAACCAAGCAGCAAGCTTGCTGAAAAACACAAGCCAAGAGGCATTCAATACCCCCATTAAAATACCAATACTGAACTCTACCTATCCTCCATTACCCTGGCAAAACGACAGACCACAGTTCCCAGAAGGTCAAAATCTCAAACCATTTCAGAATCAAGGCAGCAGCTTGTTCCACCATTGAGCGCCCCCATAGAAAACATTCTACCAAAGGGATTTCAAATCCAGTACTTCCACTGACTGCTGCTGTATTTCATTAATACTTCTAGAATTGCCTCATGTACCAGTGGGAAGAATTCCCCTGTTTTTTCTTCGATGGAGCCTGCTTCCCAGCAAGTGTGGAAGAGCTGTTACCATATCATTCAGTTTGCTTCCAGGCTGAAGGGTTCAGACAGACTAACATTTGTCGAAAACTTCCTTGCAATCTATCCTCACAAGAAAAGTCTTTCACAATTGGACTCACGTAAAGTTTGTGAAGCATGTAAATGAATTGCAGAGCTAAATTAATGGATTCTGGAGGGGATTTAATTTTTTTAAATACGTATCTGCTCAAATACTTCCCCAAGTCAAGCTGCTGTGGTGTTAATGTCTCTTTAAAATGACACAGGCAGATACACGTGGACAAGCTTTTAGTTGTACCAACGGCAGCTGAGAGTATCCAATCAGCTGGGCCTCACCCATCAAGTCTCCATCTCCCCACATTTATAACAGTATGTACCACAAAAATATTTACTAAGTGTTCAGTGAGAAGGTGCAGGACTTTTGGCTCCATAACAATCCTTACTGAGTTGTGTGGTAGCTTGAAGCAGCAATGTTTTTTATTTTATTTTTAAAAAAAATGAGTGATGTGCTTCTTCTACAATGTAATTAACCCAATAGTTCACAGCCCCACATTACCAAACCACAGTACAAGGTGACCATCCATCCCATTTTGGCTGAGACAGTCCCGTACTTTGAATGCCAGGAAGGCATCTCTATTTATTTTAACAAAGGGGCTAATTGTCCCGTACTCAGGCCCCCTGTGCAGGCGCAGCTGCAGGCTGAAGAGCACGTACTCACATGCTCTCTGGCCACGTAGGAGAGGGAGCCAGCAGGGGGCCCTGCCGTTGGGGTGCAGCTGCTGCCCACTTCCCAGCTCTCTGCAGCTCAGGGGAGCTGGGAGGAACACCGGCATGGCTGGCACCCAGTTCCTAATGCCCCGAGACATGGGGCAACCTGGGAGGTCCCTGCAGGGGCAGCGGCAGTGTACCAGGCACCCTAAGGTGTGTGGCAGCTTGGGAGGTTCCCTGCAGGAGCAGCAGCCCTGTTCCCGGCACCCCGAGATGTGGGGCAGCCAAGGGGTCTCCCCTCACCCCAGATGTCCCATATTTGGGCTCAGGAAATATAGTCACCCTACCACAGTGGCTATGCCAGGGATCTGCCACCTGCAACTCTGGAGCTGCATATAGCTCTTCAAGGACTTCTTTGTGGCTCCCAACACTATAATTGCAAAGTTAAAACAAACAAACAAACAAACAAACAACTCCTGACTATTTTTGATAAATGGTGAACATCTAAAAGCCCAAAAATGAACAACTCGCATCTAAATAGCAAACAATATGTAATCTCATAGCATTGCATAACTCCCTTTGGCATCCTCCAGAAAAAGGGAAGGTCTGGGAGTGAAAGTCAGGAAGACAGTGATACACACACACAAAAGTGTGAGGAAATGGCATATGTAAAAAATTTGTCAACGTCCTACAGTAAACATATATCACATTACAAATCATTACGTGCGTTCGGTTCTTAAAATAGGGGTTACAAAAAGTATGGTTTGGCATTATTTATTACGGACCATCTCATATTCACATGCACTGTAGCTTGAACTAGTGAGTTTTTTTTACTGAATTGAAAAAAAATGGCAGCTCTTGCTATTTTGGTTTCCGACCCTTAGGCTGCTCAATACAAGGTTTTCTCAAAGTGCATGCATTAGCAACACAACAGCCAATATTAAAAGGGAACAGCTATGTAATCACTTGGTAGTTTCCTTTTAATTATTTAAATACATACAGCAGCAACCTCCTAGACTACACACAGCAGGACAAAGAGTATTTGGACAGATTTTTTTTTAAATAAATATGTATCTTTGGGATATTTAGAGAAGAGGAAATGCCACTGCAGCCAAAAGAAATGTAATAGTGAAAGTGTGAAAAAAGTGTGAAACTGATGAGAAAATGTTTCTGGATCACTATACTGCAGGACAGGGATGACATACCTGCACTCATTCCCTTACAAAAAAACGAATTACTTCAGTGCAGAAAAAAATGAGAAAACACATGTCTATATAACACTTTCAACTGCAAGCTGACTGCAGGAAGAAAACAAATATAATACAAATAAGGGCATTCCTAATTTGATAAGAAGCTGCCAATAAGGAAGAAAAAAAATACGTTACTTCTTCCTGCCTATAAAATCACATCAGCTTAGCCTGCCACATGAAAACATTGAGCAGTCACTGTTCCCATATGCTCCCAACTCAATCTCATTCAAACAGGAAAAGTTGTGAGGGAGAGACCGTAGAGATTCATGTGGTAGAACAGTAGATGCTGGCTAAATCGGCATTAGCCAAGCAAAAATGTCTGGAAGGGCAAAGGGTTGTCGGAGAGAGAGAGAAGAGAAGACTAGACTACCCTTGTTTAATGAGAAACTGCTCTCAAACAAAGTATTAGAGAAGTCAATCAGCATTGTAGAGCCATATTCACTGCCTTGAAAATCTTTAAGAGGAGAAAAATAATCAAGATGCAATGTGGAAAAGCTGAACAGAGAAAGAACAGACCAAAAATGAAAGAGATAAACCAATGTAGAGGGATGAAAGCAAAACATACAGAACCCATACAGAATGTTCTTTCTAAAAAATAAAGGTTAGAGAACTATAAAGGAAGTATGAGAAATGGAAAGATTTAAGGGAGCACGTGAAATAATGAAAGAAATACCTATGACAACAACTGATTTAGGGGCCTTATTCAGTATTCTAGAATCTAAACCTCTAGTGACATCAAGAGGTGTCATAACAAGGCCCTGGACATGCAGCACACGCACATAACTCAGCACCCTGTTTCAAGATGCAGGCTGACCACCATAGTCAGGTGACCCAGGGTTACATCACAGATCAGAGGCAGTGCTCCTAATAAGAAAAAGCCTGTGCAGTCCGAGAGGGGAATATAATTAACTGCCTTCTGTTACTGTTGTTCTTCAGGATGTGTTCCTCACATTCATTTGATTCTGCAATGGTGCACAGCGATGTGCACAATCAGAGACTTTTGCCTTTGACTGCCATACATGTGTATCAGTATAAGACACCACACACCTAACACCCTTCCAGTTCCTGCTTACAGTCCCTTCCATTACCCACTCTGCTGCCCCTTCCTCGAAGTTGCTGACAAGAAGGAATAGAGACAGTGTAGGGTCAATGGTGATGGATATACCAGACAAATAAGTGCTACCATAGCCAACTCCACAGATACTGATAAGACAGAAGTCTCCAAGGACTGAACACATGGACATGCACACTCCTAGAATGGTATCAACATGAGCAAGCACTCAAAGAACCACCATAGTGTCAGGGAGGGCCCCTCTACAGAAACCAGAAACAAAGTCTAAAAGGAGGTACTTGTAAAAACCAGGGAGTGGGAGGCACCTTAATTATGTCTCGCTATAAGAAAGCTCAAGCAAGAGTTTCTGAGCTTCAGGAAGGAATCACAAAGCCTTAAAAAGAAATTTAATTGACATTATACCATTTTCTTAAAAGAGCACCTAAAGTGACTAAAATTCTGCTGCTGCTGGAGGCTTTATACAACATATTGGCCAAGTAAAATGAATCACCAACTTACAAGCTGCTAAACACTGTCTGAGTAGTTTATTATTTACTCATACAGGCTGAACCTCTCTAGTCCAGCACACTCTGGTCTGGCAAAATTCGTGGTCCAGCATGATTTTAAGTAAGCACTTAACATGGTTGTGGCCAAGTTTCCCATGGTCCCATAAATTTTGTTCAGAGCCACCAGTTCTGGCTGCCAGTGTTCCATGGCGTTATTTAGCAGTAATTTACCCCTAAATACATTCTAAGAGCCCAGTAAGCAGTGGAAGTGTCGAAAATACTGTTAGACAATACAGACCTCCTGTCATCCGGCAAATTCTCTGGTTTGGCACTGGTCAGGTCCTAAGGGTGCTGGACTAGAGAGGTTCAACCTGCATCATGGTAGTACCTATAGGCTTGAAATAAAGGCCCCATTGTGCTGAACATGGTGTAAAAGGCATCGTAAGAGGAATTTCTTCCCTGAAGGTAGTGCTAGTACCACTGTGGCAAGAATATGAGCACTCCAGCATCTGGTTACTATTTACTTGAGATTTAAACATTCTCCAGCCAGCTTTTAGAAATACCTGTCATTCCTTCAGTCTCCCCATCCACTGAATGAAACTGTTACCTCTTCTGAGAATTACATAAAGTCAGAAAAATGTATCAGTGCTTATCAGTTTTCTTGTAAGAACCCACTGGAAATCAGATGGTTTCCAAGTTGCTGTAAATCTAAAATGTATGACTAGTCTAAACACCACCCAATTTCCAGAGCATTATTATGAGAAATGTGATACTTCATTCTTGCTTTACATCACCTTGTCAAGATAATGGCTATTTTATTGTTCTCTTCCATGTTTAAGACATGTTGCAACACAGAGATTTATATTTCTTTGTAGTCTGAGGTACTGAACAGACACATGTACTCTACTTGATTTAAGTTTCTGCCCAAGATAAACGTAGACAGCATTTACGTGGACAACCCCAAAGGTTCCTCTTAACTAGCTACCTGGAAATAAACTACACTTTACCTCGTAACAGCAACGAAGGGTCCTGTGGCACCTTATAGACTAACAGAAAAGTTTTGAGCATGAGCTTTCGTGAGCACACAGACTCACTTCATCAGATTCTGGTCTTGGAAATCTGCAGGGCCAGGTATAAATAAGACAGAGCAAGGGTGGGGATAACAAGGTTAGCTCAGTCAGCAAGGGTGAGGCTTACTACCAGCAGTTGATCTGGAGGTGTGAACACCAAGGGAGGGGAAGCTGCTTCTGTACTTAGCCAGCCATTCGCAGTCTTTATTTAAGCCAGAGCTGAGGGCGTCGAATACGCAGATGAATTGTAGCTCAGAAATTTCTCACAAATCAGATATCAGAAACGGCAATATACAAAAACCCATAGGAGAGCACTTCAATCTCCCAGGCCACACAGTAGCAGACTTAAAAGTAGCTATCCTACAGCAAAGAAATTTCAGGACCAGACTCCAAAGAGAAATTTCTGAGCTACAATTCATCTGCGTATTCGACACCCTCAGCTCTGGCTGTTAGCATTGTTAAAATAGATGCTACATTTATAAAAATGGGTTTAGTCTTGAAAAGCCTGTAGGATGCTGCATGTATTGACATCACTTATAACATCTCTATCCCATGATATGAAGTTATATGAAGTTATACTGAGTGTTTGCATTGAAAACCTCTGTAACTGTGTAACTCACCAAATGCAATATAATGTCCTGGCTCTACACATAAGAAGCTCCATTGAAATTAAATGAGCCACTCTGAAACATCAAAGGATGGACTTGATTGAGAACACAAACACACACACTCACTCACTCTCACCAGGAGGAAGAGATGGGTGCAAACACTGCTTGGGAGTTTGGGGTTTGTGCCCTGGTTTGTACTGTCTGCTATGAGGCTGGCACTCATGAGACATTCCAGACAGCTGCACAATCATGTTCTTCCAAACTGATGTCCCTCTGCGATGCACTTGACCTACCTGTAGGATGCTGCATGTATTGACATCACTTATAACATCTCTATCCCATGATATGAAGTTATATGAAGTTATACTGAGTGTTTGCATTGAAAACTTCTGTAACTGTGTAACTCACCAAATGCAATATAATGTCCTGGCTCTACACATAAGAAGCTCCATTGAAATTAAATGAGCCACTCTGAAACATCAAAGGATGGACTTGATTGAGAACACAAACACACACACTCACTCACTCTCACCAGGAGGAAGAGATAGGTGCAAACACTGCTTGGGAGTTTGGGGTTTGTGCCCTGGTTTGTACTGTCTGCTATGAGGCTGGCACTCATGAGACATTCCAGACAGCTGCACAATCATGTTCTTCCAAACCGATGTCCCTCTGCGATGCACTTGACCTACCTGCACAAATCCACACTCCTCCTCAGTAGTGTAACATTGTTTTTTGTTTGCTATTTTTGTTTTAGTCTAAACTCTCAAATGCTTATGAAGAAGCATTTGATTTAAGTGCCTCTGGTGCTTGCACTGCAGTAGACTTGAAGTGAGTCAGAGTGGGAGAGACAACCTACACCTGGAGGAGACTCCCTGACTACATGGAAGATTTGGAACCCTCCGGGCTTAACAGCGGCATTTCAGATCTGTAATGAAGGAGAATCAATGCCTCAGGCAGGCAAACACACTTCATAATTTAAGCAAAATTTACTCTTATGCTGGCCTAGGGTCAACCAGCTTACACAGCCAAAACAAAAAGCAGTCAAGTAGCACTTTAAAGACTAGCAAAAAAGTTTATCAGGTGAACTTTCATGGGACAGACCCACTTCAGACCATAGCCAGACCAGAACAGACTCAATATTAAGGCTTCCTCTCTGTTACTATTCAGCTTACACAGGTTTCAGCTCCTGGATCCTGAAGCAATTTTTTAACTTTGTGTCTCGCTATGTTGTCAGAATGGGAGAATCAGAGTTGAATCACTAAAACAGACTAGGAAAAATAGATTAAACACCATTAAATTCCTGCTTCTACTGAAATCAACTTGTTACTAAGAAACCAACCTAATAGTATAAGACCACAGAAATTGTCTCTGAACCACATAAAGTGGAAAGATATGAGGCCTAACAGACATTTAAAAATCCTTAATATACAGCACAAAAAGGAAGAGACAGAACACCCAAAAGGGTGAAGTAAGACTCTTGGCTGAAAGAGAAAAGTCAAGGCTCAAAGCCAACAGACTTCTCATTCCAGAGAGTAACAACACTTGAGTTCTTTAGAGTTGCTCTTTCCATCTAATAGCAGATGGAAATTGCAACCAACAACTGGATTGGCTTTAAATGCCAATCCAGATATAAACAGTCATGAGAGTGCAATGGGTGCTGGGACAGCAAGACTGGAGTACAAAATGGAATAATAAATGGGCATTTTCTACCAGATCATCATATTCCATATTTTATTAACATGGATATAGCACTATCAATATGGTGCGGATTATGTTTTCCTGGATAAATGGTAGAAAGAAGACAAGTAATGACAAGAATATTTGGAGCGGGGGAGCAGTTAAAATAAAAAGTGAGAGGAGACTTGGTCTTTTCTGATCATACATTACATATGCAGATGTTAGAATGACTATCATAAAAGCCTCACATGTAAACTTCCATTTCAGTTTTTCAGAAGATTTCTTTGTATCTGAGGCACATACAATACATGCTATTTAAATATTCATCACAATATATTTTTCAAAAGTACAATGACCAAGTTAGAAACAGCTAACAATGCCTGTGACTGACACTGGACAGTTATGAATTTGGAAACTAAATATGGAGTCATGGTATCTAATACAGATCTGGATCAATAGTAACTGAAGATTATTGCCATGTGGGCAGCTGTTCTGCCTATGTAAGACACCTTCAGTATCTCAGAAAAGTTTTCAGAGGATGTGTGTCCAGGCTGCAACTGGAACTAACTGGGTCACAATATCAACAATACAAAAGAATCAAAACAGGCATAAAGACAATTATCACCTCACTTGAGAAGTGATACTTTGGGGATGCTTTTACTGACATTATCCATTCACTACCTGTTACCTGACTAAATAAAGAACTTCAGTTTCCAATGGTGTTGATCCAGTGTCTTCCACTAAAATTAATGTTACTTAATTTTTTAAAAAAGGAAGATACTAAATATCTGTTGGCAACTGTGTTGAAATTTGAAAATATCCAGTTTCAAACACGATTTTTATATAAAACATTTGATGCATATTTGAAAGATACTTCAAACACCTTCTTTAAGTGCCATAAAAATAGTAAGAAAAGTATTTATCGCCAACTGGAAAGGCTTTACAATTCTTTAAATAAATTGCATATACCAAGTCAAATGTTTAGCAGAAACTTTACCCTACAACCATGCTATCCAACCCTAACCTCTCATCTGCTCAGGTTTAATGTATGAATGGCCTGGGCAAAGTGGCTCATGCACTCCCCATCTGTGGGCCACACGATATAAATCAAAATCAATACTACCTGATCCTACTGGAATGTGAAGTATAACAGTAATGATCTATTCATAGAGACTGAAGACCAAAACTGAGATTATATTATCCAAAAATGCCCTAGAAGAAAGAGAAAAAAGTCACTATTTACAGAAGCAGATCCAATTACATAATCTGAGAAGGGTCCTCAAGATTTTCTTCTCTCGCATTAATCTCCGGAAATTGTCTTTAAATCCACAAGACCTGTCTTTTAAAAAAAAAAAAAAAACAGTCCAACCTACAAACATATTCAAATGTGAGGAAATAAATGTGGTAAATGTACTGGATTGGATGTTGGGAAATCTGGCAGAAAGACTCCTGGGCAAATGCCTTAACAATACTGAGGCTGCGGCTACACTGTGAGATAAAAGTCATTTTAAGTCAGTTAGCCCAATATTTCCCAGTGCCTGTCCCTGTCCTCACTGTAAATTCCATTAGCTCGATTTATAGACCACTAAAATCGACATATCGAAATCCTAAAATCACAGTAACCCAACGGGTGTAGCGTTCAGCTCGAATTTAAAAATCCAAATGAAAGGGAGCAAGGATGCAGCATGTCTTGAAACCGACTTCATTAGCCTCCAGAGATGTCCCATATGTGCCCCACAGTTCTCTGCTCTGGCCTCTTACATCTCCACTGCTCTCAAGTGTGTGGGAATTAGGCAATAGGACAGTTACAATTCGGCACCATCAACCCTGTGGCCGTAGGGTCATGAGAGGCTTAAAAAAAATCTGTCTTTTTCTTTGCTTTGAGCACAGCTGTGGGGTCCATGCTTCTATGTATACCCCTACTAGCTACCTTTTTTCCTAGCTGTCTGGCGCCAGCCACTGGCTCCCCGTACCAGGCATCAGCTAGGCTCCAGGTGGGGGTCATGTTTGTCTGGTAGTACAAGAAACTTCTCTTCAGCCATTTACATGCTGTCCTGACCCCCACATCCCATCTCTTCCCTCCCACCGGAGGTGCCACACAGTCTGGAACATTCCTGTGCTCAGCTGCATCAAGTGGCTTGACCTCAAACCAATAAAAGGACGTGCTGCACAAGGTACCAGGCAGATTGCATGTGGTGAGGGTCACAATTTTCAGGGCTTGCCTGTAGCTAGGGGTCTTGTAGTCACCTGAGGGACGTCTCACTCTGTGGTCACAATTTTAAGGGAGTGGCTGTAGCTGGGGCTCTTTTAGCCCCCTGGGGGATATCTCCCTCAAACGGTCATGATTTTCGGGGCCAGACTGTAGCTGCGGGGGTCTTATCGCCAGCCGGGGGATGTCTCCCTCAGCAGTCACGATTTTCAGGGCTTGGGTATAGCCAGGGAACGTCTCCCTCGGTGGTCACGATTTTTGGGGGATGGCTGTGGCCAGGGGTCTTATTGCCACCCCAGGCCATACATGTCTCAATGAGGGCAACGTATTAGCCACACAATTACCACAATTGTCAAAGTAAGGCTTGCGGGGGGGAATATTCTTATCCTAAGAGTCTTCTTTTCCAGGAGCAAACCTGGATGTAGTCTGGGGCCTGATGAATCATTCGAGTTTCAGTGTAACAACCCTGTCTACTTAGACATAACAGTCTTTTTTGGTAGGTGGCCTAAATCCAGATTCACGTCCTGAAAGGGCCTCCGTGGGCAGTCACAATTTTCGTGGCTGTCACGAGTGTACTGTCTTTTAGCTACCCTGGCCCATTACTGATGATTCACTTGCATTTTTGTGTAAAAACCATGTGTATGTAAGCATAAGGGTCTACTTTTGCAGGTGGCCTAAATCCAGATTCAAGTTCCAGAAAGGGCCTCTGCTGGTAGTCACGATTTTTGTGGCTATCAAAAATGTACTGTCTATTAGCAGCCCTGCCCCATTACTGATGATTTGCTTGAGTTTCAGTGTAACAACCTGTCTACTTAGGCATAACAGTCTTTTTTGGTAGGTGGCCTAAATCCAGATTCACATCCTGAAAAAGCCTCCGTGGGCAGTCACAATTTTTGCGGCTGTCAAAAGTGTATGGTCTGTTAGCTGCCCTGGCCCACTACTGATGATTCATTCAAGTTTCAGTGTAGCACCCATGTCTACTTAAACATACTTAACATAGCAGGGGAAAGAGAGGAATGAAATGTGGGAAGATGGTATCATATACCCACATCTACTTGTGAGGCCAGAATGCAAAGGGGGCTCAGGGAACTGTGGGATAGGTGCCCGCAACACACTGCAGCAGCATTCAATTTAAATTATTTGTGTGTGGCAGCAATAAGTCTATTTTGTGGGGGAGCATGCAGAAAAGTGAAGATGCTCAAAAGTGAATGAATAAAACCTAGCATTAAGAAATCAATTTAATAAAATCAATTTTCTCTCATAGTGTAGACACAGCCTGTGTCTACCTCCTCTACTTGAGAAAAGGAGATGGATAGCTCACTACATGGATAATGTGAGGGGAAAGTCACTAAATTTGGTTTCTCCTCTCCATGTTCACATCTCCACATTAGCTGCTGATAATGGCCCACATCCTCTGTAAGTGAACTGACCTTGTCAACTCTGGCGCTCCTCTTGACTGGGACTCCCTCTTTCTCCTAAACCTATAAATTTAGACCCACCTCTGGAACCCCCATTCATGCATCTGACTAAGTGGGACTTTGCCCAGGAAAGCTTATGCTCCAAAATATGTCTGTAAGGAGCCACAGCACTTCTTGTTGTTAGTGAAGTCTGAGAAAAGCTCAGGCCTATGGCAATGAAAAGCCCAGAAAATCTTGCACATTTCCAACCTGACCCTCTCAAAGGAAGCAGACTGGGTAGAAAGACAAACTTCCTACTGGAACTAATCATGGATATTTTAAGATCTGTCCTGTCAAAAAAAAGTGCAGCCTTAAAACTTTTTAGGAATGCTAACTATCTGTATAGAAGAAGAAAGTCTGGATTCACAAAAGAGGCAGATATTGTATAATTGACCCCTGCTATCATTACTAAGTAGCTGTTCAGAATGCTGGCCAAAACCAGGGTGCAATGGAGGATCCAATCAACATTAATGATCTACCAAACGCAGAACAGGACCAGCGTCTGGCACAGCCTCAGATTTTATGAGAGCTGTAATTTGTGCATTTCATTAGAGGCCTCAAGGAAGAATACTCCCAGCTCTGTTTCATGTTTATCCTCCAAGCCCCTTTTCTCAATTTGCGTTTTATCTGGCATCATCACAGCAGCATGTGGGTACCTCCCAACATTCTAAACATTTTTCTCTTCCCCTTCATCAGCAGGGACTGGGTTTATTTTTGTGAGTGGGTGGAGTGTGGAAGGAAGAGGGGAGGAAAAAAAAGACATCTAGAGAGTCACAAGCTCTTGGTCACTCAGAAGACTTGCTTCCAGCAAAACAAAAAGCAGTCAACTAGCACTTTAAAGACGAGCAAAATGGTTTATTAGGTGAGCTTTCGTGGGACAGACCCACTTCTTCAGCTTCCCAGATTATCAATGTGCACTGAGTCCAGTTTAAAGGGGCAGGCATGGCTCCAGGAGTCCACATAGCATGTCAAAACAGAAATGACAGGCTTGCATATGTGCATGAGCACTTGGAGAGCAGCTTAACCACTCAGTGGCAACAGTGTCTCTGGCAACTTCAAGTCCAGTGATTGCAAACTGGAAATAAAGCTGGCCTGTAGCCAGGCTAACAGAAGTGAGAAGGAGTTAGGGATCTATGCATACAAAAGAGCCTGATTGTCTGGGAGGTGGAGAGGTAAGAGAAGTTTCTCCCTCGAAAAATATGAAACGCAGATTCAAAAAGTGCTACAGCATTGTATGAATTTGAAGCAAACTGGATTCCCCCAAATAAGCCCACAAATATATGATCCTTCCCTCCCTTTCCAACATGTCCTCTCTTTCTCCTGTGTCAAGCATGCACATAACGGTGGTAGGGAGTTGACAGAATATGAGAGCATCAGATGGGTGCTGAGAAGGAGAGACCATAGGATTGCAAGTCTAGAGTGCTGATTGATCAGAGCAGCACAGTGTTGATAATGCTGAGCTAATGCCAATGCAATGCGCTGATGGGCAAGGGGGAGGGATTGAGGCAGAGGTGCTTCCAAATGCCTCTCCATAACACTGCTGAAACCTTAACTTTTACCATACAGCATACTTCATATATTGCATTGTATGTCTATTTAGAATAAATGTTCATTGACACAGAACCAGACTATCCTGATGCCAACACTATATCAGTGCTCAACAAATAAATATAGTAAGCCCCCAACTTACACATAGGTTGTGTTCCTGGGCAACCACATCTAAGTCAAATTGTGCGCAAGTCAGGGGAGCTGGGAAACTGACCAGGTGGCAGCCAGGTTCCAGCATGGAGCAGCAAACCAGGCAGCAGCCGGGCTCCCAGCTCCCTTCCTTGTGGGAGCCTGGAAACTGTCCAGCGCTGGTCAGTGTCCTGGCTCCCACAAGTGGCAGGCAACAGGTTCCTGGTTCCCCATCACTCGCTAGAGCCGGGAAAGTGACAAGCTGACAAGTGGAAGGGAGCTGTGAGTGGAAGGGAGCTGGGATCCAGGCTGCCACCTGGTTCTTGGCTCCCTGCCACTCACAGTTTGAACTCGCGTTAATAAAGGAACATGCAAGTTGAAATCGTATAACTTGGGGCTTGACTATACAGAATCTGACCATGTTGCGGTGGGTGATTTACACAGGAACTCAGCTCAGAAGATGTTATTGTTAACTTTTTGCACAACCAACAATCATCTTATAATGAGACTGCCACCACTCAAAACTTGGCTATTTGTTAAATTATTTCAGGTGCCAACATTTTTGTCTTGTTAATTTCTCTCACTCTCTCTTTCATAGATACACTCTCCCAAAGAAGAGCTGACATTCATTATATGCATTTCTAGCAATCCTGGTACACTATATCTTGCATAATTATCTGCTTTCTTATCTGTCATTTAACTCTTCTGTTTTCAGTACGTTTCAGTGCATGAAAACATACTAAATAAAACCTAACATGCTTCATTGAGTTTTGCTGTCTGAAATACACATCTCAAGATCTAACACACCCTCCCACTCTCCAAAATTTCCCTAATAAACATAAGCCTACACATGTAATCTTAGATTTTCTTTAATATATATAAAATGAGAGTACTTTACAAATCCTATACGTAATTGTCTAGAAAGTTCCTTGAAACAAGAGTTCACCTTGAATAGGTTTACAGACATGCTTAGAAGATTCTTGATCAATTGCAGATTATTCACATGTATGTACTACATAGTGCAGTGAAGAGGTACAGGCAGGTACTGTAAGGAACAATCAACAAATTCCAAACACAAGTTCTTTTATATGTTACTTCTCATCCCTGCAAAGTACGATGTGCAGAAAGCATTATTAGAAAAATATATCCTTGTACTTATGAAGAATAGGATTAATACTGACAGTCAGCAATGACATCCTCCAAACTGTATGTTAAACATTCCTTATGTACACAGGGATTCTTCCCCTCTGCCCATGGAATAAAAGCTTGATACTATTCAAAATTTAACCTCAAAATCACCTTCTCTTAAATCACTTTTCTCTTCTTTACTCAACAGTACTTTTGACTTTCATTCATTCTGAAATGAAAACAATGAAAGAAATCTGGTACTAAAAATGTTAAGTGGCAGCATTAAAACACAAGTTTACACACACTACTTTGCCAATACTTTTCAACTGCAACTTGCAATAGCTTTAGTACAAAGTGATGTACACAAAACCAGGCCTATGTGACTCAGAACAGAAAATCACTTGGAACAGAAGCAAAACCCAAAAATCTAAAGGTGAAACGCTAATATTCAACTCCAGTACATTATCTAATTTACACCACAGATTTTTAAAATATATTTTAGTTGTCCATATTAGCCAAATATTTTAAAAATAAGATCATGGATTTTTCTACACCCTTCTAAGAAAAACTGTGTACACTGTGTAAAGTGCATGAGAGGCTGCAACGGGGCCTGGCTCTAGGGGAAGGCACTGAGTTAGAGGAGGAGGGGGATGTGCTGGGGGTTCCTGTTTCTGGAGAAGAGGTGGGAGATGGGGTTAAAGCAGAGGGCTGGGGGTGAGAATTGAGACAGGGTTATTATTACATATTATTTGTGTATCTATATCTATACGGACAAATAAAAATAAATATGTATGCGTAGCTCTTTGCACTCTATCTGTGGCTCTTTGTCCCTAATGAGTTGGTCAACCCTGGTCTACATTCTTCATGCTGTTTAACTATAGAGAGGAGTTGAGGATCTATTCTGACATACTGCATTACAATGGCAAATGTTAAGATATCATTGCTTCCTTTCAACCTGAGCAGCCAGTCAAATAGCAGGACTCAGACAATGTTACAATTGGAAACATACTGGTGACAAAACAAAGAAAAATACTTATTTGTTTACAAAGAATATACAACATCCTGTGTCTCTGAATGCAGAGTGAACCAAAATCAAAAAGGAGCAGTTTCTTAATTTACAGCCCAGACTCTAAAGCTCCCTAGCTTTTCCACTCACGGCCTATCATCAGGTCAGGCTTTCTTCCTTTCTCCTCTGTTTCTGTCAGCTCTCAGCTTCTGCACTTTGGTCTAGGTTACAGTCAGACAGACTTAAGTCACCTTGCATCAACCTATTGTGCATGGGTTTCACTCAAGTTTGTCATCAGCTAATGTAAGGAAAACTACCTCCCTGATTGGCATCAACCCCAGCTGATATACTAATTTTGACACAGTAGGAATGTATATACTGCATGACCACTGTTGACCCTAAAAGTCCTCCAGCAGCTGTCCCACAGTGCCAGATTCTCTGCAGTGACCACTTTGGTCAAAAGTTTCAACTCCACTCTCACCCAACACCACTGCACGAAAATGAAGCACCTTGGTCAGGCACACCAAATGACCATTCAAACTAACAACAGGTCCAACATCAGTCCACAAAAACTGCCTTTTCCTTTTCCTGCAATCCATACTTTGCCAACATTGCTCAGACCATCATAGATACCTTAGGAGAGACAAAGACCCCTACCATTAAATTAGAGGCAGACATGAAGATGAAGATGCAGCATGGAGCTCCAGCCTGGCTCTTACTAAGACCTATTTCAGCCTCCACCAGAGTCAAGCCAATCCCACCAGGTGAGCATCTGTGATCTGATGGACAGTAAGGGCACGCATTAGCATGTCTATATTTTTTTCCTTAAAATGCTTACATTTAAAGCATCCTCAAGTTAAAAATACAGGTATCAACTATTCATTGTCATACTAATATGAAAAGAGGTTCAGGTATGACAAACAAAAGTGGAGCTGACATCTGCTTATCGTTCCCCCTTGATTTGTGCTGGGATGGAGGTGGGGTGGATGAGGACCACTTTGTTTATGCAACAGGGATGTCCTTTTTATCCTCTCGAGATCTCAGACGACTTTCACAGATCTAGTCTGCAATCCTCTCGACAGTTTTAGTGATGCTCTCCTTCCTTTTTCTTCTGCATAAGAACACTTTCCTATGCTTCTCAACAGTAAGTGTGGCTGCCAACACAGCAGTAAACAGGCTAGCACTGTCAAAGGCTAGGCAGCTTCGGGATATCAGTAGCAATTGTGTTCTCTGTATCTTTGCAACCCTCAAGAAATAGCTATTAGCTGAAACTATCACCAGCTGTGGAAAAAGAAAGCCAATATTCAGTTCCCTATCCCTATGGCCTGAACTCATGGAACTGGGACCGAAATTTTATAACTTCTTGCAACAAACAAACAGTCCCTCCCTCCTTGCCCCAAGATAGACATTCACAAAAAATGGAGGTGGAGAGTGGTAGTGTGTGGAAGTGCTCCGAAGCTAATGTATCAATAAACATTTCTTATTCAAAGGGTTTATGGGGAAAAAAGGAAGGGAGTTCTGAAAACTTCTTGTCTCCTTTCCATTTTCATTGTCACTACAAATCAAACAGTAGATCTGTTTCTATCAGCAGCTGCTGCCTGTGCATTCTGGAGGGGTACCCCTCCACTTCTACAGAGGTCCTGACCCTAATGTAGAGAAGAAAGAAGAGGATACCAGAAAACATGTTCTTGGACATCCTGCAAGCCAGTGCTGCATCAAACCACTAGTAAAGTGCTTGGGGGACCAATATAAACGATAGCATTGAGAAAGACAGAGAGGCTAGGTACAAGCCCCAGGAATCCCAGCAGGGCCAGGAGACTGAAACAGACTATGGCATAATGTGAATTCTCATGTAGCAAACACAAAAGCTGTGGACCCTGGCTGACCTCCAGGTCGAAGAATCCCATACTGTCCCTCCACCACACCCTTGTGCAGTCCTTGGATAACTCCATAGTTGCCACTCCCTAGAGTGCCCCAACATAACATGACATCACATGTTATATCAGTTCCCTTAATACTTCACATCAGAAGACAGCAACGAAAATGACAGCTTCACACACTTCAATTTTTGAGAACTTTGGCTAGTGGGCAGAGGTAGCCACAATGGATTACATTTGTGCACTCACATGGACAAGAATGTTTATTTCCTTTCTAATTTTTAATCCAGGTAGAAGTTTGTATAACATTGATAGAATCTTTCTGCACACTACAGTTCTAAGCTGTTGTGCCTTCACTCAGAAAAGTTCAAAACAAATATTGCAAAAAGAATAGCAGGACTCAAAGTAAACAGTACTTGCAAATACACCATCACATAATTCTTAACTGCAGGAAAACAGTCATATTTACAGATGCATCTCAAGTACTACACAATTCTTAACAGCACTAGGCCCAGAAAACTCCTCCACAGAACACTACTGTAGCTGTTAGCATACCTTCAAAGTCCCCCTCAGTCACATAGCTCCAAATCAGACACTTGCAACAGCCCATACATTTGGCTGTTAAAAAAAAAAAATCAGAAGGTATTTGCTCTACCTCTGTCTTCTTCCACCTTAGCTGCATCTTTTCTCCATGTGCCTCAGGTACTATGCAGTATACACAGGCAGCTATAATCATGGATATCTTTCTCACTAACATCCAGTAGAAAGTAAACACGTTCCTTAATTCTGCAAATGGCACATTCAACAGTCATTTTGCACCTGCTGAGTTAGTAGTTGGTACTTTTCTTAATGCTATCAAGGTGGCCACTGTTCATCTTCATGAGTCATGGGAGCGAGGGACAGGCTGGGTTCCCCAGGAGTTCTATTTTAATTTCAATGTTGCAAATAAAAGCCTGTTAAGAAAAAAATACCCCTGCTTACAGCTTTTTGAGCCACACATCGTCCCTGACCAGCCCACAAGAACAATGGTAAAGAGCCCCACTGATCCACATATGCTTACATAACTATAAAAAAGTTGTCCTTGTTGTACTGTACAGCAAGGCATGCTGATGCCAAAATAGGGCTAAGTATGCCACCTATTGTGCACTGCACCTCAGATACCTCGCTGCTGTACATCCATCCATTATGTCCTGAACACTGAGAAAAGCCAAGGTCCTGCGCAGCAGAATACAATTAATAATCTTTCACATTTTCATGGTAATGATCCTCAGTGTCTTTTTTAACTCCAAAATGATTTTCTACTGACCAACTGCATGATGATGTTGCAGCATTCAATTCTCCCCAGTGTCAGAACAGCTCTCACTCTCATGTCCGTGCACTGACAGACTGGGGTAAGTTCAGCACACAAATCCAGGCATGTGGTCTGTCACATCTGAAAGTTCTGCAGCCACTCACTGTCTTCCCTAACCAGCATTACAGTATGATCCCACCAGTCAGTGCTCACCTCTCAAGCCCAGAAGCAGAACTCTACCATCTGCAGCTGCTCCATGAACGCCACTAAATACCCATGAACTGTTTTCCACCCACATCCTTCAGCAAACTGTCCTTGAATTCCTAATGTTCCTGTTGTTGCAGCACTTCCTGAGGGTCTGCAATTATGCAGAATTTTGTCCTATACTTCCAACTTCCATGAGAATGCTGCACAGCTCTGTAAGCCCTGTCCTTCTGCGACTTACAGGACCATCAAAAAGAGCTGCACAATTCTGCATAATGTTTGAAAAAAATGTACAAAAATTATGCATTATAAATGATGTCATAATATGGAGACAGTTGCATGCTGAGAACTTGATCCCCACCTCCCAGAGATCCCTAGAGGAGTCATTTCTATCTCACAAGACTGAATAAACTTCCAAACCAATGCAACACAGCTGACAGTGCACAATGCACTGGTTACCAACCCATGGAGCATCACACTCGGAACTGATACAAACACTCTTGGTGAACATGAGCAGCACTGACGCCAGCAGGTGAGTATGCATGCACATGAGTTACATACAAACTTCTAGGGCTATATACACTGACTTAACTTGCATCAACCAAAGTTTATAATGTAAATAAGACCTGTGTGTTCTCTTTCAGACCCACCCAACTGGTCACAAAGAACAGTCAGACCCTTCATCCCTGCATGGTGCTAGTTTCTGGAAAGTCTCTATAAAACTTTACTTTAGGTGTGGTTACTTAACTCTCTTACAATTATCTTAACTGTAGAATTCATTCACACATCAGTATGAGTTATTCCATTAAAAAGTTGAAGCCAGCTCATAACCAAACTACAACAGAACCTCAGAGATATGGGTACCTTGGGAATGGAGTTTGTCCCTAATTTCAAAATGTTCATAACTCTGAACCAAGTGCAGTTTTCCAGATCCAGCAGCTGACACTCCGGGCTAAATTTCTGCAGCAACTGAGCTCTCTATTCAGTTCCAGGGTGAGTTTGGAACCTTGCCCTCCTCCCAGCAGCAGAAAGGGATAACTGTATGTGTCTCCATGTAAGTAGAGTATCTCCTACCTGGCCTGAGAAGTGGTGGTAAAAATAGTGTGTTCCCCTCCTGGCTGGTGTGCATGTGTTTGCGTGTACATGTGTACACATGCATGCATGTGTGACAGAGCAAAAGCAGCGCAGACCCCAACGCTACTCCTGCTCCCCCTGGCTGGCTGTGGCTGTCAGGAGGGCAGACCCTGCATCTTGCTGTGACTCCTGCATTGGGCTAGCAGCTCCAACATCTTGCTATGCTGCCCTACACATGAGGCTGGGGTGAACTGGGGACAGGCAGCCTAGATGTGCCTACCTTTAAGCTGCAACAGATGCACAGTGCAGTATTTAACTGTTTTGGGGGGTGAGGGGAGCATCCTCTGCTGCTGCTTGATTGGTTACTTTTGGTATCAGTGTCTAACTGACCCATCAATCCGTAACCCATATACATATCTTGTATTACCCTGTCTTAGCTCCTTCCCCACTCTAGCAAGATAAATGCAGAAGTGGGGGCCAAAAAAGTACCTCCAAAACCTTATCTACCAGATTTTGGTGTAAACTCCCCTCCCAAAATCCTAAAAATGCTTAGATTTTGGGGATAAAATTCGCTGCCACCACCCAAATAATAACAAGGAAACCAGGGAGAGACTACTTGGGAAATCTCAGACCCAAAAGTAAAAACCAGGACACAAACATTAACCAATACCAGGTTAATAAAAAGAAAAAGAGAGAACTTTTATTATTACAACAATATTTGTGTTGAAAGCCTCATGACTAGATGGAAGAGTCACATGTAAAAACACATGGGGAGTCTCCACCATGGGCCTAGAACTCAGTTACAAGGAGAGTAAAAGAACATGTCTAAAAAGTGCACAGACATCAGATCCCACTTCCCAAACCATAAAACAATAAAGCCTAACGGATTTATCTAAACTTTACCCTACTTACAGAAGATTGGAGGGCCTGTTCTTGGAGGGAGATATTCTGCCTCTCCCTCCCTCATGGCTGGCAAGAAGAATCAAGACCAGAGGACAGAAAAAGGGAGGAGCCAAAAAATTCAATTCTTACCTACATTCCTATAGGCCAGCCCCACCTGGCTAAGGAGGTTAACCCTTTTACTCTCAGGCTGCTGGCTAACCCTCATGATCATGACAATAGAGTTCTGGGAAAATATCCACACTTGACATGGCAAGATGCGATTAAACCAATGCAACATCCTCCCAGGAAATTTCTACAGAAAAGACACTTGAAAACTATAACCTCCCACTTAAATACGTGTCTAGCTGACATCACACACACACACACACACACACACACACACACTAACACAAGCTACAAAACTTTCTGCAAGTTGTAATAAAACATGAAAGCCCATAAAGGCAAAAATGAGATTCACTAACTCTCCCAATTCACACCCCAAAGAGGGGAAGAAAAATCTTCTCACATGATTACACACATACAATTGTTAGTGTAAGTTAGGAAAAATAATTTAACACTATGATAACCTTTTAAAAAAATAATCATATATCCATGGAACACCTGAGATATTTATTTAAAAATAAACTGAGAAAAAAAGGGCATGCATTATTTCAGGTATACTGAGGCCTTCTTTTTCCTCCTGCAGTTTCCATGTATTTAACAAATTAGTTACCTGAACAAAGGGGAATAGCATTCCTTGTTTTAGCTCAGCATCTTCAAAGGGACATTATTAAGGGCCCAAAAGCAAGCTATCCCACTGTGTAGGAAAGATAGAAAACATGGCAAAAGACTGCCTTGGCTTAACCAGGAGATCTTGCATGATCTCAAAATAAAAAAGGAATCGTATAAGAAATGGAAACTAGGACAAATTACAAAGGATGAATATAGGCAAACAACACGAGCGTGCAGGAGCAAGATTAGAAAGGCTAAGGCACAAAATGAGCTCGAACTAGCTACAAGCATAAAGGGAAACAAGAAGGCTTTTTACAAATACATTGGTAACAAGAGGAAGACTAAGGAGAGGGTAGGGCCATTGGTCAGTGAGGAGTGAGGAACAGTAACAGGGAATTTGGAAATGGCAGAGATGTTTAATGATTTCTTTGTTTCCGTCTGCACTGAGAAATCTGAAGGAATGCCTGACATACAGAATGCTAGTGAAAAAGGGGTAGGCTTAGAAGTTGAAATAAGAAAAGAACAAATTAAAATGTACTCAGAAAAATTAGATGTTTGCAAATCACCAGGACATGATGAAATGCATCCTAGAATCCTCAAGGAGCTGATAGAAGAGGTATCTGAGCCTTTAGCAATCATTTTTGGTAAATTGTGGGAGACGGGAGAGATTCCAGAAGACTGGAAAAGGGCAAATATAGTACCCATTTATAAAAAGGGGAACAAGAATAACCCGGGAAACTACAGGCCAGTCAGCTTAACTTCTGTGCCAGGAAAGACAATGGAGCAGGTAATTAAAGAAATCATCTGCAAGCATTTGGAAGGTGGTAAGGTGAGAGGGAACAGCCAGCATGGTTTTGTTAAAAACAGATCATGTCAAACCAATCTAATAGCTTTCTTTGACAGAATAACGAGTCTTGTGGATAAGGGAGAAGCGGTGGATGTGGTATACCTAGACTTCAGTAAAGCATTTGACACGGTCTCACATAATATACTTATCAATAAACTACGCAAATACAACTTAGATGGGGCTACTATAAGGTGGGTGAACAACTGGCTGGATAACCATACCCAGAGGGTAGTTATTAATGGTTTTCAATCCGGCTGGAAAAGTATAACTAGTGGGGCTCCGGAGGGGTGTGTTTTAGGACTAGTTCTGTTTAATATCTTCATTAACGATTTCAATATTGACATAGAAAGTACACTTATTAAGTTTGTAGATGATACCACGCTGGGACGGATTGCAACTGCTTTGGAGGATAGCGTCATAATTCAAAAGGATCTGGATAAACTGGAGAAATGGGCTGAGGTAAACAGGATGAAGTTTAATAAGGACAAATGCAAAGTGCTCCACTTAGGAAGGAGCAATCAGTGTCACACATACCGAATGGGAAAGGACTGCCTAGGAATGAGTACAGCAGAAAGGGATCTAGGGGTTATAGTGGACCACAAGCTAAATATGAGTCAACAGCGTGATGCTGTTGCGAAAAAGGCAAACATGATTCTAGGATGCATTAACAGGTGTGTTGTGAACAAAACATGAGAAGTCATTCTCCCGCTCTACTCTGCGCTGGTTAGGCCTCGGCTGGAGTATTGTGTCCAGTTCTGGGCACCGCAGTTCAGGAAGGATGTGGAGAAATTGGAGAGGGTCCAGAGGAGAGCAACGAGAATGATCAAAGGTCTAGAGAACATGACCTATGAACGAAGGCTGAAAGAATTGGGCTTGTTTAGTTTGGAAAAGAGAAGATTGAGGGGGGGACATGATAGCAGTTTTCAGGTATTTAAAAGGGTGTCATAAGGCAGAGGGAGGGAACTTGTTCTTCCTTGCCTCTGAGGATACAACAAGAGGCAATGGACTGAAATTGCACAGGGGAGGTTCAGGCTGGACATTAGGAAAATGTTCCTAACTGTCAGGGTGATCAAACACTGGAACGAATTGCCAAGGGAGGTGGTAGAATCTCCATCACTGGAGATATTTAAGAAGAGGTTAGATAGATGGCTTTCAGGGATGGTCTAGAAAATGCTTGGTCCTGCCATGAGGGCAGGGGGCTGGACTCGATGGCCTCTCGAGATCCCTTCCAGTCCTACTCTTCTATGATTCTATGATCTTGAGGTCTGTTTTAAACTATATCAGCATAATATAATCCAGATTTCCAGAATCATATTAATTATATATTGATAACTACTTAAATATTCAATCAGCTATTTTCCTAAGTTCCAAAGGAAAGGAACTCTTTTAAAAACCTTATTTGCCAGGTGAGTTCTTTCATGTTTAAAGAGCAGTGATAAGCCTATGTAGGGATATACAATTAAAAACTACATAGGTGACACAGTGGCTCAAAATTATGAAGAAAGAGCACTTGCAGAATTTAGAGAATAAACACAAACAAGAGTTACAATTACTTTCAATAAACACACTTCTAAACGTTCATGAAAATAGTACACATTCAAAAGAAAGACCCCATTGGTGCGGCATGTGACGTTTCCCCCAATCCATGTTGTAACTGCACCTTGATTCTAAATGAACCCCCTATAAATGACAGCTGATTAAGGTGCAAATGTCCATGTTCTTGCCTTTTCCATGATCATATGTGGACCTTTGCTTTTAGAAATGTTCAAAAATGAAATACTTCCTTGTAGTCTAACAAGCCTGAGCTCTTGCTCAAAGAAAAATATTTAGACAGGTTAGCTTCATTAAGATCTCAAGCAGGGAAATAAACAAAAAACTTTAACATTAAATAGAAATAAGCACTATACTTATGCATGCTTTAGTTACCATAAGAGGGACTTTGTCAAAAACATCTTTCTGAGTTACAAAATGTTATTATTAAACTGATGAATTAAAGAAAAATTGAAATTTCAATCAACATTTTTCATCAAAAATTGCAACAATTCTAATTTCTTGGGGGGGAAGCTTTGAGTAAAATCCTTGAAACAGCCAATTCATTGGAGAAAATTTACTACTCTAAATTCATCACAACCTTTATAAACTGTTTATATTACGTCAAACCTTGCAATGAGACATTCAACACAATAAACAGACTAAATGTGTAAGAAAATGTCACATACCATTATTACACAAATCCAATAATTCTTTATATAAACATCAAATAGCTATACTAAGTATAAAACTTTAAGACTGCATTTATCCAAGCCAAAAGAAAAAAAAAAACACAAGAAGGTGGTGAAGTTCGAACTCTGGCCTTCACGCACAGTAGACCCCGACGTACACAATTTCAACTTACGCATTTCTTGCAATCACAAGACTTCCAATAGGGAGTGGTGGGCAACAAGGAGCTGTGCTGGTCAGTTTCCTGGCTCCCATGAGTGGCGGAGAGCCCAGTGCCCGGCGCCAGTAATGGGGAGCCAGGAAACTTACCCACACTGCTGCAGCTGGCTCCCAGCTGCCCACCTCCCACGGGATCCAGGAAAGTGACCAGCACTTCTGTGCCTAGCTCTGGGCTCCCTGTTGCTCATGGGGGCAGAGAGCCAGGCACAGCCAGGACTGAGGGAGCTGAAAAGGGCAGGGCCTTTCCCCCACCCAGTCCCAACTTACATGAAATTTGACTTAGATGTAGGTTGTGTTCTCGGGCAACCACACTTAAGTCTGGATTCTACTGTACTAATACTACTTAAATATTTTAGACAGTGAGAAACTGTAAAAACAATACTGCACAATTATATATATTTCGCTGGGTAACGTCAAGACCAAAAATCCCAATTAAAACTATTCTCTCCCCCTTCAACAGTAACATGCATAAAACTCAAAAGTCATTGAGGGATTCAATAAAACCTTGCCCAGAGACAAACCTGGTTAAACCTTTATTTTTTGACACATACTGGATTCAGCCCTGCAATATTCGGGCAAGATCCCCAATGAAACCCATGAGATTTTGCATGAATAAGCATAGAAATTTGTTTTGACCTAATGCAGTTTTCTTTCAACGAAGCTGCTTTAACCCTGACCATTTTCACCATTTTATTTTGATACAACTTTGCGTGTATAAAGTTGTGTGTTTTTTGTTTTGTTGTTTGTTTTAATCTTTCCAGAAATGGACACAAATCTTATCTGGAAATACTTGGGTTGACAAGGCACAGATTTGATGAAGTGGATAAAACTGTTAGTCTTTAAGCTACTACAAGTCTGCTTGGTTTTCATGATTGTTTTCTAGTTATTTTGGTATAGAAGGGCCAACACAAAAATCAAGTACATAAGTAAAAATTTGTACAAAATGTCTTAAGGGTTGCTGATATGTAAGCTTTGTACACAAGTCTCAAAATTAAGTATCTTCCTTACACTGAATTTAAAAGGTATCTTTTGTCCACCATCTGTTTCACTGAGATTACAGTGTTTATTTTTCAAAACAGCTTCTTTGGAGCATGGAAAGCTGACTTCTAGCACCTTCACAATTCTACCAAAACACAGATAAACTCAGCCAATGTAAAGTTAAGCCTCAGTTACACCTCTTATTTGCTCATTTCAATCTCATCTACATTCTCAGCGGTTCATACTGAGAACATGTGAAGATGTACTCTCTCAGCTTTTTAAGACGCCATGTAAACTCGAGCAAACATCTCAACATTCAAAAAAACTACACAGACTGATCCACTACACAAATACCCTTGCCTTTTCAGAAATATTAGAGTCACTGCATTCCACTTCAGGAAACCTGAATCTCCCTTTAGTCCAGTGCTTTTCAACCAGTGTTCCATGGAAATTTCATCAATTTCCCCTCCCTGCAGCTCTCAGAGCCAAGGAGGTTGGGGGAGAATTGATGAAATTTCAGGCCCACTTATATGACCACGCACCAGCTGGGGGCTCAAGCAGCAAGGCTGCCTGAATCCTAGTTGGCGTGGGGACATGAATTTCCCTCCCACAGCTGTTTTGCAAAGCCTCTGTGAGGGGGAAGTAAGGAACCCCCACCAGCTCAGACTCATGGAGCCTTGCTGCTTGAGCCCCCAGCTGGCACTGGATGGTCAGTTTTCCCTAGCAGAGATGTAACAAAGCAGCTGCAAGAGGGAAATCTCTGATGAGTCAGCTGGGTCTCAGCCAGCCTCGCTGCTTGAGCTCCCAGCTGGTGCAGGGTCATCAATTCCCCATGCCCACTGCCAGAAGTCTGCAAAGAGTGTGGGGGGGGTAAAAAAAAAAAAAAAAGACCAATCATGGCTCAAAGGGGCTGGCAGGGAGGGGAATATACTCTCTGGAGCCACCTACTCCCCTGCAAATAATCATGTAACCACTGAAATTTTCACCCATTACACCTATCATGGAGGGCTTTCACACAAGGGAAAAAGTGGGTGTGCCATGGAATTGTTTTTGTCATTGAAGTATGCCACATTACTGAAAAGGTTGGGAACCGCCACTCTAGTCCACTCCAGACTCTCCCACACCAACTATAAGGTTCTTTAATATACTGTTGACCCCACTGGAACAGAAGCCAACTCTGCAGATCATACCATCTCAAATGTTTCCTATTTCTTTCTGCCTCTTCTACTTTTCATCTGGTTTCAAATCTTAGAGGAAAGCTTCTTCTTCTTCTTTGCTTTTCTGCAAATTTCCCTTTCTTTGGTCCAGGTTCCCATTTTGTAATGGTAAGTAACGTTAGAAACCAATTTCAGATGCATGTTGCAGGAATGATGATGTGAAAAATAAAAATTAAATAAAATTTCAAAAATACATTAGGCTCTACCTATGTTCTCATGAATTTAGAACAGTTTTTAATTATTTTTTAATTGTTAAACAATTACCTTACTTTCAGTTTGTTCAGTCTTTATGTTAACTTTCAACAATTTTAGAGCAACTTTAGACTTCAACTTGAGGCTGGGGAGGACACAGCCTGCAATCTTTGGCACAATGGAAGTTCTAGTACAAGCACAATAAAAAAAAAATCGTAAGAAAACTAATGAGCAATGAGCAATTTTTCCATTACCTAGTTACCAAGTTTACATAATTTGAACTTAAAAACTCCATCTTAATTAAAAGATTAATTTGAAGTCTTTATTAGGTAGAAAAAAAAATTCTTTTCCAAAATAAGTATGGATCTATGTAATAACAGAAATGTCTGAGTCACTGCCTACAGAAATATTAGCAAAACATTTTCACAATTTAAACAAGACTACAGTCAGGTGATACTGATTTAATCAACTTCTGGGATTATAAAAACTATTCAGCAATTTTACATGAGACCAGCTAAGAGCATGTATATCTTGTAAAAACTGTCAAAGCAATGCTGGACACTGGTATTCTCAGCAATATCACCACTACACCTGCACTGATGAAAAGGAGTTTGTCAGAACAGTCAAGGTACCATTATTAAAGAAAAAGACTTCCAGATGGAAGTTTATCCCCAGTTCATCAGCAGGAATAGAAAGCCCCCAAACAAAGAAAAAGCAAAATCAAACCAAAGTGAAAAATTTCATACAACTTTATAGAGCTTAAACTTTATTAGCATGAGACCACTACCAAGTAGGCAAATAGATCAAGGCCATAATCTTTGAGAGCTCTTTCAATTTTTGGTGGTAACAATCAGGATCCCCAAAGACTGAGAAGAACGTCACTAAGGTTACCTCACAGCACTTACTGCTTTAAGTATCAGAGGGGTAGCCATGTTAGTCTGGATCTGTAGCAGCAACGAAGGGTCCTGGGGCACCTTATAGACTAACAGAAAAGTTTAGAGCATGAGCTTTCGTGAGTTAACTCACTTCTTCAGATGCTCATCTGAAGAAGTGAGTTAACTCACGAAAGCTCATGCTCTAAACTTTTCTGTTAGTCTATAAGGTGCCACAGGACCCTTCGTTGTTACTGCTTTAAGGATCTCTTTCCAACACTTAAAATCAAAATATTAAACATGCCATAATATAACATGCTGGAAATAACCCTGAAATCCAACAACTAACTTAAATGTACTACAGTATCAAAGTTCTAAAGTTATGCCATGAAGCAGTTCTCTCAATTTCCCACCCCCTCCATTCCATTTTACTGAACAATTATCTAACAAGCAGGTACCAAGTGTTTAATATCTAGAGTTTTATTAAGAACTCCACAGGGAATGACATCAGCTCTGCCCCAAGGAGCTTACAGTCAAATTGTAGATGTCACATAAATGCATACAGCAACAGAGGGAAGATGCAATCTGCATATGTTTGAAATTTTGAGTTCACTTCTGGAATACAAATCATTTCAAAGTAAACTCCAACCAATGAAGAAGTTTAAAAAATTACAAAGAAGGGTCTTGCTTAATGGACATTTTTGTCTATTTGTTGCTAAATGGAATAAATTCCAAAGTGTTTAGGAGCAACCCCTCTGTTTCCTTTCTGATTATAAGCGCAATACTATCTTAACAAAAGACATGTTTCAGTCAAACACACACTTCATGGAAGTCCCTCAACAGAACATGTTAACACCTTTTCCGTTTGAATGACAAGTTGACGTACTGGAAGGAGCTCCATATTTAAAGGCATGAACCTTTAAGAAGATGGGGTGCCTATCAAAATTTTAGTTTATAGGTGCTACTATAATGTAAATAATGGCAAGGACAATTTCAGATCCTACTCTGCATTAATAAGTTAATTTCAGCAGTTTTAATGCAATTTTTTTTTTTAAAATTACACTCTTGTAAATATGTAGACATGTTTGAAAAATATTTTAAAATATAAATACAATAATAAAACTGACTCTTGTGTCAATGGATAGAAGTTAATTAAACTAAACTATAAATTAGTACCATCTATAGTGCTCAGTGTAACTATTCTTAATTTAAAAGGTATATTGAACCTGAAAATTAGTCAATTTAAGAAAAAAATTATTTAGTGTAGTTTACTAGCACTGTTTTTTTCCATACACCTTACTAGTTTATGGCTTTACAAGCACATTTTCCTGCCTCTTAAAAATTTCCACATTGCAAAAAATTATTGCACCCAAGTAAACACAGAAATTTATCGATTATGCCTGTAGAAAGTAGCAAAACATATACAAATGTTATCAAATGCAACAAATACATATTTCAGTTACAGAAATACTAGATTTGACATGTAACACCAGTAAGGAAAATGTTTCCAAGAGAAGTTTATTTTTTAAGTTGACAGTATGCCTGTAAGCATGCTGGGCTGCTGACTCAAACAGACAAAAATTATACCCCTTCAGATCATGAGCAGTGGGAGAGATTATCTAGCCTGCCATGCACCTAGAAAAGAAAAAAAAATATCGTCGTGCTCTAGGAGTTCGCCAAAGTAGGCAGCAAGAGGGCCATAGAAACAAACTCTTCTGTTCCTAGCAGGCAAGCATTTACTCAAGGTTAGATATTTTAACCATCCTGAAACAGTTCTGCATACAAAAAATTCCAGCTTATTGTTCTTTGAAGTAAAGATGGAGGTGTAAAGGGGGGCAGGAAAAAAAAAAAAAAGAGACAGCAACAGTGAATGCAGGGGAAGAACAGGTGTCTGCCTAATTCCTTGGGCTTCCCAGACTGAGGGAAAAAGAGAAAGGGGCTACTGAAGGGTAAGAGGATGCTATACATGAAAACAGAAAGAAAGCAAACAATGAGAAAGTTAAATTAGTAGGAAAAAAAGAATTGCATGAAAATAAAAACACAGGAGTAGGAGAGGGAGATAAAAAAAAAATGCATGAAATAAAGAGGGAGTGAACGGGGAAAGCATAAGAGGCAACAGAAAAACCAAACAAACAAAAAGCAGGCGATTTTGACACTATGCCCTCATCTTTTTCTGGGGATATATTCTGAATATAAATATGCATAACTCATATATGCTTTATGCAAAACTCGTCAAGTAACCTGTATTTCAAGACTCTGTGATCCCCTGAATTGTATATTCTATGCGTGTGCATGTATCACTCTTGTATGTGAAGTTAGAAAAACTAAGTGCAAACCTGTTTTACTAACTTAGATCTTCTAATTAAAGCCATTTGTGGTATATAACCCCAATAAATCAAGACATTGATCTACAAATGGTTTTGGTTTTCCTGTAAGCCTAATTTGTGGTTGGCCCTACAAACACATATGACCATGCCATCTACTGCTGGATTCAACCATGAATTTGGTATTTTTCTATTGGGATGGGCAGAACGAAACAGAGGTTTCCCACCCATGGGAAATTCTATTTAAAGTTTGGAAAGCAATCAATGATTGTTTGCAGCTAGCTTCTGAAATCTGTCTCCCCACCCACAAAAAGCTGTTAGAACCAGGCCAGAAAAAAGGTCAGTTCTGACTTGATTGATTTTACCTCATAATAGGACTAGCGTGAGAAATATGATCTGTAATGATCTCTCAGTGTATTAGACTTGGCTGGCATGCTTTGTTTGGTGTGGTGGCTGTGAGCCTCCAAGCCTTGGAAGTTAATGGATTGTCTTGGTCAGCCACTGGAAAGAGAAGTTACTCACCTGTAGTAACGATGGTTCTTCAAAATGTGTCCCCGTGGGTGCTCCACAATAGGTGTCGGGCTCGCCCAGTGCCACAGATCGGAATTCTTCTAGTAGTTTCTATTGGATCGCGCATGCGCCGATGCGCGCCGCTCCCTTATGCGCCCACGGCCATGTGCGCGATCCGGTCCACGCCAGTTCCTTGACCAACCGCCTCAGATGCTCCTGAAAAACATCAGGAGAGATTCCGAAGCGGGGAGGATGGGCGGGTGGTGGAGCACCCACGGGGACACATCTCGAAGAACCATCGTTACTACAGGCGAGTAACTTCTCTTTCTTCTTCAAGTGCTCCCCGTGGGTGCTCCACAATAGGTGACTACCCAGCAGTAACCCACGTAAGGAAGTGGGTAATCGATTCATGTGCAGCTTGCCCCCGAGAGGACTGCTGTCAACAGACAGGTATCCTCCTCGAATACCCGATGTAGGGCATAATGCTTGACGAAGGTGTCGTAGGATGACCAGGTCGCCGCTCTACAGATGTCTTTTAACGCGATGCCCTTGAAGAAGGCTGTTGACACTGCCACCACCCTGGTGGAGTCAGGCCTAGGCGGGCCAAGCAAAGGGCTCTTTCGAAGCTCGTAGCACATTTTTATGCAGGACACAATGTGCTTTGAAATTCTCTGTGAAGAGAGGCCTTCCCCTTTTGACCTGGGAGCAAGAGACACTAGAAGCCTGTCCGCTTTCCGGAAGGACTTAGTTCTGTCTATGTAGAAGACCAACGCCCTTCTCACGTCTAGAAGATGTAGGCGCACCTCCTTGCTACAGCTGAGAGGCTTCGGGTAAAACGAGGGTAAAACTATTGGTTCGTTAAGATGGAACTCCGAAGAAACTTTTGGAACGAAGGCTGGGTGTAACCATAAGGTTAACGCCCCCTTTGAGAATACTGTGCAGGGTGGCGTTGCCATCACTGCTGCAAGCTCGCTCACCCTGCGGGCTGATGTAATCGCAAGGAGGAAGGTTGTTTTCATCGTAAGGAGTCGGACGGGTACCGTGGCTAATGGTTCGAAGGGTGGTCCCGATAGCGTGCTGAGCACCAAGTCCAAACTCCATAACGGTGGAAGGGGTTTTCAAGAAGGGTACAGGTTTACCAGCCCCTTCAAGAACCTTGTGACGATAGGGTGGGCGAATACAGAGGGCCCTTCCTCTGTATGCCGAAAAGCTGATATAGCTCCGAGGTGGACCTTGAGCGAGGATAGAGAAAGCCCATCTCATTTGAGGTCCAATAGGTATTCTAGTATTACGGTTATAGGAACGCCAAGGGGAGCTAACTGCTTGGCGGAACACCAGGCTGTAAATCGAGTCCATTTCTGTTCGGACCTGGTAGAGGTCCTCCTGGTAGAGGTCCTTCGGCTACACTCCAGGACTACTTGTACTCCCTCCATACACCTATTCTCTAAGGCGCTGAACCATGGATTAACCATGCTTGTAGATGCAGACCCTGAGGGTGCAGGTGCACTATGGACCCCTGAGCCTGCGAGAGTAAGTCCGGCGCCACCGGTAGGGGAAGTGGTAGGGCGATCCGACATGCGCAGAAGCAAGGGAAAAGAGAAATTACTCACCTGTAGTAACGATGGTTCTTCGAAATGTGTCCCCGTGAGTGCTCCACAAGAGGTGTCGGGCTCACCCGGCACCGCAGATTGGAAATCTTCCAGCAGTTTCTCCTGGATCGCACACGCACTCGTGCGCGCCGCTCCCCTGCGCGCGCCCAGCCACATGCGTGACCCGGTCCCCGCCAGTTCCTTGACCAACCGCCTCAAATGCTCCTGAAAAACACTAGACAGAGATCCGAAGTAGGGAGGATGGGGGGGGGGGGTGGAGCACCCACAGGGACACATCTCGAAGAACCATCGTTACTACGGTAAGTAACTTCTCTTTCTTCATCGAGTGTCCCCGTGGGTGCTCCACAATAGGTGACTACCCAGCAGTAACCCACGTAAGGAGGTGGGTAATCGGTTTATGTGCAGCTTGCCCCCGAAAGGACTGCTGTCGAGAGGCGGGTATCCTCTTGGAATACCCTGTGAAGGGCATAATGCTTGGCGAAGGTGTCGTAGGATGACCAGGTCGCCGCTCTACAGCTGTCTTTTAACACGATGCCCTTGAAGAAGGCTATTGATGCCGCCACCGCCCTGGTGGAGTGAGCCCTAGGCGGGGCCAGTAAAGGAGTCTTTCCAAGCTCGTAGCACATTTTTATACAGGACACAATGTGTTTTGAGATTCGCTGTGAGAAGAGACCTTCTCCTTTTGACCTGGGAGTGAGAGAGACTAGAAGCCTGTCCGTTTTCCGGAAGGACTAAGTTCTGTCTATGTAGAAGGCCAACGCCCTCCTCACATCCAGGAGATGCAGGCGTGCCTCCTGACCGGAGCTGTGAGGCTTCAGGTAAAACGAGGGTAAAACTATTGGTTCGTTAAGATAGAGCTCCGAAGAAACTTTTGGAACAAAGGCTGGGTGCAGCCTTAAGGTTACCGCCTCCTTTGAGAATACTGTGCAGGGCGGCGTTGCCATCATTGCTGCGAGTTCACTCACCCTGCGGGCTGACGTAATTGCAAGGAGGAAGGTTGTTTTTATCGTAAGGAGACGCAGGGGAACTGTGGCTAATGGTTCAAAGGCTGGACCCGATAGCATGCTCAGCACCAAGTCCAAATTCCACGATGGTGGAAGCAGTTTCCGAGGGGGGTACAGGTTTACCAGCCCCTTCAAGAACCTGGTAACGATAGGATGGGTGAATACCGTGGGCCCTTCCTCTGTATGCCGAAAGGCTGATATAGCTCCGAGGTAGATCTTTAGCGAGGATAGAGAAAGCCCGCTGCTCTTGAGGTCCAATAAGTATTCTAGTATTACAGGTATAGGAACGTCAAGGGGAGCTAACTGCTTGGCAGAACACCAGGCTGTAAATCGAGTCCATTTCTGCTTGTAAGTCCTCCTGGTGGAGGTCCTTCGGCTACTTTCCAGGACTTGTTGTACTCCCTCCGTACACGTGCTCTCTAAGGAGCTGAGCCATGGATTAGCCATGCTTGTAGACACAGACCCTGAGGGTGTGGGTGCACTATGGACCCCTGAACCTGTGTGAGTAAGTCTGGCGCCACCGGTAGAGGGAGTGGTGGGCGGTCCGACATGCGCACAAGCAAGGGAAACCATTGCTGCCGATCCCAAGTTGGGACTATGAGTATTATGCGAGCTCTCTCCCTTCTGGCTTTATGCAAGACCTTGTGGATAAGCGCTGTGGGGGGGAACGCATAAAGTAGGGGGCCCCTCCATGAAATAATGAATGCGTCGCCCAGGGAGCCCCGCCCCACTCCTGCCCTGGAGCAGTACTGAGGACACTTCTTGTTGTACTGGGTGGCAAAACAGATCGATCTGGGGAAACCCCCATGTACGAAAAATGCGCCGTAGCAGATCAGAGCGGATCTGCCACTCGTGCATGAGTGCGAAGCGCCTGCTCAGCTGATCTGCTTTCATGTTGTGAGCGCCCGGCAAGTACGAGGCTTTCAACATTATGTTGTTGGCGATGTACCAGTTCCACAATTGGACTGCTTCCGCACATAGGGCACGGGATCGTGCTCCTCCTTGTTGATTGATGTAAAAAATAGTGGAGGTATTGTTGGTATTGATCCCGACTACTTTGCCATGTAGGTAATCTCGAAAATGTTTGCAGGCATTGAACACTGCTCTGAGCTCCAGTATGTTTATGTGCAATGTCTGTTCTGCAGGGGACCATAGCCCTTGAGTCACCTTGTCGCCAATGTGCGCTCCCCATCCTATGTGGGAGGCGTCGGTAGTAAGAAAAATAGAAATTTGTGGTTGGTGAAAGGGCACCCCCACGAGCAGATACTTGGGGTTTTCCCACCACGCCAGGGATCTGTGCACCTCTGTTGTGGGCGACACCACCCTATGGACGGTGTGGGATGCCGGTTTGTAAACGCTCGCCTGCCAATGCTGCAGGCTTCGCACGTGTAACCTGGCATTTTGTACCACAAACGTCGCTGCCGCCATGTGGCCCAGCAGCTGTAAGCACATTAAGACCGGCACTGTGGGGCTGTATGCGATGACTTGCACCAGCGAACTGATTGCGCGGAAGCGGGCGTCGGGTAGGTACACCCTTGCTGTGATAGAGTTTATACGTGCCCTTATGAACTCTGTATCTTGCGTGGGTTCGGTCTTTCACTTTGCGAGGTTGATGACTAGGCCCAGCGAAAAAAACGTGTCCACTGTGACACGTATCATGTGTAAGACCTCTGCCTTCGAGGCCCCTTTCAGCAGGCAGTCACCCAGATACGGGAAAATAAACACCCCCTGTCTGTGCAGGTAGGCTGACACTACTGCCAGGGTTTTAGTAAATACTCTGGGGGCCGAGGACAGGCCGAACGGAAGAACCCTGTACTAGAAGTGCTCCTTGCCGACCGTGAAGCGGACGAAGCGTCTGTGTGACGGGCGGATTGTTATATGAAAGTAAGCATCTTGTAAGTCGAAGGCTGCAAACCAGTCTCCATGGTCCACTGCCGTGGAGTATGGAGGCAACTGTGATCATCCGAAAGCGCTGCTTGCGCAAGTAACGGCTGAGGCCCCGTAGATCCAAGATCAGCCTCCAGCCTCCTGTTTTCTTCTCTGTTAGGAAGTAGCGTGAATAAAAACCTTTCCCCTGGAATTGCTCCGGCACTCTTTCCACCGCCCTTATGAACATAAGGTGATCCACCTCCTGCTTGAGCCTCGCCTCGTGGGCAGAGTCCCTGAGATGACGCCTGGCAGGAGGCTTCGTCGGTGCAAGTGACTGGAAGGGGATCGTGTAACCCGTGGCTATAATCTCTAGCACCCATCTGTCCGTGGTGATCTTCTGCCATTGGGAGTGGAACGGTTTGAGGCGATCACAGAACATGAGATGAGAGTGGCATTGAGCGATGGTGTTGATAGTGCAGCCGCCAACATACCCGTCAAACTTGTTGCCTTTGGGCCTGCCCCGAGGGTGTACGGCTTTGTTGAGAACGTCGCCTGGGAGTTCTGTACTGCTGCTACAGTTGATGGCGCCCTTGGTCATAGCCTCGCTGATATTGAGCACGCTGTGGTTGGTAAGCGTAGCGTCTTTGCTCAGGATAAAATTTCTTCTTCTTGTATGGGGGAGTAGAAATGCCCAAGGTTCTAAATGTGGCCCTCGAGTCCTTGCTGGAGTGGAGGACTGAGTCGGTTGAGTCCGCAAACAGCTTTTGTTTGTCAAAGGGAAGATCCACGATCTTCGCCTGCAGGTCCCTGGGGATGCCAGACATCTGGAGCCAGGATTCCCTACGCATGACCACTGCCATAGCTGTTGAACGTGTCGCTGTGTCCGCCACGTCCAGGGCAATCTGGACTCCCGTCCGTGACGCTGCATAGCCCTCTTGAACAATCGCCTTTAACACCGGCTTCTTGTCTTCCGGGAGTGAATCCATGAGGGGAGTAAGCCTGGAGTAACTGTCAAAGTTGTGGTTTGATAGGTGTGCCGCGTAATTTGCCACTCTCAATAATAGGGTAGAAGAGGAATATACCTTCCTGCGAAACAGCTCTAGCTTCTTAGCATCTTTATCCGATCCCCCCGATTTGTACTGAGACGCCTTCGACCTCTGCTGGGACGATTCGACCACCAAAGAATTTGGTTGTGGGTGACTAAAGAGGAACTCCATGCCCTTGGCTGGGACGAAGTACTTTTTATCCGCTCTCTTGTTTGCAGGCGGAATACAGGCCAGGGTCTGCCATATGTTAGTGGCAGACTCCATTATGGCTTTGTCCAGCGGGATAGCGATTTTGGATGAAGCCGGGGGTCTCAAATTTTTCAGGAGTTTATGATGCTTCTCCTGCACCTCTGCTATTTGAATGGCCTGCGTGAAAGCTACTCTTTTGAACAGTTCCTGGAATTGTTTAAGGTCATCCAGGGAGGAGACATCCCCGGGGGCCATGGCCTCATCTGGGAAGGATGAGGAGGAACCGCTCGGGTAAACCTCCCTCAAATCCTCTGGTTCCCGCGGTCAATCATATACGTCCTCCCTGGAGGATTGTGAAGGAAGGTCCCGGGATTCTGGACCTAACTCCCCCTGAGACAACTGTGTTCCCATCCCACAGCGAGAGTGTACACGGCGGTATTGAAAAACAGGGGAGAACCTGCCCCTGGATCTAGACCTGTGGTGTCTGTGTTCAGCATGACGACGATGACCATAGCAGCATGGGCAAGGGCCCGGTGATGGAGACCTGGACCACGATCGGCGAGTGTACCCATGATGTCTGGGAGAGCGGGACCTCCGCGACGACATAGATAGTGGTGAAGCTGGTTTGTGATAGTACTCAAGGGGATCCGTGCCCAGAAATGGTGAAGGTAGCCCAAGCCACGGCGAAACTGGTTGGAGGAACGGAGAGGGAGGTCCTAGATAAGCTGGTGGAGTCACAGCCCACCGGTGTGGTGTGTGTATCTCGGGGGGAGGGCTAGGTGGTAAGGGCAGCACAGCCTTGTCTGGAGATGGACTGCGGTGCCGAGGTTTTGCTTTTGCCTTGCCCCTCCCCTGCGGGGTGGGCGCCGCCCCTTCCTGTGCCGGGGATCTCGGCCCCGTTGTCGGCGCCGCGCTCGGCACAGTCAGCTGCCGTGCTGCGCAGGTAGCTTCCTCGGCACTGACAGGCTCCGTGCCGGGTGCCCCTGCGCCGTCGGTGCCGTGGGGACCGGTGCAGCCTGCGTCGGCGCCGCCGATTCCGGTGCTTGCCTCGCTGGCACTCGTGGCGCCTTGCATGCCATCTGTTGTGTAATCGGAGGCTCAGCCTCTGCCACGTGCGCTGCTGCGCTGCCGCTTTCATGAGCTCGTGGCTGGGGACTCTGCGTTCTGCTCATCCCGCCCACTGGGCCCGCCGGCAAGGATCGAGCCAGGGACAGTCTCCTCCTCTTCTGCACCGAAGGGGTCAAAGAGGCTGCCTTCCTCTTATGGAACCCAGAGGACCCTTCTGGGTGAGGCTTCTCCGGCAACTCCGGCTGGAGAGCCTTATCAAACAAGAGCATTTTAAGCCTCGTCTCTCTGTCTTTCCTGGCCCTGGCTGTAAGCTTACCACAGTGAGAACACTTCTGGGTAACGTGTGATTCCCCCAGGCAGCGAATGCATTCCCTATGCCCATCGGAGGCCGGCATAGCTTCGCGGCATGACTCACACTTCTTAAACCCCGAGGAGGCCATCGCGGTGAGTCTTTACTGTTAATAGGGTACTTAGCCCGTACTCAGTGCCTTTTTACCCCAAATAACAACCACTGGCCTGCGGGGCAGCGGACGGCTTAACTAGCCTTCTTGTCCGCCCCTCTCTCCTTCGCTCCTCTTCTTTCTGCTAGCTGATATTCTCTCTCTCTCTCTCTCTCTCTCTCTTTAAGTGACAAAACAAACAGACTACATGTAAAAACAACTATCTTATCTGACTCTGGCTTTAGCCTGAGCAGATTCTGTCTGCAGCCGATGGCGGTTGAGAAGGAACTGGCGGGGACCGGATCGCGCACGTGGCCGGGGGCACCCAAGGGAGCAGCGGGCGTGATCGCATGCGCAATCCAATAGAAACTGCTAGAAGAATTCCTATCTGCGGTGCCAGGCGAGCTCGACACCTCTTGTGGAGCACCCATGGGGACCACTCGAAGAAGAATCTGCTCTTCAACTCTGGGTGCCAGTACAGTATAACAGTTCTTCACCTCAAACAGCAGACGGGGAGAGCCCCATCTACTGCCTGAGATAGCCAGAAGCCAGTCTGCTTCCTCCTCTGATACTGCTGTAGTCATCTGTATTCCAATCGCATCCTCCATCCCAGATATCTCCATGTGTGTTCTGCTGAAGACCTTATGCCCCTGTATGTTATACAGACAGGTCACCACCTACTGCAGCTCTCTTACCCGACTCCTGATGACCTCCACCAACAGATATCTCCTGGCTTTCAGTGGCATGGATATGCAGGCAGCAATCCCTGCATGTGAAGACCAGGGCCTAACTGAAAGCCTTCAGGGTTGGGATGCTTATCTGACAGAAGTGTCCAAAGGTGGAGGCAGAGGAAGAGCTAACCGTTGTTTTCGTAACATAACGTTGTCCTCCCACAGCAAGTTTTTCTTTCTAAAATACCTGAAAGCTACAGAAACAAAACCCCATCTCTAGCTCCCTGAGCTGGCTAACCCCCTTTGTCTCCTACCTACCTTCATATCACCAGTTACATGTCTTCATCAGCCACTGGAAGTCTCTGTGTTTTTTAAAGCCTAGGCCCTATACACAACAGGAATAGGAACTCGACCCCACTCTCTCAAGCCACCACTAGGCACTAGCCTAGCCAATCACAAGTTGCACTGCTTTAACTTCAAAGAATTCTGCTATAAAGCCAGCACTAACGCACCTAACTACAGGACATCCAGTCAGTCAGCATCCAAGCCTATATCCCAAAACACAGCAACAGGCCACAGTCCTATCAAACTCAATGGTAAATCCACAGCACAACACAGAACAGGCTCCTTCTCTTGTCCCTCAAAGTCAATCATGGCACTGATGGCTAAATAACAAGACACTTACCCATTATAACTCATTGCTGTCTGCACTCTGGCAGCACTGCTATAATCCTGACATTTTTTCAGGCTGCTGAGGAACAGAACTCAGAACTTTGGAAAAGCTCCCGTCAATGAAATCATAGGATATGGTAACCCTAGGTGGCTGTGGAACCAAAGCCAAACCTAATTTTTAACCACACTGCCTTTGCATTGGCTGCTACCCAACCTGCTGGCAGTGTCATGCCCCTCTCCTGCATGCTTCATGAAAACCGGCTTATGAATGTGAATATACATAACTCAAAAATTCTTCACAGGAAGCACATCATGTGACATTTAAAATGTCATAATCTGCTGACTCTCTATACATTCTATTTGTGTTTATGTATCAGTTTTATATGTGAGATTAGAAATGCTACATGAGAACCTGGTTTTAGCATTGGTCCTGTGAACCTGGCGTTGTAAGTTCAATCTTTGATGAAGTCATTTAGGAGTCTGGGGCAAATAGATTTAAATAAAAAAAAAATCCATCAGGGATGGTGCTTGGGGAGGACAGGGGACTGGACTCGATGACCTCTCAAGATCCCTTCCAGTTCTATGAGAGATGTATGCATGTGTAAAACAAGTGTCCTGGAGATACTCATCAGCTGGTTAACTCCATTAGCATCCCAGCTAGCTTCAGCTCATTAGCTACATACTTCATAAGCAGAGCAGACTGAGATTTGTTTATTCTTTTTATTTATAGAAAAATGTTGTTCCATCTAGAAGACTCATCCCCATGCTCTGGATGACCTGAGGAAATTTTAGTAGATCTAAAATAATTACCCACTGAAGCCCTGATTCAGCTGGCCCCTTGCTCAACTTTGACATCAGCAGGATTAAAGCACATGTTTAAGTGCATGGCTGAATAAGGGTCATTATGAATGACACTGCTCATTCCATGAACCAATGTCACCCACTCACCAAATTCTTGAATAAAGTTTTGAGGTGGTTATGGCTGACAGCTAATAATATAAATATGAATGGATAGTAAATTACTGACACTGTGAGGAATATAAAGGCTTAACATTAAGGGGCAGTAACACACAAGTTAGGACAGTGCATTTTGCTTTTGAGGCTGATTGTAAAGTATCGACTGCACAAATATAATAGCATAAAACCACAAATTCATTTGTGGACAAATACTCAACTGTTATCCAGGAAAGAGAAGTTACTCACCGTAGTAACGATGGTTCTTCGAGATGTGTCCCCATGGGTGCTCCACAATAGGTGTCGGGCTCGCCCCGGCGCCGCAGATCGGATCTTTCCAGCAGTTTCTGCCGGACCACGCATACACCGGCGCGCGCCGCTCCCTTGCGCGCTCCCGGCCACGTGCGCGATCCGGTCCCCGCCAGTTCCTTGACCAACCGCCTCAGATGCTCCTGAAAAATACTAAACAGAGATCCGAAGCGGGGAGGATGGGCGGGTGGTGGAGCACCCACGGGGACACATCTCGAAGAACCATCGTTACTACGGTTAATAACTTCTCTTTCTTTATCGAGTGTCCCCGTGGGTGCTCCACGATAGGTGACTACCCAGCAGTAACCCAAGAAAGGAGGTGGGTAAATGGGTTATGTGCAGCTTGCCCCCGAAAGGACTGCTGTCAAGAGACGGGTATCCTCTTGGAATACCCTGCGTAGGGCATAATGCTTGGTGAAGGTGTCATAGGATGACCATGTCGCCGCTCTGCAAATGTCTTTTAGCGCAATACCCTTGAAAAAGGCTGTTGATGCCGCCACCGCCCTGGTGGAGTGAGCCCTAGACGGGGCCAGTAAAGGAGTCTTTCTAAGTTCGTAGCACATTTTTATACAGGATACGATGTGCTTCGACATTCTCTGCGAAGAGAGGCCTTCTCCTTTTGATCTGGGAGCAAGAGAGACTAGGAGTCTATCCGTTTTTCGGAAGGACTTAGTCCTGTCTATGTAAAAAGCCAGCGCCCTTCCTCACGTCCAGGAGATGTAGGCGTGCTTCTTTGTTGGAGTTATGAGGCTTTGGATAAAACGAGGGTAAGACTATAGGTTCGTTAATATGAAACTCTGAAGAAACTTTCGGAACAAAGGCTGGATGCAGCCATAAGGTTACCGCCTCCTTCGAAAATACTGTGCAGGGTGGCGTTGCCATAACTGCTGCGAGCTTGCTCACCTTGCAAGCTCACGTGACTGCAAGAAGGAAGGTTGTCTTTATCGTAAGGAGATGGAGGGAAACCATGGCTAAGGGTTCAAACGGTGGTCCCGTTAGCGCATTAAGCACCAAGTCCAAGCTCCACAAAGGTGGAAGCGGTTTCCGAGGGAAGTACAGGTTTACCAGCCCCTTCAGGAACCTGGTAACCATGGGATGGGCGAACACCGTCGGCCCTTCCTCTTCGTGTCGGAAAGCCGATATAGCGGCAAGGTGGACCTTCAACGAGGATAGGGAGAGTCCGCCTCTCTTTAGGTCCAGTAAGTATTCTAGTATTACAGGTATAGGCACAGCAAGGGGAGCTAACTGCTTAGTAGAACACCAGGCAGTGAATCGAGTCCATTTCTGCTTGTAGGTCTTCCTGGTGGAAGTCCTTCTTCTACTTTCTAGGACTTCTTGCACTCCCTCCGTACATGTGCTCTCTAGGGAGCTGAGCCATGGATTAACCATGCTTGCAGTCGCAGGCCTCGGGGGTGTGGGTGCACTATAGACCCCTGGGCTTGCGTAAGCAGGTCCGGCGCCACCGGAAAGGGCATCGGTGGGCAGTCCGACATGCGCAGGAGTAAGGGGAACCACTGCTGTCGATCCCAAGTTGGGACTACTAGGATCATGCAGGCTCTCTCTCTCCTGGCTTTCTGCAATACCTTGTGGATGAGCACCATGGGAGGAAATGCGTAGAGCAGGGGGCCCTTCCACGAGATCGCGAATGCGTCCCCCAGGGACCCCCTTCCCAGTCCTGCCCTGGAGCAGTATTGTGGGCACTTCTTGTTGCGATGAGAGGCAAACAGGTCTATCTGGGGAAACCCCCATACATGAAAAATCGGTCGTAGCAGATCGGAACAGATCTGCCACTCGTGTGTGAGTGCGAAGTGCCTGCTCAACTGGTCTGCCTGCACGTTGTGAACACCTGGTAAGTACGAGGCTTTCAAAGTTATATTGTTGGCGATGCACCAGTTCCACAGCCGGACTGCTTCCACACATAAGGCACGGGACCGAGCTCCTCCTTGTCGATTTATATAAAAGATGGTGGAGGTATTGTCTGTATTGATCCCAACTACTTTGCCTTGTATATGGTCTCGAAAGTGTTTGCAGGCGTTGAATACTGCTCTGAGCTCCAGTATATTTATGTGCAGCGACTGTTCCATGGGGGACCACAGTCCCTGCGTCACCTTTTCGCCCATGTGTGCTCCCCACCCTATGTGGGAGGCGTCGGGGGTGAGAAAGATAGATATTTGTGGTTGATGAAAGGGCACCCGTTAGCATGTTCTTGGGGTTCACCCACCATTGCAGGGATCTGCGCACCTCTGTCGTGGGCGACACCACCCTGCGGACGGTGTGTGCTGCCGGTTTGTAGACACTCACCAGCCAGTGCTGCATGCTGCACATATGCAATCTGGCATTCTGAACTACGAACGTTGCTGCTGCCATATGGCCTAGCAGCCGTGAGCACGTTAGAACCGGCACCGTGGGGCTGAAGGTGATGACTTGTACGAGGGAACCAATGGCGCGAAAGCGGGCATCTGGTAGATAAACCCTTGCTGTGATGGAGTTTATACGTGCCCCTATGAACCCTATGTCCTGTGTGGGGTCGATCTTTGACTTCACCAGGTTGATGACCAGGTCCAGCGAAGAGAACGTGCCTGCTGTAACACATATTATGCGTAGTACCTCTGCCTTGGCAGCCCCTTTCAGTAGGCAGTCGTCCAGATATGGGAATATAAACACCCCCTGTCTGTGCAGGTAGGCTGAAACCACTGCCAGGGTCTTGGTAAATACTCTGGGGGCCGACGAGAGGCCGAACGGCACAACCTTGTATTGGAAATGTTCTTTGCCGACCATAAAACGGAGAAAGCGTCTGTGAGCCGGGTGGATTGGTATGTGGAAATATGCGTCTTGTAAGTCGAGGGCTGCGAACCAATCTCCATCGTCCAGTGCCATAAGTATAGAGGCGACTGTCATCATCCGAAAGTGTTGTTTGCGCAAGTACCGATTGAGGCCTCGAAGATCGAGGATGGGCCTTCAGCCCCCTGTTTTCTTCTCTGTAAGGAAGTATCTTGAATAGAACCCTTTCCCTTGGAGTTGCTCCGGCACTCTTTCCACTGCCCCTATAAGCATAAGATGGTCCACCTCCTGCTTGAGTCTCGCTTCGTGGGAGGCGTCCTTTAGATGGGGCCTGGGTGGAGGTCGTGGTGGTGGGAGCGACTGGAAGGGGATCGCGTAACCTGCAGCTATGATCTCCAGTACCCATTTGTCTGAGGTGATCTTTTGCCACTGGGCGTAGAATGGTCGGAGGCGATGATGGAACATTAGCTTTGGATGACACTGCGCGATGGTAGTGATAGTGCAGCCCTCGGTCTGTCCGTCAAACTTGTTGCCTTTGGCCCTGCCCCGAGGAGGCATGGCTCTGTTGGGAACGTCGCCTGGGAGTTCTGTACTGTTGGTGCTGTCGATGCTGCCCTTGCTCATAGCCCCTTTGGTAGTGAGCACGCTGGGGTTGATACGGGTATCGTCTTTGCTGAGGGTAATACTTTTTCTTTCTGTATGGAGGGGTATAAATCCCCACGGTTCTGAGAGTAGCCCTTGAGTCCTTACTGGAATGAAGGACCGAATCAGTTGATTCAACAAACAACTTCTGTGTGTCAAGGGGAGATCAACGATCTTTGCCTGCAGATCCCTCGGGATACCCGATGTCTGAAGCCAGGATTCCCTGCACATGACCACTGCCGCAGCTGTTGAGCGTGCCGCCCTATCTGCTATGTCGACGGCGATCTGAACTCCTGTCCTCGAGGCTGCGTAGCCTTCCTGCACGATGGCCTTCAGCACCGGCTTCTTATCCTCTGGAAGCGAGTCCATGAGGGAAGTCAGCCTGGAGTAATTGTCAAAGTTATGGTTTGCTAGATGTGCTGCATAATTTGCCACTCTCAACAGTAGGGTAGAGGAGAAGTAGGCCTTTCTGCCGAATAACTCTAGCTTCTTGGCATCTTTGTCCATTCCCCTGTCTTGTACTGAGAAGTTTTCGACCTCTGTTGAGATGATTCCACCACCAGAGAATTTGGTTGTGGGTGACTGAACAGGAACTCCATGCCCTTCGCCGGGACGAAGTATTTCTTATCCGTTCTCTTGTTTATAGGCGGAGCGGACGCAGGGGTCTGCCATATCATGGTAGCGGACTCCATAATTGCTTCGTCGAGCGAAACAGCTATTTTGGAAGAGGCCGGAGGTCCCAGGTTTTTGAGGAGCTTATGGTGCTTCTCCTGCACCTCTGCTGTTTGGATGCCTTGCGTAAAGGCCACCCTTTTAAACAGCTCTTGAAACTGTTTGAGTTCGTCCGGGGGGTGGACATCCCCTGGTGCCGTAGCCTCTTCAGGGGAGGATAGAGAGGAACCACTAGGGTAAGCCTCTCTGGATCCCTCTGGGTCCTGTTGACGGTGATACATCTTCTCACTGGAGGCTAGAGAGGGGAAATCTCGGGGTTCCAGAATCGACTCCCCCTGAGATATCTGCATTTCCGTCCCCATCCGTGATTGCCCTCGGGGATAGTGAACTGTCTGAGGGGACCTGTCCCTGGGGGTATGCCTATGGTGTCTAAGCCCCGCATGATAGGGGCGACCATGGCAACACGGGCACGGTTCCTGGGATGGAGACCTGGAACACTCTCGAAGCGCATACCCCCGGCGTCTGGGGGAGCGAGATCGCTGAGTTGATTGAGACAATGGTGAGACTGATTTGTGATAGTACTCCAGGGGGTCAAATCCCAGAAAAGGCAAGGGTGGCCCGAGCCATGGTGACGCTGGCTGGAGGAACGGGGAGGGAGGCTCAGGGTAGACTGGGGGAGACCGCTGCCTCCTTGTTGGAGTTCGCAGCATAAGGCGAGGGCTTAGGGAGAGCAGACCTGCAGCCCTGTCTGGAGAAGGGCTGTGGTGCTGGGTTTTCTCTGCTGCCTTTCCCCTCCCCTGTGGGGCTGACTCCACCCCTTTCCGCGCCGGGGATCTTGGCCCCGTGCTCGGCACGCTTCACTGCGGTGCCGCGCGGGTGGTCTCCCCCGGCACCTACAGGCCGCGTGCCTGCGAGCTCTGCAACGTCGGCACCCTGGGGGTCTGTGCCGCTGGTTCCGGCGCTTGCCTGGCCGCCACTCTGCCTGCCGTGCGGGCCGGCTGTTTGATTATCGGAGGCTCAGCCTCTGCCACGTGCGCTTCCACGCCGCTGCCGCTCGTCTGTGATTGTGGCTGGGGGCTATGTGCTGCACCCGTCCCGCTTGCTGTGGCTGCCGGCAGGCATCGGGTTGGCGAGATTTTCCTCCGTTTCTGCACTGACGGGGTGAGGGAAGCCGCCTTTCTTTTATGACCCCCTGCGGGTCCCTCTTGTTGGGGCCGCTCCGGCATGTCTGGCTGGAGGGCCTTGTCAAGGAGCAGCATTTTTAGCCACATTTCTGTGTCCTTCCTTGCTCTAGCCGTGAGCTTTGCGCAGAAGGGGCATTTTTGGGTGACATGAGATTCCCCCAGGCACCTAATACACTGACTGTGCCCATCGGAGGCTGGCATAGCCTCGCGGCATGACTCACACTTCTTGAATCCTGAAGAGGACATTGTGGTGAGTCTTTGAGTTGTTAATAGGGTACTTAGCACCTTTTCTGTGCGTGTTCTCCTCTCGGACGCAGCCTGCTGCGGCAGGAGGCCTAATGGCCTTACGTCCCCGTGCCTCCACTGCTCCTCTTGTTACTAAGGCTTTTATATACTTTTTTTTTTTTTTTCAAAAAGAAAAACAACAAGCTAACTTAAAGACTGAAAAGAAATTCTAAAAACACTTAAAACATTAAATACGCTGACTCTGGCTGCAGCCTGAGCGGATTCCATCTGCAGCCGATGGCGGTTAAGAAGGAACTGGCGGGGACCGGATTGCGCACGTGGCCGGGAGTGCACAAGGGAGCGGCGCGCGCCAGCGCATGCGCAGTCCGGCAGAAACTGCTGGAAAGATCCGATCTGCGGCGCCGGGGCGAGCCCGACACCTATCGTGGAGCACCCATGGGGACACTCGAGGAAGAAGTCATGTGCTACAAAAGGAATTAATTTCTGAATTCATTAAAAGAGTTTTGATTCCGCAAAAGAAAAAACTTACCTGTAGTCATCTTACAGCTTTGTGCTGCTAAAGGTCCCCTGTAGGAACTGAATACATTACTTTTCTCAAATGCTAGGATTAATAAAATACAAGATTAATGGTTGTCCAAAAATATCTTGCTTTGGATATTTTTTCAGCTAAGATGCCAGGCAAAAAACAGAAGCTCAGCATTCTAGAACAACGTTTCCAGGGGGAAAACTGCAGCCCATCATGGCACACGTTACCTCTGCCCTTAGTTCATCCATCTGCTGCGCTCTGAGGAATGCCATGGGGGAAGGAAACATGTCTAACATCGCTACTAACAGCAATTCTGTCCATATCAGAAGCCAATTATCACCCTTTTCCCATCAAAACCAGTGCTTCCAGGATTATAAACAATTTGCCTCATTACATTCAGTCTAGATTTAATGTTCTAAAGAGTATCCTATTTTTTGTTGCGGGGGGGGGGGGGGGCGGTTAAACCACTATTAGGGCTCATGCAAAGTAACAGTAAGTCCCTTTCAATCTACACAACCTGCCCTTCTGAAACTGATGCTTCTTGGTTTGAATAGGTGAAGATACTCAGTTTAATCATAACCCTGTACGCTTTAACTCTCAGCACAAAATGCTGTAATAACTAGGATTAAGGTGCTATAAACCTAACAAAAAGGAAAAACATAGGATTTGCATTGTATTAACTACCTTCTCTAAATAACAGCATGGAATCTCACTCCTTTTCCCCTTCAGATACATTCTTTTTCATTAGATAAGCAGACGATAAACAACATAATGGAGACTACCCTTGAGACAGAAAGCTATAAACAGTTTTTCAGATTCTAACCTTGTGACTAGAAACTGGGGTTTTCATTATACTATTCTCCCAAATAAAATCTAGTAAAAATTAATAGCATTTACTGTCATAATTCCTCGTGAACTGCTGAGATCTCTCTTTGCTGAGCAGCTGTCGTAAACAAGATTATAATTCATTCTTTAAAGAGACAACTTAATTTTAAAAATGAAAGCAAAACTAAGATAGGATAATACAAGCTATGTATATGGGGTTCTTCAGTCCTATACCCTATAGCTGGGTTGTTATCTTTAAGGCACAATCCCATCCAGATAAATAAATAGCTCTGTCCAGCAACATTAGGCTACAAAGGCCAAAGACTCATTAAACACCACCATGTCTAGGTCAAAACTGATGTTTTCATGGAAGCCTTATTTCCACCTAATTATTCTTCATTCCTTCCCCTTATCTCAAAATCCCCAGGCCCTGGTCACTGGCTATCACAAGAACCAAAGTAAGCTTTCTTCTAAACTCACTTAATCCCATCCCTAGTTACCCAGTAAATGCTACTTTGGAGGAAGACAAGGTCAACCCTCCCCCTTGGAGTTGAGCAAACTGCCTCCTGGAGCTAGTTGTCTGATTTTCGAACCCAGGTCTGCTGCTTAGGAACACACAGGCTGCCTCAATGCCTTGAGGTAGCACTGTCAAGAACTGTTAAAAGAAAAAATTATAAAAAGGTCTCAAGGATGTAAATGAAAACCTTTCCAATAAAATCACAGTCAAATTGTTCTGCTTCTATCTCTGAGGAGCAAACTGTTTGGTCTTACGTTACATTAATTATTTTGAGATGGTAGCAAAATATACTCCAAAACATAGTATTCAAAGAATAGTTTAGGGTCAGACACTTTTGATTCCAAGTAAATATAAAAAAAACCATATTGCTCTTTTCAGTACAGGGATAAATTTAAGATCAATATACATTTTCAATATTTAGAAAGAGATGTAGGTGCCGCTTTTATCTTTCTAAAATAGTCAAGCTTGTATTTGTGATCAAGTGTGCCCTCTTACATGATCATAATGCTTAAATGCCAACAACTTGATATAATAAGATTACAGTATATTAAGAGAAACTCATCAGCGCTTCCTATAAATGAAATGTAAATCCTAATAACCGCAGGCCACCATAAGCTTATAATCAAGATATTGTAGTGGCATCTCTGGATTGTACATAAAACATTGGTAAAGCAGGTCAATTTTGATGCTCCAAATCACTTTTGCTGACTACTGAAAATTTCTCACACACATTTTACTCAAGTAAATTTTAAAACAGGTTTATAATAGATTACCACATTCATGGAAAACTAAAGGCTACATGCTCAAAACATCTAATTAAAAGTTATAGCTGAACAGTTTGCATACATTTAGCCCAACACAAACTGCTTTTAGCTCTCAATAGACCAAGAACAGCAGACACTAAAAACCACACAAGGAAAGCAGGTTGGTAACCAGAATGACAACAGCTTAACCTCCACTTTTTTATTATTCACAGAGTAAAACAGTAACACCTTGAGCACACCAGCTTTGCACAGATATAAAGCATTTATAACTGTGATCAATCACTGACTAAATTAGTCACGGGCCCTTGGTTTAAACAGTACTTTACTCTAACTGTTTCTGAATTTAAAATATTAAATCTTGGACCATGAAATAAACTTTTCTAATCCTGACAATTCATAAATTTTTACATGGAGTACCTTAGGCTCTCTCTATACTACAGAGATCTGTTGACAGAAGTTTCTGTCAGAAGATATTTTTCAACAAAACTTCTGTCAACAGACTATGGCCAGAATGGCAATCAGATCAAAATAGCAATCCTCTCTGCCTGGCCGCTCTCGCAACAAAACAGCCAACGGGAAGTAACGCAGACAGGGCTGCCTGGTGTCCCCGGAACATGCAGACCAGCTTTCTGTCGACAGAATCTGTCAGAGGTATTCTGCCTCATGGGGGAGCGGCAGAAAGCTGTCCACAGAAGTGCCAAATTCTGTCAATTTAATGCCTTGTGAATTTGGACCCACCACAGGTTTTGTTGACAAAATGCCAAGTTAACCAAAAAATCTCTAGCGAAGACACAGCCTTAGAGTAAATGGTTATTCTTTTAGTTTATTTTAAAGGAAAGAATTGTCAAGGAGACCAAAAGTTTCCCATTATTGCTTAAAAATGTGGATTAACCTAACTCTAGGAAAGGCTTAACCCTACCTATACCCCATTAGCAACATATAACCCAGAACTGGAAACAGCATCTTCCTGAAACAGACTGTTAAGTGCAAGAAAAATCCTTTAAAAATAAGTTACCAATATTTTACCTTCATACTTCAGTGCCTTTTTAATAAAATTTCCTTAAAAATCTCATTTACTTGAAAAGGATCATTGCATTAATATGCCTTGAATGCAATGTCACATGTTCCTCAGGAACTCAACATGATAGATCCACAATCTTCAATAATGTATAAAATCACAGGACCCAACATCTGTCTTCACACCTGTCTGACCCGTCTGTCTGAAATATCATCCATGTCACAATGGTTTCTGTGTCTCTCCGTCACAAATCCACATCATGCAGAAGCCGCAGCAATGAAAATTACTTCAGACAGTTAAGTGGAGTCACTAGAGACCATCAGCTATATTTAAATGTTTAGGGACATGGAACTATGTACTAACCTATATACTTGTTGAAAACACTTCCCTCCCTGATTTTCAATCTGCACCTTCCCCCTCCCCCCGGCATCCCAAGGTATCTAGGATCAGACTTCAACAGGGACTAAATTTTTCCTGAACAGAGTTTATATAATCTCAGGGGGGTAGCCATGTTAGTCTCTAGCTTCACAAATAACTGGGAGTCTTGTAACACCTTAAAGACTTGAAAATTTATTAGGCAATGAGCTTTCATGGGTAAAACCCACTTCTTCAGATTATTAGAGCAATTAGAAACCAGGGTGTATATATAGCAGGGAGGGGAAGGTGCAGGGAAGGAGGGAGGGAAAAAAGGGGGTCACACCCTTAACTTATTATATACAGTAAATCCAAAATCAGCAATGTAGAAATGTTTTTATTTTATACACACAGGCATGCGTGCACACACATACACACTTCTGTCTAAAGTTCCTTGCTAAACAAACAAAAAGTGTAATTTAAGACACATGCAGTATAGTCTGTAGACTGTAAATCTAGTGCTGGGTATCTGTTTCTGGGCTCTCACAATAAACACAAAGGAGGGTTTAAGAACTATAGGGGATTTTTGGTGCCTTTTTTTTTTTTTTTTTTTTAAACATAAAATGTTTTTTATGGTCAGCAACTTCACAGGGCATACTGTTATGCCAAAATGGAAGCCACTTAAGCAATACATCACTCCTTGAAATACCAGACCATACACAGTAGGCAGTCACCCTAATACAGTCTAGAGCTAAACTTGCATAAACATAAAAGCAGAAGTGTTCATACTTTTATGTGAACAAATGCATCACATTTCTGCAATGCCCTCCTTTATTACACTTCAGTTTCACAGTCAACATTACAAGGGGGAGAAGAGGAAATCTCATTAGAAGGACTGTAGGAAGGACTGTAGCAAACAGTAAGCTTTATGTTAGAGCATGTACAGTGCTTACCAAGACTACCCCCTTATCTGCAGGAACATGCATTCACTGTTATGACTACATATTACACAACAATTTTCCCAGATCCTGTCACTGGTTAATAACCTACAAAGAAAAGTTTATTTTAAAGAATTACATTTAAACCTTGCTGAAAACAAACTAACACACAGTCTTCTCTTGAAAAAATTTTCATGCAATACTAATATAGTAATTATATTAAAGATGAAGCAGTAGCTTCTACTGTAGTTAAGGTTTTAGCACTTCAAGCAAAATGGATGATTTCTGGCATCCAGTATCAGTCCATAAAGGTCCACATCTCTTCCCCAAGGGTCACTCCCTTTTTCTGAGCAGAGAAGGGGGCAAGTCTGAGTAAAATTCATTTCAGACATTTTTCACTGATAAACGTTCATCATTCTAAAAACAAACTACATAGAGACAGTAGAAAAATTAAAATCTGGCACAGGAATATCAGTTGAGAAGTATCCAAGTTTTCTGGTGAAAGATGGTTTATATTTCATCAAGTCACAGCAGTTTGAAAGCTACACTTTGTCCATTCATAGAATTCTTGGCACAATTTCTTTTTGGCAGTTTTACCTATGACCCATGTAAAAGACGACCATCCATGCATGTGCCTGGCTCAGTTAGCTAAATATTCACCAGTTGTGCATTGAATACAGCCTCTACAAATTCAGACACATCAAACTCAAAGCCTACTAAGAGCTGCACAAACAAAAACTGATAGCTTTCAGGGACACCAAAGAAAATGCACTTTTATCAGAACATTTTAATTATTTATTATAGATTATATTTTAGGTATATCTTACAATATTTTTCAGGTCTTGTTTGAATATAATAGAATAATAATTTGAATTGAGAATTGAACACAATATGAATTTTATTGATAGTTCATAAAATGTAATGCATAAAATTGTTATTTGTTCATATATATAATCATTTTTAATTTAAATATAAATTTAAGGTACTCCGCCCCACCCCCATCAACTCCCATCCCTGGGGCTGTCCAGGTTCCCTGACACTGGAGTTTGCCACAGGGTCATGGCTGGGTCCATGATGGCCTCATCCATAGGTAACACCACCCTGCAGAACAGCAGAGGTTGCACTGTACAAAGTAGTCTGTACTGCTTTACTGGGACCTCCTGAGTGTCCTTGTCCAAGGACTGTATCATGCGGTGCAAGTGGTCGTGGAAACATCAGGCATTGTCCATGGAAGGGGGTGACAGAGAACCCCATCATCCAGCGATGAGAAGGATGAGTGAAAAGAAGAGAACCCTTCCACTTCAGAGGAGGACCCCTTGGTGCCAGGGCACAAAGATGGAGCGAACTGCTCCATGTATGGGCATGGTGACGGTGGGCACTGTTCTGACACCGAGGCCAGTGCCAAGTGAGTATGCCGGTGCCACATCAGTTCAGGCCATGAGAAGCACTGGTGGTCTAGCTGGGAATAGTGGTGAGCAAACCATGGCGGAGGCAGAGGATGATACTGGATAATGGCCGGAACCAGTGGGGCATCCTGCCAGGGATGCAAAGGGCTCGAGTGTTGTGAAGAGAATACACTGGTGCCATCAGATCTGGCACTGGGTGTTGGGGGTCAAGCGTGAGAGACGAATGACAATGCCAAATGGAGGGATCAGCATGGGGCAGTGGACAGCCAAGGTGATGTCGTATTGGGTAGCTGGCTAATCAGTACCAATATCGGTGCCGGGTCCCTCAATGCCAACCTTTGCGGTGCGGAAGGAGTAGACTACACCCTGTACCTGTGGTGGTGCCACACCGCCTCTCCTGGTGATTGAGAATGGGGAGGAGTATGCACCCTTGACTCGTGAAAAGCACTCAGTTATGGAGAGTGTGAGCAGTGCCATTTTCCGGCAGGTGCAGCAGGAGTCACAGACGCCAGAATGGACCACTTCACCTTTGCCAGCAGTGGACTTGCTGGTGCTGAGGGTGTTGCCTGTGCTCTTGGTGCTGACAAAGTCAACACTGAATGCTTACATTTCAGTACTTAATGTACCTTTTCCGAGAGTGCCAGCAAGGACAATGCCAGTGAATGCACAACAGTCCTCCCTTCTGGCACAGCCCATACAGACAGCGCAAGAGGCCAGCAATGAGCAGGAGAGGGGCCTGGATCAGCAACAGGAGACCCTCTGAAGGCTGGGGGATGCTTGGAGCCCTCACCCTCGGCCCCAGATTTAGCTGCTGGCTCATCTGGGACCCGTGGCTGTAAAGACTTGTTGTACAAGAAAGTCTTGAGTCTGTTAGCCTGCATTCCCACAGTAACACTAGAACACAGTGGACGCAGGACAGCTATTTGGTGCCCTTCCCCAAAGGACTTGATGCAAGATGCATGGCCTTCCAAGGCAGACATGGTGTCCTTGTAGGTGGTACGCCACTTAAATCCTGGGGAGCCCAGCATTAGTGTGACACAGCAGCAATCCAACTTAACTAACTATGAATTTTTAAAGATTTTTTTTTTCAATACAACAAGTAGAACAGGGGAAAATACTTGGACTACGGAAATGGCTAACAAACTAACAACTAGCTAATCTTCAAACTCTTTTGCACAGAGTAGAATCATAGAATACTAGGACTGGAAGGGACCTCAAGAGGCCATCGAGTCCAGCCCCCTGCCCCAATGGCAGGACCAAGTACTGCCTAAACCATTCTGGGTAGACATCTATCTAACCTGTTCTTAAATATCTCCATTGATGGAGATCGCACAACCTCACTTGGCAATGTATTCCACTGTTTGACCACCCTGACAGTTAGGTACTTTTTCCTAATGTCCAACCTTAACCTCCCTTGCTGCTGTTTAAGCCCGTTGCCTCTTGTTTTATCCTCAGAGGCCAAGAAGAACAAGCTTTTTCCCTCCTCCTCACAACACCCTTTTAGATATCTGAAAACCACTATCATGTCGCCCCTCAATCTTCTCTTTTCCAAGCTCAACAAGCCCAATTCTTTCAGCCTTTCATCATAGGTCATTCTCTAGACCTTTAATCATTCTTGTCGCTCTTTTCCAGACCCTCTCTAATTTCTCCACATCTTTCTTGAACTGCGGTACCCAGAACTGGACACAATACTCCAGCTGAGGCCTAACCAGCGCAGAGTAGAGCGGAAGAATGACTTCTCGTGTCTTGTTCACAACACAACTCCATCTGCAGCCAAGGATGGTAGAGAAGGAACTTAGGAGCCTGCGCCTCGCGTGCACCAGCGAGCACAACGAGGTGCTTCTGCACAGGCACAGTGCCGGAAACCATGGCTACAGAAGAATCTTTGAGCGTCAGCACAAGGACATACCAACACCCAGAGTGGAGCACCCATGGGGAAATTACTCAAAGAAGAACTAATATTGTCACTGGACAATTAATGTTGATTTTTAGTAGTCTTAGAATGCTGGAGTAAGTTGCAGAAGTGATGAAGAAACCTAACGTGTCCGTATTTTAAAAAAAGATAAATGGGATGAACTGGATAAACATAGGTCTATCAGCCTGACATCAGTCCTGGGCAAAATAATGGACTAGCTAATATGGTAATCAGCTTTTAAAGAATTGAAAAGTAAGGTAATGTAATTAATACCGATAAACATGGGTTTAAGGAAAACAGATCCTGTCAAACTAACTTGATATTTTACAAAATTGTAATTTGAGTAAGTATATTACATCAAAACTGTTACATTTGATTTCTGTACAGTATTCGATTGAGTACCACAGAATAGTCTGATTTTTTGAAAGATGAACACTTAACAGCCCTCAATAAATGCATTAAAAATGGCAAATGGGTCTCAGAAATAATTCTAAGGTGGGAACCATCTTTGAGCAAATGTATTTTAGTGGGGTCCTGTAAAGATTTGTTCTTGGCCTGACATTATTTAACATTTTTATCAATAAACTGGAAGAAAACAAAAACATCATTGATAAAATTCACCAATGATATAAAAATTGGAGGTGCAATGAAGAGGACCTTGTTTGAAGCCAATCGAGCTGAAAAGGTGGCTGGAACACGTGTACTGCTGGGAGTACACTCATGTGTACACACTAGTGATATGATATAGATTTTCCCAGGGGATGAAGAGCAGCCAGCAAGTGCACGGATCTAGTACTGACAAACTCTAAGATGTTTAAACCCAGCGTACCAGCCAAAACCCAAGGTTTTGGCCAAATTCCAATGTTGGTATCTGTATCCTGCCTGTACATATTTATCCTGCAGTTCATACCAGGTACATTATTCAAAATTTCCTATACTAAACTTTTATAGGATGATTTATATTGTAGTGTAGTTGATCTCCAAAAGAAACGGCCTTTCAAGTTATCAAGTTACTGAAATACAATTGTAACTATACACATGCAATGGTATTACTGAAGTCAGTGACATGCGCGTACCTGCTGCATACCTTGATTTCCTGTGTTTGTGGATGTCAGGGAGCGAGTAGTTATCCAGTCAACCATGAACCAATTAAGTATGAGAAGTGTTGTTATACCATATGCAAAATCCAGGTGCTAGACACAGTTCATTAAGAAACAGAAATACTTTTAAAATCTGAGGGTTCAAAAATTATTTAAAAAAAAATGAGACATTAAGAAAATAATACAAGGAAATAAAAATTAATTCAACTGGAAATCAAAAACTGAAAAATTAGCTTTCATGAAGTGTATAAAAAGCAAAAACAGCAAGACTGGGAATCAGTGAGGTCATTGGGACACATGAGTGCAAAGTTAGTGACAGACAAAGGTAACATTGCCAACAGCTTCATTAATTCTACGTATATTTACAAGAGAACCTGAAGATCAACCCACAACGAAGATGCAAGTGAGGTCAAATCACACATTACTGGACTGGGGGGAGGGTGGGAGAGAATATTAAGAGATGTAATTATACCAGAACCAAAATCCAGAAACCTAGAAACATTAGAAGTCAACAGACCAACAGGCCTGGTTCATTTACATCACAGGATGCTGAAGTAGTCAAGGAAAACAGAGAAGATTTGCACTATACAATGGCTACTACTCAAACCATAGAAAGAGGGGCTAAAGGAAAAATTCAGAGACCACGTTCATTGTAATGAGTAAACATCAACATTATAGAGCTACTGAAGAAAAACTATCATCTTAGACAGGAACAAAAATAGGTCAATGCCTGACAATTTTGCTTTAAGGAAAACAGCAAGCAAATATTACAGATATATTCTAACCATTCTGGCTAATTAACAATATGTTTCACACAATTATTTTCAGTTATCTTGACTTCCTTGTAGATGAGTTCTGGACTGACAAATTCAGGCTCCATTAGAAACCATCCAAATTCAGTGAGTTTCTCAAATGTAAGTTAACCATGTACAATAGGAATTACTGATAATCAGTGTTTAAACTATAACAGAATTTCCCAAAAAAATTCCTTATAAAGTGCTCGTTTCCCATCTCCCTCAAAGTCTACACTCTAGCTAGGAAATTAATGCTCCACGTTAAGATGACAACATCCACAGCAACAACTTCCTTCATTCACACTAAAAAACCCTATACATTTAATATTAAGGTTGCCCCTCAAACTTTAATTTTGACAGATTTAACCTTGGCAAAAACACCATGCCTTGTCATAAATAAAGTCTGTGTCATAAGCTACATATACACTATAGCATCCTTCCCAAAGAAGAGCTTCCGGAAGATATCCCCCGGAATATCGTCTTTCGAAAGAATCCACCTACACACAGAAAGCAAACTGAGCCTTTGATCAACTCTTTCGACAGATCGCTCTGCCCTTTCAGAAGAAAGCATCCACACAGCTACAGACATGCTTTCAAAAGAACGCAGCATGAAACACTGCGCATGGCTTTGCACGGCTGACAAGCCCTTCTGGGGGCTGCAGCCAGTCACTCCCTTAAAGGGATCCTCCCAAACTCCCTCACCCTACACACGCTGAGGCCTGCTGAGCTACTCCAAGAAAAGCAGAACCTGCGCAGGGACCAGACAGCCAGCACAATGCCCAATGGATCCCCATCAGCCACTCATGCTCCTAGAGCTGTCCATCTTGGACGCCACCATTGGCCTGCTAGACACAATGGTTGCAACTGCCCTCCACCTGTTCCAGTGAATGAGCCCCCCACTGGGGCCATGGAACCTCCCCACTCGGGATCCTGCCGGCACCTCCCCCACATGCCCTAGGGCGTCTGGAGTGACCTCAGCACCTCAGACTGGTGGGATCAGCTGATGATGAGGGAGTGGGATGATGCCAGATGGCTCCAGAATTTTTATATGAGCAAGCAGACCTTCCTGGTGCTCTGCCACTGGCTCACACCCCTTACCCCTCAGACACCAGGTCACCTACATGTGGCCTACCCACCCCCTTGAGATGTGGGTCACCATCGCCATATGAAAGCTGGCCACCCCCAGACAGCTACCGGTATGTGGGGCACCAGCTCAAGGTGGGCAAGGCCACAATTGGGGCTGTCCTCATGGAGATAAGGCATGCTTGGGTCACACCCCACCACAGGGATGAAGGATGGAGCTCATGGGCAAGGGGGACCCTTGGCGGCTGGGAGCCATAAGGGGACATGGGGGAGCAGAGACCGGGCACAACCAGTCACACCCTCGCAAGAGCACACCCACCGTCCCATGCAGGTTGTCCAGGCCATCAACACCATGCTGCTGCACAGGGTCATCTGTGTGGGTGATCTGGAAGCAACTGTCACGGCATTTGCTGTGCTCAGCCTCCCAAACTGCTTCGGCATCCTGGACAGGGGACACATCCCTATTCGTGCCCAGAAACACAGTGCTGGCCACTATATTAACAGAAAGGGCCACCACTCGGTAGTGCTCCAGGCCCTAGTGGACTAAAGGCCAGTTCACAGACATCTACCTGGGACTAGGCGGGCCGGACACATGATGGTCTTGTGTTCTGGAACTCCAGCCTCTGCTGGTGCATGGAGACCGGGACCTACATCCCACAACAGAACCTCCCAGGTGGGGATGCTACCATGCCCTTCTGCGGGCAGCATATTCCAATAGCATGGCGCTGATGGGGTCCCCGCCGGTGTGGGGCAGGCCCCAGCTGCAGTCCAGTCCTACCCATCCCCACCTTGCACATGCAGCTTGAAGCTCTGTAAACGGAAGCAGGTGCCAAGCATCGCCAGCAGCTGGTGTGGCTTAGGCAACCTTAATAATAATGGGTGCTACCAATCGCATGCCTACAATTGAGACAATATAAAGATTCCATAATCATGCATCTGGGATGGGCACACTGCAAGTAACAATACTAACGTTATGTCAAGGCCATGCTCCAGAAATTATCTGGGGTAAATTTTATGGCCAATGTTATGCTCGATGTTGGACTAGATGACCACAATGCGCCCACTGGTCTCAGAATTTAAGATTCTGTGGGTGTGTTATGAAGGTCATTCCAAACAAGGGCTGACAAAAACCCTTCAAACACATTCAATTTTTTTTCTAAAAATAGGCCATTTACTATAAAATGTATCATATGCACAATCTACGCGAAGGCTCAGCATATGAATTTTAATCTCCCCACAGCTATAATTAATTATATTAACTACCAGGAATACAATGGAACAGATCTGTTAAAAATAAACTAGCATTATTTCCTCTAAATCAGGGGTAGGGAACTCCAGCAGGCTGGTTACACGCAGCTGGTGAGGCCTAAACACTGTCAGCTAACCCTGCTCAATCACAGGCAGTTCACAGTCCACAGATTCCCCAACTGAGCTGTAAAAGATACGTCTAGACTGGAGTTGCACTGGAGTTGCAAGAGCTCAAATTTTCAACCTGTTACTAGCACAGGGATGAGTATTGCCTAGCATGGGCTTTCTCCAGTGTAATTTAAGGACATTTAGAAAATGGGTGCAAAGAAATAGGAACTTTTTTGTGGCAGGCTGAGGCAGTAAGTGTAAACCTGCTCAGAGCTTTGTAATGTTTGAGAAATAGCCCCTGCTGAGATGAATTAATGGGCAAATAGCATGAGGCAGTTAAATGTGAAAGTGTACCTCAGAATATGATTATCACCCCAACATGCAATTGTACATATAATTATGCAATGAGATATGTAAGTGTGTGTAATGTTTTCCAACTAAAAGATACAACAAATAATTACAACTTTTCTTTGACACTACAATGACAAAAAGCAGGCATACGGAAAGTTATGAATATAGATTTTAATAATTTGCCATGTCCTTGACACATCTTGAGAGAGACAATAATTTATGCATTGAACACAAGGTTCAGGGCTGGCCTCAATTTTGTTTATGTTGTATGAATAACCTGGAGGAAATGTAGTGTTCCCAAAAGCTACTAACTAATAATGAAATGCAAGTGGGTGTGCCTACAACACCACATTTCGTCAAAAACAATTCAGAATGAATTTAATAGGTTTACTAATTGTTTAACAAATGATGCAATTCAATGAATCCATTTAAATCAGACAGACAAAAACTGAATTGTAGCATGTATGAACTATAAGGAAAAACAAAAAGAGGAGAAAAATCTGAAGTACTTGGAAACAATTCGTGTAGATAGTACATTAATCTTCTTTATGTCCTTCTCTAGCAACAGCTGAAAAGGCAAATTAAGTGTTCTTGGGTATCCATTACAACAACAAAAGCTACAGAATTTTCACACCAGCAAACATTCTAAATTCTGTGTAACTCTGTATCTTGAATCCCAAGAAAACCACAGCAAAAAAAGCATGAAGCAAAGCGAAATCAAACAATGAAAACATTGACAAAGTTAAAGCAGAGATATCAGCCAGCCATAAAGACAACAGTGTTTAAAGGGAGAAAAGTACTACCAAAAATATTATGTATCAGCTCTTAATGACTGAGATTTCCAAGGCTTCCAAAACAGTTGCACCCACAATTAATTTTAAGTATGTATATTAATCATTGGATGGCTGTTTGCACCAAGAGTCTACCCATAATATAGTCTGTCTCTCTGTTACTGTTCAAACATGCAAGGCACTACATTCAGCCATTTGGAATGGAGATCCATCAACTACATGAAAACTCTCTCTGTTACTAATAGCCAATTGTTATGCACAAAGAGAGATTCCGGCCCCATTCAAAGCCTGATAAACCAAAAAAAAGAGTCAGGTTTTACACCTACAAACATCCCCTTCCCTTAGACACAGGTATCAGCCATTCATCCAGCAGATACAACAATAAGACTGCATTTTGTGCCATAGAATCATAAAATACTAGAACAAAAGGGACCTCAAGAGGTCATCAAGTCCAGTCGCCTGCACTCATGAGCAAGCACTATTTATGCCATCCCTTTTAAATATTTAAGAAAAGGATGGACAAATATCTCCAATGATAGAAATTCTACAATCACCTTTGGCAATTTATTCCAATACTTAACCACCCCTAGGTACTCCGTGATAAAAAACAAATCTATGTCTTGCTAACCAATGGCAATTTTATAAATTATTACTCGCCACTCATTATTTGTTCCAACATCATTGAACTTAATACCCAAGCTCTCTAAAATGGAAGATGAAGACTCAAAACAAACTACACAGGCTAAAAAATACAGAATCATTTCACAGCACCACTAACATTCCACTGATGAAAGAGTTAAGGGCTGCCCGGGTATCATCATGGTCACTGTAGCTAATGAATGGTCATATGCTTGGGGCAATTACAGAGTATTTATTAATGGCATAAGGTTTTGATAGGTGTGAAATGGTTTACGTAGCTGTATAGATTGTCTCTGTTTTCTGGCTTTAAGTTGAGCACTACTTTCCCTGACCACCACAAGAATTTTTAAACAAAGCTTGTGTATTTGAATATACAAGTACTATCGATTTTTATTTCCTAATGTGATGATAATATGACCTGGTTGGTCACACTTCATTATAGCGTATTTCATTTGGACCAGTCATTTATTGCTTTGCAGTCCTGTTTACCCATGGGTACAATAGGGCTAAACGCCCAATTAAAACAGCAGAATAGGTGAGTGGATCAAAGATAAAACTCTGAACAAGAAAAACATAAAATACTTCTTCCTTAACTGCTATCACTATGAGCATAACTGCGCCTGAATAAATCAATCTCAAATTTGCACATCAAATTAAAATACTAAGGCTACACAGCTTCACATGCTCAGTTTTCCCTGCTTTACATCCTTGTTCCTACAGTTATGTCTACACAGCAGCCTTATTTTGAAATAAGCTATTCCGGCATAGCTATCCCCAATTTTCTTCAGGAAGAAGGGTACTTTTGAAAGCAGGGCTGCCTTTTGAAGGAACCCCATCTACACAGCCATTTTGTATTTCAAAAGCAGTACTTTCAACGTGGCAAGTGGCTGTCATTATGCAAATGAGGTGCTAAATATACCTATCAGCAACTCATTAGCATTTTCGATCTACTGCATTTACTTGCCCCTTCAGAAAGGGAGGGGCAGAATAGATATGGCCTAAGACAGTTACTTCAAAATACCTTTGGTTAGAGCAAAGTGGATGGGGGGCTGCAGACAGGGGAGTTTTAAGAGAGAGTTTGACAAAGGAGTTCCACTATGGTTAGGAAGATCTGCAATACCTGTGCTAGCATTACGCCTGTCTCCTCCACATGCACCTGGGATCAGACAAACCTCTTGACCAGGGAAGCCTCCACCCACAGCCTGGTGTGGTTTTGCAGAGACTGTGATGTGCAATTCCAACTTACCGAAGTCCAGGCTGGTGGGACCATCTCTTTTGGAAGGTGTCTCCTGGTGGAATCTCTCACAAAGCAGTTGGGAGAGCTACCGGAGGAGGTGGCTAAGCTAAGGAGTATCCATATCCACGAGCAATTCCTGGACACTGAGGGTAAGAGAGCTGTCCCACCACAAAAGACTAGTGAAACACCGCTGGTGGAGAAGGACATGGCTTGGGGAGACACTGGCAGTTGGTGACTTCTGGCAACAGACAGTGCTCCACTCCTGCTCCCAACGCTTCCGTCATGGTACTGGGAAACCGTTATGCTGTTCTCTGGATACAGGAGATAAGCCATCACCCCCTACAGCAGAAGCAGAGAAGACTTGCACCCCCAAGGCTGGGAGGTCTATTGCCACCAGTACAAGGAGGAAACATAGGTTAGTGGTGGTCAGAGACTCTCTTCTGAGGGGGACGGAAGCACCCATCTGTTGCCCCGACTTGCCCTCTCAAAAGGTATCCTGCCTGCCAGGAGCCCATATCCGAGACTTTTCAGAGGCATTGTTGAGGATTATCCAACCTGCTGACTACCATCCCATGCTACTCATCCATGTGGGCACGAATGATATTGCAGGGTGTAACCTTGAGCAGGCCAAGCACGACTACAGGGCTCTGGGAGTATGGGTGAAGGACTTGGGAGTGCAGGTGGTATTTTCCTCAATCCTTCATGTCAGAGGTAGGGGCCCAGGCAGAAAGAGGTGCATGCAAGACGGCGTCACCAGGAGCACTCTGGCCTCCTCGATCACAGGATGCTATTGCAAGGACTGCTCAGCAGGGATGGGGTTCTCCTTTCACGGAATGGGAAGGCCGCATTTAGATTGAGACGGGCTAACCTAGTGAGGAGGACTTTAAACTAGGTTCAATGGGGACAGGTGACTAAAGCCCACAGGTAAGTTGAAGACCGGGGAGTTGGGTTGGGAGTGGGAGGGATCATGGGCTATCATGAAGAAAAAAAAAAGAGGAATTGACTAGGCAGAGCTGGGCGGCAAAAGCAACTCGCTATCTTAGATGCCTAAATACAAATGCAAGAAGTATGAGTAATAAGCAGTAACAAATAACTTGAAGTCCTGATAAAAAAAATACAACTCTGACATAATTGGTACCACAGATACTTGGTGGAATCATACACATGATTGGAGCATTGGTATAGAAAGGTACAGCTTACTCAGAAAGAATAGGCAAGGTCAACAGGGTGTAGAGGCTGCCTTATATATTAAAAATGTGTAGACCTGAACTGAGTTAGAGAGGGATGCAAGAGACAGACCCACTCAAAGCCCCTGGGTTAGGTTAAAAGAGGTAAAAAACAAGGACGATGTCATGCTAAGGGTCTACTACAGACCACCTTCCCAGGTAGAAGAGGCAGATGAGGCTTTTTCTAGGCAACTAACAAAAGCATCTAAAGCTCAGGATTTGGTAGTGATGGGGGGACTCCAGCTATTCAGACATATGTTGGAAAACTAACACACCTACGCTATGTCTACACTAGCCAAAAACTTCGAAATGGCCATGCAAATGGCCATTTTGAAGTTAACTAATGAAGCGCTGAAATACATATTCAGCGCCTCATTAGCATGTGGGTGGCCGTGGCACTTCGAAATTGACACAGCTCGCCGCCGCACGGCTCGTCCAGATGGGGCTCCTTTTCAAAATGACCCCGCCTACTTCGAAGTCCCCTTATTCCTATCTGCATCTGATGAAGTGAGTCTCTGCTCACGAAAGCTCATGCTCAAAACTTTTCTGTTAGTCTATAAAGGTGCCACAGGACCCTTCGTAGACTTTAATAAGGCATTTGATACGGTCCTGCTTGACCTTATCAATAAAGTAGGCAAATATGACTTAGATGGGGCAACTAAAAGGTGGGTGCATAACTGGCTGGCTGATCATTCTGAGAGAGGAGTTATTAATGGTTCGCAGTCATGCCAGAAGGGCATAACAAGTGGGGTTCCACAAGGGTCTGTTTTGGACCAGTTCTATTCAATATCTTCATCAGTGAATAGATACTGGCACCGAAAGTACGCTTATTAAGTTTGCAGATGATACCAAGCACGGAGGGGTTGCAAATGCCTTGGAGGATAGGGTCAGAATACAAAGTGATCTGGCCAGACGCAGAAATGGCTGGAGGTAAACAGAATGAAGTTTAATAAAGACAAATGAAAAGTACTCCACTTAGGAAGGAACAAGCAGCTTCATACATACAAAATGGAAAGCAACTGTTTCGCAAGTTGTACTGCGGAAAGGGATTTATGGGTTATAGTGTGATGCTGTTGCAAAATAAGCAAACGTGATTCTGCGACACATTAACTGGAGTGTTGGGAGCAAGACACAGGAAGTCATTCTTCTGCTCTACTCAGCACTCATTAGACCTCAATTGGAGTACTGTATCCAGTTCTGGGCACCAAATTTAAGAAAGATGTGGAGAAATTGGAGAAGGTACAGAGAAGAGCAACAAGAATAATTAAAGACCTAGAAAACATAAGCTATGAGGCAAGACTGAAAGATCTGGGCTTGTTTAGTTTGGAAAAGAGGAGACTTAGAGGGGACATGATAGTGGTTTTCAAGTACCTAAAAGAGGATTACACGGAGGGGGGAGAAAAATTGTTCTCTTTGGCCCCTGAGGATAGAGCAAGGAGCAGTGGGCTTAAACTGCAGCAAGGGAGGTTTAGACTGGACATTAGGAAAAACTTCCTGTCAGGGTGATTAAACACTGGAATAAATTGCCGAGGGAGGCTGTGGCATCTCCATCACTGGCAATATTTAAGAGCAAGCTAGACAGACATCTGTTGGGGATGGTCTAGTGGGTGATTGGTCCTGCCATGAGGGAAGGGGACTGGATTCAATCTCTCAAGGTCCGTTCCAGTCTAGTGTTCTATGATTCTATGACTTACCCTAAGGCCCCTCTGCTTGACCCTGGCTTCTCCCACATCTGCCTTCAAGAAGACCTCTTGAAATTCACAGGAGCTGCTGCGGGCCTCAAAGAATCATAGAATGATCGGGCTGGAAAGGACCTCAGGAGGTCATCTAGTCCAAGCCGCCTGCTTCAAGCAGGATCAACCCCCACTAAGTCATTCCAGCCAGGACTTGCTGAGTTGCTTAATCTATAATGACATGAGACCAAAGTGATATAAATTGAAAGAGAATCACAAAACAACAAATTCTAGGTTATTTCCTTAATGATCGCAGAACAGTTTTCAGTTAAAAGTTGATAAGTAGCCTAACACCGAAATACTTAAGAATTTAATTCTGTTTCCAAAGGGAAGTTTAATTAAACAAACCTGATTTTGCTGAAACTTTTTTCTTTTTTAAACGTAGGAACAGCCATATTGGATCAGACCAAAGGTCCATCTAGCCTGATATACTGTCTTCTCAGAGTGGCAAGTGCCAGCTACTGCACAAAGAATGAACAGAAGAGTGTTAATTTATCAAATGGGCCATCCCCTGTCATTCAGCCACAATGTCTGCCAATCAGAGGTTTAGAAACACGCACAAGACAAGTCACTGAACATCTGGGTAATTGCCATTGACGGACATATCCTCCACTAATTTAACTAGCTTTTTTTTAACCCAGTTAGGTTGTCAGCCTTCATACCATTCCCTGGCAACAAGTTCCATAGGTTGACAGTATTTGGTGTCAAACAGTGCTTCCTTTCATTTTAAACCTACTGTCAACTAATTTCACTAGGTGACCCAAAGTTCACACACTATGTGAAGGGGTAGGTAACGCTTTCCCTACACCATTCATAATTTTATAAACCACTAGTATATCCCCACTTAATCATGTGGTTTCTAAGATCAAAGGCCCAGTTCTTTTTAATCTCTCCTCATACGAAATCTGTTCCCTTAATCATTTTTGTTGCCCTCTGCTCTTTTTTCAGTGCTAATGTACTTTTTAGAGGTGGGGTGACCAGAACTGCAAGCAGTATTTAAGGCACGGGCATACTATGACTTTATGGTAGCATTAGGATATATTCTGTCCTATCTATTCCTAGTAATTCCCAATAGCGTTTGCTTTTTGACTGCTGCTATACTTCAAGCAGTTTAGACCTCCATTATTTTTTATATATAGTTGAGATTATGTTCTTTTATGTGCACTAGCTTGCATTTAACAACATTGAATTTGTTCTGCCATTTTCTTATCCAGTTTCCAGCTTTGTAAGATCCCTTCGTAATTCTCGGCAGTCAGCTTTGGACTCACCCATCTTCTGTAATTGTGTATTATATGCACACTCCACCACCTCATTGTTTGCCCATTTTTTCAGATATTTTCTGACAATGCTCATCACCACTGGTCCAAATACATATGCCAGAAGAAGCCCTGCTATTTAACTCACTCCACTGTGAAAAATGGCCATTTATTCCTACCCTTTGTTTCCTACATTTAATCAGTTACTAATCCATGATGGGACCCACCTCATCCCCGACTGCCTACTTTATGCAAGAGCCTTTGGTGAGGGACCTTGTCAAAGACTTTCTGAAAGTCCAAGTATACTTTATTCACTACCTCACCATTGTTCATGTATTTGACTCCTTCAGAAATTCTAACAGATTGGTGAGAAATGATTTCTGTCTATAAAAGTCATGTTGACTGTTCCCCAACATATCATTGTTGTTTACTATAGTTTTAATAAGGCTGTCTCATAAGTCAGGCTTACTGTCCTGTAATTTCAATGAATGCCTCTTCAGCCCTTAAAAAAAAAAAAAAAAGCCTCACATTAATAATTCAAGCAACGGCTACAGAGTTAAGAGTTAGATCACATACCACAGTTACCAGAATTCTTGGGTGACTTCTGTGTGGTCTTGTTGACTTACTACTGATTATCAGTTTGTTCAAAAACCTATTCCACTGACATCTCAAAGTGGGCCAGTTCTTCAGATCTGACACCTTAAAAATGGCTCAGTTACGGGAATACCCCTCACATTCTCTGCAGAGGAGAGACAAAGGATTCATTTAGCTTCTCTGCTAGATAGAAAGGAAGGGATCATTTGTTTGGAGGGAGGTGCTGTGCTCTAAAGGGTATTTTCACCTTTAGCTAAACATAGGTAAGTGGTCCACAAATCAAATGCTCCTTCTTACAGTGCAATAACATACCCCATTGTGCCTGCCATACCAAAAGGCAAAACAGACAGACAACCTACGTAGTTTAAGTTGGCTGTCACTTTATTCACTTAAAATACCTGGGAACGTGCACCCATAAGTCCAGGTCTTCATTGTTTCCTCATAGCACCCTACTTGGGAGCATGCCATCTTTCCCAACTTCATGCCAGTTCGCCTGATGCTGGGACCCCATCAACCTCCCCCTTATATGAAGTCAAGCATATTGGGGATTTGGCTCCCTGCTGTATCTGACGTTACTTGCCCTCAAGCCCTTTCCATCAGCTTCTTTATAGGATGCTTTCCTCTAAATCCCTTCATATTTTATCCAATAACCATAACCCTTCTGTAACAAGTACATCACTGTACCTCTGTCACTTGTTTTAGTTATTAAATTGTGATATTTTAACCTAACTTCCTTTCCTACCCCACCTAGTTGATGTGGAAAAGGCAATGCCTATCTGGACATGAGAGGAGAAGTCCTTCCCATCCTCCCAGGAAAAAGAATACTAGAATGATATGTAGAGCAGATCATGAAGAAATCCAGTCCTACACTGTTTTAGTAGATGAGAAGATGTGTGTCACCAACCCAGTCACCTGGAGGGCTTCTCTGGAATCGCCTGGTATCTAAGTACTTCTGTGCCCCTGGTCACCAAGGCCACGTCTACAATAGCAAGATCTTTCAAAACAACCGGGGCTCTTTTGAAAGATCCTGTGGAGAGACTATACACAAAATACGACAGAACATAGCTCCTCTTTAAGAAGCTCTCTTCCACTCCCAGATCAGGAAGAATGCCTCCTCTTGAAGGATTCTTTCACAAAAAAAGCAAGCAAGCAAGCAAGCAAGCAAGCACGCGAGCCTTTCTTTCAAAAGAAACTGCTAACTGGAGCCCAGAGACACCTGGCCAGGACCCCTGGAGGTCTATGCTCTCTGTGTCTGGACACTTCTGAAGCCACAGGACCCAGAAACCCCGTGGCAGAAAGCTCAGACATGAGGTGCCCAGCAGCAAGCCCTCACAGCCACAATATGCCCCATGGTGAGCAACCAGCCCCCCATGTAACTTCCAAAAGCCCCCAAACCAAGCCAGGCCAGGAGTCAGCCACAAAATGGAGGGTGCCCTCCTGGACAGAGCCTGAGCTTGGGACCTGGTGGGGCTCTGGCAGGAAGAAGAGGTCCTGCACACAACCAGGGGCAAGAGGAGAAATGCCTTTCCATCCAAGGATACCGTGCCCTCACCTTGGAGCAAGTACGCGCCAAGGCAAAAACTAAGGCATGGGTATGTGCAGGACCAGGACGCTGCCAGGCACGCAGGGGCAGGGCTGGCCACCTACCCCTATTACACAGAGCTCCATGCCTTCCTTGGGCACAAATGCAATTTCCACCAACCTTGACTTAGTGGCAGAGGAGCCCCCCGCAGTGAAAGCGAGGAGGAGTCAGGGCCATCCCTAGAGCAGCCAGGGCCCCCTACCCAGGGAAGCCACGCGGAGCTGGGGACTGAAGCCCCACCAGATGATGACAGGCTGACCTCAATAGGACAGCAATCACCAAGGTCCTGTTGGTCAGCCAGCCAAGTGGCCTCATCCAGGCATCATCAGACATCACCCTGGAAGCCTCCAGTAAGTGCCCAACATGTCACAGCCCCCAAGCAGAATGGGTGGGGCGACCCCCCAGCAAGTCTGGAAGCAGGCCAGCCACAAGGACAATGGCCTGACCCTGGACACCCCACTGAGGAGTGCACCCCCAGCACGACCGCAAGCAACACTCAGCACCCGCACCTGTGGATAGTGCTGTGGGCCACACACAGGGCAAAGTGGGAGAGGGCAGGAAACGCCAGGCTGAGCCCAGCTCACCTGCCACCCATGCGGGGACCCCTCTGTGGCCACACACCCCTGACTGCCCATTCCACAATGGGGGACAGTAGAACCTGCCATAGTCAGCCCCATCCCCAAGGCACAGTGGAGTCCACATGCAGCAGGGCCTGCCATGCAGGGCACACATGCCACTGATCCTGGGACATTGCCATCCCTCAAGCCCAGGGGTAGGGGCTGCTGCCCACAGGGGGTAAGGGACATAGCACACAGGGCTGGGCTGCGGGACTGACCCCTCCTTTTCCACCTGCATCCCTATAGGTGCAGCATGTGAATGCCAGGACAGCCCTGGCCACCTCCCAGAGCCGGGGAGCCCATCGTCACTGGATGAAAGGCCCTGGCTACTGTAACCCCCAGAGCACAGAAGTAGGGCCACAGCCAGATGGACCGTTGCCATGGCTGGACCAACAAGGCCACAGCCTGCGTGGCTGCCCTCTGGGAGCTGAACCAGCTGCTCCAGGAGTGGCTGGTCCTGGACGACAATGACCTGGAATGGCAGCAGGAGGCAAGGAAAGAGGAGGTGCTCACCCTGCACCACAGCTGCAGGGCCCCCTACTGCCTCCCACCATTCCCCCAGCCACCCTGCTCCTGCCTGACCTCCTACCTACCATGATGAGGGACCTGGCCACATGTCTCATGGCCAGAGCAGGCCCCACCAAGAAAGCCCAAGCATGGCAGGCCCTCTCCCCACTCAAGGCCAAGCCTGCTGCCGTCCCAGCACCCCTACCTCCCCCTAGCCCCTGCCCCACACCAGCACTGACAGGGCTCCTGTACTTGCTAGCCCTACCTGTGGCATTTCTAGTCCTTTCTTTCAAAAGGGGAACTGGGTCTGTGAGGCCACTCTCTTTGCAAAGAGTGGGTCGGTTTTCGATCCACAATTTGTTTGTGGACAAGATCTTTCGAAAGATGATTTTTTGGAAGAGATCTTCCAGAACATCATCTTTCAAAAGATTGCTGTAGTGTAAATGCAGCCCTAGAAGGACAGTGCCTAGCCTCTCCTGACCTGGTCTAGATATTTGCTGTTCTTCCCTGCTCTGTCCAAATACATTTCCCCCTTCTTCCATCTCTACCACCAACCATATATGGGTCAAAATTTCAGGGAACAACCCCCTTTCATCCAGCCCACTGGACAAGGACTCACCATACACTGTTGCAGTGAGCACAGACATCAAAACATTTACAATTCCTTTCACGTTTTCTCCATTTGATATGCATTCAATCAGCAATACTTTCAGAAGCTTTCCTTCATGTGCAAAACATTATATATAAACTTTTGTATCTTCCATGAAAATTAATTTTTAATGGAACAAAACTGTCAAATTAAACAAATACAAATGCTCTATGTGGGGGACACAAATAAGAATTCAAAGTCAAGAAAATCTGGTTAATCAAACGGCTTTATACAATTTTAAAATATCTACAGCTGTATCATGTGGTAGTTTTTCCTTTTTGCTTAAAGTACACATTCTGATTAGCTCATCCCAAGAGGTAATATTAAAAATACAGGGAAGAGTAGCAATTCAGTCACATTAGCACAGTCTTATTTCTTGCTTCAGTCAGAGTATGTTTTGTCAAAACCCTACTTGATTACTAAGTATTTTTGGATGACTTGTTACCATACCCATGATTATTAGATCATGCCCATAGGCTAGACGCTGGTACATATATCCAACTGTCAAAGTGAATTTGATCGATTAACTACAAAAAAATAGCTATAGACAGGGCTGTTTTCCATTTATGTCTGAAGACATTTTTCCTCTTAGTTAACTTTTTTTTCTTAAAACTGTGTTGAACTATACTTTCTTCATAGGCTTTTTATGTAATGAATTGATGAAAACACCATGCATGTACAATTGCAGTAGACATATGCACACAAAACAGCTGTTTGAAAATGTAGCATTAAGTTCCAATTTAAAATTTTGCAATTTCATATTTTCTAAAAAGAAACGTTTTGCAATGGGTAGGGAGACAGTAGGAACTTAAATTCACAAAGTCAGACCAATTTATTTTAAGACATTCAAAGCCACAGAAATGTAAAGAAGTCAGAGAGGAAAGAACACACACCCCGGACAGGACTTCTTACAAAACACACATGGCAAGCCAATTTATGTGAACACTTGGGAGAAGAAGAGTTGGCCATTTTATTAATACTTGGGAATTCTGTGAATAGAGCTCTGGAAATCTGCAGATACCCATTTTATATTCACAGGTATCCACATCTGCAGATGTGGATGCTGACATCTGCAGCTCATTTTTGCAGACACAGATGCATATACCACTTTTGTACCTGCACAGGGCGCCATCTATGATATCCTTTGGATGGAAGATGTTAAATTACATGACACCTCTCCTCTAAGGTAAGTATTAACCATATTTCAGAACTGAAGAAACTGAGACTTTTTTTTTTTAACTGAATTTTCCCAGTTGACACAGGATGCTTGTGCCAGGACAAGCCACAGACCTTTTGCTGTTGGTCCTGTCATTTAAAACTAAAGAGTCTCTCTTACTTCTCTTATGTAATATTAAGGTTGACAGGAATTTTTGAAGATGACATTAATTCTTCCTTCAACTTATTTAAAGTACAACAAATGCATTCAGTGTCAAGTGAATAGTATCATTCCCCATGTACACAGTGCTGGATATATGCATTTTCACAGGCAGAAATGAAGTCCACCTGGCCTAAGAACACTAATCAATAAACCCTGTTTGTGAGGTAAATATTGCATGGGTGGGATTTTTGCTTTGTTTTTCTTTTGGTTTGTTTTGGTTTTGGTTTTTGTTTTACAAGCCAAATGCAACTTCAGAATATCTGTGACTCACAGGCCCACAATTTGAATCCTCTGCCAAAACTATAATATGGTAGGAGAAACACTAGAGAGAGAAAGAAATTTGTTTATTAAATACACCATATAGATTGCATCAACTCATAAAATTGATGACCTGGTATTGACATATCAGAATTCTACATTAATCTGCAGCAATTATGTAAATGATCATTCCACATGAATGAAATATAGTTTAGTTCTATTAGTGAAGGTGCTCACCAACATTCAAAACTTGGCAATTAAGCTTGTAATGGTGCACCACAATGTAATCAGACTCAATGTAGCTTGTGGTAAAGCATATAGTGACATGTTTGCTGCAGCCACCAAGCATTTTTACTCAAAAGGAGTCGCCGCATGTGATTTACAAAACCCATTTTAACAACCATACTTACCACAATTAAAACATCGACAAAATCAAGAACATGATCATTGAATCTGTGGCACAGATTTGATCCCAGAACTTCATGGTGAAAATCTGGACCTCAAAACATTTACAGAAATGTCTCACAAATGCAGTAGGTATTTTGCTGAAAAATGGTATTTTAAGTGAAGCGATGTACAGTGATTCTAATTTCCCCATAAAAATGCATGTAAATAGGGAGAATAGATTCCAGGAATTTTTTTCCCCCGCTCCCACCAGGCCAATCCAAGAAACTTTAGTTAAACACTGCAGAACTTTGAACAAACATGGTCTCTAACAAATCAGCAACCAAATAACGGAACAATGTTAACTAGGATGACTTTAACCAGGGGTCAGCAATCTTTCTGAGGCGGAGCGCCGAAATTTGACCGTTTGACCTCTATGTATTGGCTGAGTGCTGGTGATATTTTTTGAAGTCACTAACAGTCCAACTTACAACAGCTTCATTAATAAAGAGGCAGAACTCTACCATTTAGATGACAGACGTTAGCATTCGCTGGTCTTTTGTTAGTCCACAGGCAACACGGCTTTGAGCAAGCTCCCGGCTACACGGCGGAGGACAGGCAGGGCTATGCTCCCACCTCAAATGCTGATGAAAATCAGCTCACGTGCTACTCTTGGCACACTTGCTGACTCCTGATCTAGCCTAAATTTTATTTACACTTTTAGGGCTCTCATAGCCATATGTTTTGCTATTTTATTAATGAAACATTTATGAAACAACTGCTAGTTTGAATTTCAAGTTATATTAAAATAAAGTTATAACTTCCCAAAAAATTCTTTGTTAAGACCAAGCATCTTGTGGATATTGTCTTATTAAATGGTCATCTCAGAATGTTTTGAGTAACAGAAAGAGGGGTAATTGTTATACTGAACAACATTATTTTAACAGGTTTTTTTCATTTAGCAAAATAGCACTAGATTTCATAGAATCTTAGCACACTACGACTGGAAGGGACCTCGAGAAGCCATCGAGTCCAGCCCCTTGCCCCGATGGCAGGACCAAGTACTGTCTAAAACATTTTGGACAGGCACTTATCTAACCTGTTCTTAAATATCTCCAACGATGGAGATTCCACAACCTCACTTGGCAATTTATTCCACTGTTTGACCGCCCTGATAGTTAGGAACTTTTTCCTAATGTCCAACCTGAACCTCCCTTGTTGCAGTTTAAGTCCATTGCCTCTTGTTCCATCCTCAGAGGCCAAAAAGAACAAGTTTTCTCCCTCCTCCTCACAACACCCTTTCAGATACTTGAAAACCACTATCATGTCTCCCCTCAATCTTCTCTTTTCCAAACTAAACAAGCCCAATTCCTTCAGCCTCTCTTCATAGGTCACATTCTCTAGACCTTTAAATCATTCTTGTTGCTCTTTCCTGGATCCTAATTTCTCCACATCTTTCTTGAACTGCAGTGCCCAGAACTGGACACAATACTCAGCTGAGGCCTAACCAGCGCAGAGTAGAGCGGAAGAATGACTTCTCGTGTCTTGTTCACAACACATCTGTTAATGCATACCAGAATCATGTTTGCTTTTTTTGCAACAGCATCACACTGTTGACTCATATTTAGCTTGTGGTCTGCTATAATCCCTAGATCCCTTTCTGCTGTAGTCATTCCTAGACAGTCTCTCCCCATTTTGTATGTGTGAAACTGATTGTTCCTTCCCAAGTGGAGCACTTTGCATTTGTCCTTATTAAAATTCATCCTGTTTACCTCAGACCATTTCTTCAATGTATCCTGATCATTTTAGAATTATGACCCTAACCTCCAATGCAGTTGCAACCCCTCCCAACTTGGTATCATCTGCAAACATAATAAGCGTACTTTCTATGCCAATATCTAAATCACTGAAGAAGATATTGAACAGAACCAGTCCTAACACAGACCCCTGCGGAACCCCGCTTGTTATACTTTTCCAGCAGGGTTGACAACCATTAAGAACCACTCTCTGAGTATGGTTATCCAGCCAGTTATGCACCCACCTTACAGTAGCCTCATCTCAATTGTATTTGCCTAGTTTTTTGATAAGAATATCATGTGAGCCTGTATCAAATGCTTTACTAAAGTCTAGGTATACCACATCCACCGCTTCTCCCCTATCCACAAGGCTCGTTATCCTATCAAAGAAAGCTATCAGACTAATTTGACATGATTTGTTCTTTACAAATCCATGCTGGCTGTTCCCTTTCACCTTACCACCTTCCAAATGCTTGCAGATGATTTCTTCAATTAGCTGCTCCATTATCCTTCCTGGCACAGAAGTTAAGCTGACTGGCCTGTAGTTTCTTGGGTTATTCTGATTCCCTTCTTTATAGATGGGCACTATATTTGCCCTTTTCCAGTCTTCTGGAATCTCTGCTGTCTCCCATGATTTTCCAAAGATGATAGATAAAGGCTCAGATATCTCCTTTATCAGCTCCTTGAGTATTCTAGGGTGCATTTCATCAGGCCCTGGTGACTTGAGGACATCTAATTTTTCTAAGGGATTTTTAACTTTTTTTTTTTTTATTTCAACTTCTAACCCTACCCTTTTCCCACTAGCATTTACTATGTTGGGCAGTCCTCCATCAGACTTCTCAGTGAAGACCAAAACAAAGAAGTCATTAAGCATCTCTGCTATTTCCAAGTTCCCTGTTACTGTTTCTCCCTCCTCACTGACCAATGGCCCAACCCTGTCCCTGGCCTTCCTCTTGTTTCTAATATATTTATAAAAATCCTTCTTGTTTCCCTTTATGCCTGTAGCTAGTTTGAGCTCATTTTGTGCCTTAGCCTTTCTAATCTTGCTCCTGCATTCTTGAGTTGTTTGCCTATATTCATCCTTCGTCATTTGTCCTTGTTTCCATTTTTTGTATGATTCCTTTTTTATTTTGAGATCATGCAAGATCTCCTGGTTAAGCCAAGGCAGTCTTTTGCCATATTTTCTATCTTTCCTACCCAGCAAGATAGCTTGCTTTTGGGCTCTTGAATAATGTCCCTTTGAAAAAACTGCCAGCTCTCCTCAGCTGTTTTTCCTCCACAGTTTTGCTTCCCATGGGACCTTACCTACCAGTTCTCTGAGTTTACCAAAATCTGCCCGCCTGAAATCCATAATCTCTATTTTGTGGTTTCCCCTGCTTCCTTTCCTTAAAATTGTGAACTCTATGATTCCATGGTCTACTTTCAAGTTCTCTACCAATTCCTCCCTATCTGTTAAAATCCAATCTACAACAGCTTCCCCCAGTAGCTTTTTCAACTTTTTGGAATAAAAAATTGTCCCCAATGCAATCCAAAAATTTACTGGATAGTCTGTGCCCCACTGTATTAGTTTCCCAACATATATCTGGATAGTTGAAGTTCCCCATCACCACCAAATCTGGGGCCCTGCATGACATTGTTAGTTGTTTAAAAAAAGCCTCATCCACCTCTTCTACCTGGACAGGCAGCCTGTAGCAGACTCCTAGCAGGACATCATCCTTGTTTTTTTACCCCTCTTAGTCTAACCCAGAGACCTTCAACATGTCCATCGCCTACGTCCATTTCCACCTCAGTCGAAGTGTGTACATTTTTAATATATAAGGCAACACCTCCCCAGTTTCTTCCCTTCCTAAGCCGGCTGTTCCCTCCAATACCAACATTCCAGTCATGTGTACTATCCCACCAAGTTTCCGTGATGCCAACCATGTCCTAGTTGTATTTATTTATTCACACTTCCAGTTCTTCCTGCTTATTATCCATACTTCTTACATATATTTCTCTGTATACTCAATTTGTTACCCTGCATTCTCACTTAAAAGATCTGCTATTTCTTAAAATCAATTCATTTAAAGGTCCTCCGTATTTGTCTGTCCAAATCTTGATAAACTGATGTGTCACGTAGGATAGTCAAAAATGCAGGTATATTTTTAGGCTTTGAATTATAAAGTTTAATGATATGCCAACACACAGACCTGTAATGGCTAAAGTAAACTGGGCAATCACAGAAGACTAAAAATTACTAGTATTTGGTAGAAAGCAAGCTGTTCAATGATCTTATGATAAATTAAAGACTACAAAATAAATGCACTGCAGGGACAAATGCAGGAAAGGGTTGGGTTTTTTTTTGTTTTTTTTTTTTGCTGCATTTAGCCCTGCTCTGAGTAGCAGTCATCCTAAGCCCATGCCAATAAAGCTGTTTAAGCAAACCATTTCCGTTTTCATTCGGTTCTTGTTATTCTGACAGGTCACAGCCTACAGGACCTAATTTTAATCCTAAGTGACATCTTCACTTCAGATAAAGTGAGGGATGGTTTTATATTACTAATCCAAAATTATACCGCCTGAAAAACACTCCCCACATTCTTGCCTGCAGTTCTGGTTCAGTCAGCTCCTGCTGAAGCCAAGGGCAGGTCCTTTGACATTACTCAATTATTTCATGGTTTTGTGCTTCAAACAAAAACAAACAATCTGATAAATGCTAGGATAGCTACCACTCGGTATTAGGAGACTGACAATGAAACCTAGGACCTTTCAAATCTGGGTTATCTCAAACAGTAGTTCCGGCTAGGGCTGACTAAATGAGTTTGCAATCTGTATACATCTCCACACACACATTGTGAACTCACTTCATGTTCATTGACCAATCTCAGACCATTTCAGTGGGAAAGTGGCCACAACCCACAGGCTATGGTTAGAATAGCAGGTTTTTGCAACAAAACCAGAGGGAGTTTTGTCAACAAGATTTGACACATGCCCATACACAAAATGCATTTTGTCGATGGTCTGTCAATAAAACTCAGCACTTCTGCTGACAACCTTCTGCCTCTCCCAGATAAGGAAGAGTGCTTTTGTCAAAAAAAAAAACAAAAAAAAAAAACACACTACGTGGACACTCTTTCAATGGCACTGGGCAGCCCTATCTTCAGTGCTTCCAGTTGTCTGTTTTACTGAGTGAGCGGACAGGCAGCCCAGTCACTCTGTCAACAGAGCAGATTGCTCTTTCGACCTGCGTTAGTGTATGGCTGCTCTGTCGACAGATGTTTTATCCGAAAATCTCTTCCAAGAGAAACATCTGTCCACAGATGCGCGTAGTGTAGCCATAGCCACGTAGAACATCAATCAGATGTACTACCAGATCCACTTCCAGGCCATATTAAGCAAAGACGGAATTCGTGTAAACTGAAATTTTGTCAGAACCCTGCAAAACTTTGCTCCAAAGGTAAATGACAACCCACTGGTAAGATTGTGAGGGGAAGCACGCACGATCAGTGGTGTATCTGTTCCAAGGGTAACTAGGGGGTTTCAATGTATAGGAATACCATTGCGGTACTGAACTCATGGAAAAAAATTTTAAGAGGACAAAAGTACTTTGTGGAATTATAAATCTCTTTGTTTCACATTGTAACTGATATTAGTGTTGACCTCCTCTTCTACCTATCAAAGTCAAGTTACTGCACCAAGGTCACTCAAGCCAATAACTTGTCTACCCAAGTTAAAACAACAGATGCAGATTCTGGAAGTAGCAGGACATGTCTAAATTGCTTAGTGCAGCATTGCAATAATACTTCCTAAGGCTGAGTCCAGCTATACTTCCTAAGAACTATGGATGTCACTGACATGATGAATGTGCTATGTGCTGGCCATAGTCAGATGAAAACTCCCCCAAGTACAAATAAAGTGCAATAAAGACAAAGTATTCATTGAGATTTCCTCCTTCAATTCACTTTCACAAACTGAGTGACTCCTGAGGTTCCTTTTTAATTCCTATTTATACTTTTCTTTAAAAAAAAAAAAAAAAAAAAAGTGATACACAAAAGCTAGGGCAAACCAAAAAAGGAATGAAGGATAAAGGAAGAAGTGACCCCTAAGAATGTGTTGCTGCAACATTCCTTTCACTAAAGGTGCTTTGGTAATTTATGTGATTAGTCATCCACATGAACTTTGTGTTGCACAAGATTTATTGGATTTATAATTTAAAATGTAAATGTTTTCGTTTTCATGTCTTGAAGCGAAAGTTAAAAATTGATCAAATTTTATGTGTAAGACAACAGCCTTTCAAAGTCTTCCTGGAGAAACAATCAAGTGGCAAATTCTTGCAGGCTATCCTATATCACAGCACACATGCATGCAATCCACTCTATATCATAGCATATGTGAACCTGTTGTATTATTCTCAAGTACTACTAGCATGTATATTCCATGCTTCATCTGGGGAAAACTATGTAACACTTACCAAGAAAAAGATAGGATTGTGTTTCATGAGATTAACCTACACTGATATTAGTTCAATTTTTGATTTTATAACCACGAACACATTCCCTAAAAATTAAATTTTTTATATATGCATACACACAATTAAGCTAGCTGAACAATGAATCCCATGTGCTATATATTCCCTAAATATAGGACTAAATCCTTCAACCTTTAAGGACCATTTGGGGGGTGGGGCAAGGTCGCATTTTGTTCACATTAGCCATATTATATTTATAACCTACAATAAAACATAAGTGAACCACGTACTTAGCCAGAGCACAGGAAACCGCCTTATTAAATTATTCCAAAAAATTGGATCCCTTGTCCAAAGCACTACACAAATTGTGTGCACAATACTCCAAAAGGGAAAAATAGAACCATACACATATAATTTTAAAGAATAAAACTATTAGAAGAGTGTTTATAACCACATATTTGTTACTGTTCACAGGTAATGGAAGTATCAGAAAACTAAACACGCAAGAAAAAAATTAAACTACAAACACTGGCATCTCAATCTGTCTGTGTATGTAACTTGCTGTTCGTACATATGTTGTTCACTGCATTTATACAAATAAATTCCATACTAATCGCCAACATCCTGCACAAGGACTCCAATCACAATTAACTTAAAAATTAAGTTGTGCATTTTAAATTAAAATACATTTTCCCCACTGCAGAACTACAGTTTTGTGCTTATGCTCACAGGATACTTTCATATCAACACACCAAGCACTTCAGGAGATACAACAGCTCTGCCAGGAATTCTGCCTTCAAAGGACCTTCATTGCTATGGCAACAGCATGTTCTTCAGTACCCAAGTCAGAGGCGGCCTATGACACATACATGAAAGATGTCCAAACTCTAATTCCTTCTTGCAGCATAAGACACATTCAATCATATACATACCAATTTTCACTCGCAGGAATACAAGGTACGAAACAGTATTTGACAACAGTTAGAGAGCACTAAGGTTACCTAAAAATAAACAGCTCCATCTAGAAGAAAAATGCTGTTCAGATTACAAAGGAGATACTACCAATTCCAAATTCAACGGAATGAAAATGCAATCATAAGAGAAAAATTTCACATAATCTCTGCCACTTGCCATGTCTCCCCAACACCAACGCCCAGCACCACTACAGAAAAAAATTACATGAGTGTATTAAATAAGTAGATAATTTAAACAAGCCCTCCCTATTCAACAACAGCAACCCCTTGAAATTACTAACACTTTTATTGAGGGTTGGGAATTCTGCCCACTGTGGAGAAGTCAGTACCTAGATTTCTGAGGTAAAGTCTATTGGACTTTAACATGCAAGACCACCATCAGCACTGATATGCAGCAGCTTGGTTTTTAGCATATCATTCAAAGCATGGCTTTTCTTACTGCACACCACCAGCCAGTCATCATTGCCTTGAATCCTCACAAGATCAGGCTTGAGATTTGATCCCACAACCTTCTAGTTCAGCAGTAAGTGCTTCAAGATATGTACATACTAAAAAAATGTTACAGCAAACATTACCACTGCAGTGATTGTGGCACTAGATACAATTATTCAATTAATTAAAAATGGCGATAAATGGCTTAACGGGAAACTTGAGATCAGAAAAATTTCCAAGTTTGCCTGATCAACTATGATTTAATCTCAAGAATCAAGCATTCATAACCAGCCTGCGGTTCCTCACATTAGCTGTAATTCCTCATTTAGGCCCTTTTTTCCTTGAAGTTCAGAAGATTATCAAGGTAATACTAAACAACATGTAAAAAGGACTCACGTTGTCAGCACTCAGGATAATCATGCCATTTAAGTGACCGATCTATTTCTCAGTGCAAGGCCCCACTGGTCTAGAAAGCTTTAATGCTACTTATATTACTCACTGATTGTGTTTACACTAGAAAAATAACTTCGAAGTTGCTTTCTTTGAAGTGCAACTTCAAAGTTGAGTGTCTACACACACCTTACTTTGAAGTTAAACTTTGATGTAGGGCACTACTCCATGCCCGGGAATGGAGTAAGGATGTTGAAGTTGGGCTCCCTACTTCAAACTTACCTTTCCCCTTACTTCAAAAGTTGTGTAGACTCTCCACTGGCTACTTTGAAGTAGTGTTTAACTTTGAAGTTAACTTCCAAGTTAGTTCCTAATGTAGATGCACCCATTAAAAAGAGGACATTCTGAAGAATATAAATTATATGCACAAGTAGAATTTTATTTCCAACTTATTTTGAAGATTTGCAAGCTTCCTACAATTGTGTGACAGAACGTTTTGTTCCCACATTAAAAAAAAAAAAAAATGATCTGCAACAGTGGTAATAGAAGCAGCTTTTTCAGATTCATGAGGACCTAAATTATAATGATTTTTGGTTGGTTGGCTTTTTGAGGACAGAGGTGGAGAGAAAGTTAAAAGGTCTTTTTTCACATAAAAATTCTCTTTATATTTACGTAAGTATCAAGTCTTGTCTAGCTTGATTTTGGTGCAGGACTACTGAAGACTAAACCAGGAGGATTGGAACTTCTTGAAACAATGCATCATTAAGAAGTCTGAGGACAATGTACTTTTATATAGTCCATTCGTTTAAATCATTTAGATATTGAAAATTAAACACTTGGCAGATTTTTTTTTGGTTGAAGAGTGAGCCTGCACTATCTCAAGTTCTCCAGTGGTCAGCTTAGTCATCCAGACCTCCAGAAAGAACAAAGGTGACTAGGAAATGGAGGAGGGGGGAAAAAAAAACACACTACAAACCACCACCGCACACTGATACCTCCACACTCACAAAGAGGCCCCATGTATATCCAGACTTTCCACGCCTTGACAAAAGGAGATATGTATGCATTAATGTAACTCAAAATAAGGAAACATGATCATTTATTGCCTGAGCTGGTCATCTTTGAAATAAAATTTTTCAACAGTCAATGTTTTAAACACTCATTACAAAACACAGTCATTGTGACTCTTCCAGTAGCCAACATTACACCTGGATGTTAGTGTTTGCAGAAGGTCTCAGATATGTGAAATATACAAAAGCTCTTCATTGCACAAATGCTATCATCTTCATTAAATCAACTTCTCTTCAAAAAGCCCTCAATTAATTTAATATTCAAAAAGATGAAAGAGTGGCTACTCCCTTTTGGATTACTTCTCTACTACAAAAGACTGTTTTGCACGTCAACAGCAAACAGTAAAGGATTAAATGATAGCCATTTTTGCTCTTGTTTATTTGTAATGGGCAGCAAAAGCAATTGTGAAGAAACAACGATTTTAGATTGTACTCTTCAAGAATTATGACTCACAAAGTTATTGTATGAGGAAACCGAAACATCATAGGTGATGCATTGAAAATCATCAAAACATCACTTAAAAAAAATCTCATTTAATCATTTCATAGAAAAGCCAAAGAAGCTGTCAGGATAGCATAAAGACCACAATCTCTTGCTTTCACAAGGGTATATCCTACTTCCTTGAAGGAAACTAAAAATTTTGCTAAAATCTACAGTACATTAATTTTACACACACACTTCCTACCATCACAAATGTTCCTTGCTTCTCAACACCACCACACTACTGCACTGAATCTGACATATTCAGATATCCTGTTGCAAGGCAGCTATATACTGCCATTGTGTTTGCATCTATCTATACATAGATCAAGCCTAATGAACATAGTGAGATTCAATTATGTTTTGTACTTTTCAATAACCAGCATCTTTTCAAGTTGCAATCATGTTCTTCATTCAAAGCCTAGACAGTACAGCTCAGTTTTTACGGATTTTTTTTTAAACCAAAGCTCCTTATTAATTGTTCTTACAAACGATGTGCAGATATTCTTAGGTTCAGTTATACCCACTAAAGCAACATGACTGATCTTTGGTTAATTGTGTTAACTTAGTTCATTCCTTTCCACTTTTCCCCCAATTAAATCAAGTATAAAATCTTATTTCAGTCTTTAACACAATTTCAAGCTTGTGTTTTAACTACTAAATGTAAAATGGCAAGAAATACACTTTTTCCAAGCAAAAATTGCAAGTGGCCATAGAAAATATGAAAGCTGGAAATTAATTTTCCCTATAAGTTTATGATGTAATGCATCCAAACTTGGATACATCAACTGTAAAGTCTGCTTACAGTCATAAGTATGACTAAAAATGGACACTTGCACACAACTGGTCCCTGAGCATACAAACACATTTTGGCTTATACTTTGACTGCTGCTTACTCTCATTAACAGAGTCAGGTCAGCTGTAACTCAACAAACTAAATTCTATTCAAATGCTTGCATCAATGGGATTGTATTCAAGTGCAGATTTCCTGCAGACTGTGTTACTTAAGATGCCATTTAAGAGAAGACCCCAGTTTGCCTTTCAGGTTCCAGGTTGAACTTGTAGAACTGGTAGTAAAGAAAGTGATTCTTCTATTACAAACTGGTAAAAGTTTGCTCTGGAATCCAGTGATATTAGAGACCTCCAAAATGCCATTTTTACCCCCAAACCATCACCTTTTCAGAATATAAGTGCCTCAAATCATTCTACACTGAACTGTTTTAAATTTCCCCTCTACTTTTTTACTGGCTCATCTTCATCTATGGGAACAACAATAGTGACAATTCCAGTTTAGACAAGGCTCCAGCATTGATATTTCTACCACTGGTTTGGTGTTACTCAAAACAGATTAAGCACAGTAACATATGTATAATTTGACAGAAGATTTAGACAGCCTTCCTAAAATCTCAAAGTGAATGGGATAGGGGAAACTTCATCTTCAGTGTGAGGAACAGCTGAAGGGCTGATCAGTTTTTATTTAACTCAAAGTAGGATCGTCCAAATTTAAAAAAGTTATCACAAAATACATGTTCTTACCAGAGAATTATTAGCTTCTAAGACTTAGAACTACATGAACGTTACATACCGTACCAAAAATAGGAACAAATTTTAGTGTCACAAGTTGTTCTGTGCCATCCTACACTGCAAGTCGTTTAGACAAATCTACGTATCATTCCCATAGCATTTTACAGCTCCTTTCCCACCTTCATTCCCACTCCAAAAAAGTATTTCAGAATTTTACTAACACTTCCAAACACAGCATGCCAGCTCATTAGATCAATCAACATTTTGGTAAGTAACAGGACAATACTTTTAAGGAATTCCCCCAAACACCTCTGTAAAAAACAATGACATCTTAAAGTTATCTCCCAAATTAACTAAGTATAGATATCCAAGTTGTTCTCTAGGCATCAGGTTAAAAATAATTTTTGCCTACTTCAGACACTCTCTAACTCGTTAGATTTCTTACACACAGAAAAATAAAGCAAAATGCTGAAGACTGGGTACATTTAGTAGCGTGCTTACCCAATGACAACAGTGCCACATTATTAAATTAACAAAAGATTCTTTTTGTCATCTTTCTTGGTATTCAGTTAACATCTTCTCCAAAAAATATGCCCTTTATGTTTTTAATGTTATGTTTACAAACACAGCTTTGTTTTACAAATGCAAGAACACAAAGCATTCATTGAAGTCATCAAATTACCAATTATCTCATCCTAGAAACACATAATAGAAACAAACCTGTCCCCAGCAACTGTCAATAAATAATGGATCCTGCCCTGTAAGTGCCATAAAGACAACCTACAAATATCCAGGTTGATGTACTCAACAAAATTACCAACTTAGGCAGTACTGTACCAGAGTAAACTAGTTATATGTCAAGTGCAGGAATGAACAGGAATTAAGCTATTAGTTTTTGAGGGAAGATGGTAACAAAGGGAGAGGGAAAATAAGGTTCTCTTCCTATCCCCGCAATGATCATCCAGTACCCTGAAAAATTACATTTGATTTCTCAGACCTTAATATCCTTAGTTACTAATTATAAAGGTATCCAATCCCTTTAAAACACAAACATGATATTTTATTTTCATCTGCCATGCTAATTAAGATGGGAGTTCTGCACAAAGGATTTGTTTTGCTTTTCATGTAATACAACCTTTTTCCTTCACAGAGCAGCATAAAATAGGGTAAATAATTATTTTCAATACATGCTTTAAAAAGTGCTAATATGGCAAGTCTGAAGTTTTGGTATAAGGCAACCTCTGATAGCCTTAAAGAACACATTTAATTTACTGAACAGACTTCTTGAAACTGAAATTTCAGCCAGTAAGACTGTATGTCCATAAGTCTTTAAAATGTACTCTTTTTATTTTGAGAAAAGATTAGCTATTTGAAAACATTACGAACTTCATCACAGATGAGAGCTGCCACTTCATGCAGCCTATTTTAACTCCCGATAGTTCTTCAAACAGGATTTTTCAAAATTAGAAAGTACAAAACAAACTGCATTTCAGAAATCACCTACACTTTGGTGCAAACCTATTAGATTAAGTTGGGGGAAATGGGAAGAGGAGGCTCTTACTCATCTTCAAATAAACTGACTTATACCTTTTACAGCTGGAAGGTGAGCTAGCATTCACAGCGCCATACTAATGAACACAAAGGCAGTGCAAATATCTTATACCTCAGAAAGAGTATTACAAATTTGTAGAATGAGAAGCTCTATTCAGAGTTCAATTTTCCACACACATCTCCACACTCTGGAATGATGCCAAACACATTAAGGCAGGGATCTGCAACTGAAATAGCAAGAAAGCCATATTTTCCAAAATCAGTTACAAAATTAATCCTTCAAGAGCCTCAATGCACAAGAATACGAGTCAGTCCTAAATAAACATCAAACCATGGTTTTTATCACCCCTATTTTAAGAACAGCACGCACACAATTATTTGTATCAGTTAGAAAGTTAAGTCACCCCAACCACTAGGCTTTACCCACCTCAGCCCCCAAACCTGCCCCCAAGATGAACCACTCTGAACGTCAACCTCCCCCTCACCCCTAGGTTTAACCCCCCCCAAGCTGCAATCTCCCCACCTCTTGCCCCTCCCAGACTTCACCCCTCTGAGCCCCAATCTCCCCCCGGCCACACCCACCCACAGGTTTAACTCACCCCAGTGCGCACAGTTCTGCAATGGCAGGGGCCACTGTCTCCCACAGCTGCTCCCCGCCATCTCCTCCTTCGTCTCAGTGTGGTTTTGCCAGGGGTAGGCTCAGCCACTACCCCGCCCAGCTCTCCTGCCTGCTTAGCCATCCGCCCATGTGGGGCAGCTCCCTGCCCAACTGGCTCTCTCTTCCGGGCTCCCTGCCACAGCTGACCGCTGAGCACTCCGTCTGCCACTACTTAAAGAAAAAAACTAAATTCAGTTGGTCTAATGATGGGCAACTGAATTTAGATTTTTGTTTAAGCGAAGGCAGCGGCAGCAGTGCTCAGAGATGCAATTAACTCCTCAAAGAGCCACATGTGGCTCTGAAGCCACAGGTTGCCAACCCCTGCTTTAGGGGGATTGTTAAAAAGCCTCTATCCTCCTATTGGTATGAGGCATTTCTCTACTATATTTGTAGTGACAGATCCCAAAAAGGCAGAAGGATTTATTTAACAGAACACTTAGCTTGCATGTTACATCTGAGAAAGAGGTCTGAAGACAGACAATGTTAGACCACTCCTAGAAAATCCCTTACGTTAGAAAGCTCCTCACACATCACAGGACCTAACTAACAACTCAGATAACACAAAGCTTTCAGCTTAAAGCACAAAAATTCACACACTAAGCTAGAGCACTATATGAGTTTGGAGTGACATCTTAATGTCTCTGGATTCATCAACTGCATACAATTCACTTGAATGTACAAACATGCACAGTTTACAACAAATATTAAGACTAATAATCCATACTACACAGAATAGACATTTAAGTAAATAAAATAAAACCAGGGTGGATAAAAACCAATTCTTTTTTAAATTGAAAATCATTGTTAATTTTTTTTAATTTCCATCAATTAAACATCAACTCTCTCACTTAGAAACAGTTATAATTAAATTTCATCATAAACATATGCTACACATAAGCTTACAGTCTCATAAAAATGAATTAACGGCTCTAGTTTGCCCACCCTAACTAGCAGTTCTTACTTTTTGAAAATTCTAGGATTTCAATTTCTGTTTCTCAGCAGATTAACAAGTGCAAAGAAAGAAACAAGCTGGACAGGATTGTTTTTGTTCTGTGCTTATGTGGTGGTGGATCTTGGCCAAGCACAGCAGAGAAGTTAGTTAAGACACTGTCTTAAAGAAAGAGCGCCAATATATAGGAAAGGATAGAAACAGCATAGAAAGGAACAGTAGAGTTGACTGGAAAGAAAAAGGAAAGATGTTATTCAGCACACACACAGCTTCCTACATTTCCCCAGACTTCTGCCACAGAAAAATTATCATGACTTCCGGGTGAAAGTAAGACCCTAACTAGGAATATTTTTTAAAAAATCATTCCCCGGGTAAAACAGGAACATGTGTCAAGCCTGAGCAGTGCGAGATGATCATACAGGGCCTAGCTGCAAAGATGAAATACAAGGAAAACTGCTTTTGGGGAGAAAATGATGTGGATGAAGACGCAGATACAGCTGAGTGGATTAACTGGTTATTAGCATCTATAATTTGCAATGCGTCAGTCTTCAAGACTCTGTCAATGCCTTTTCGTCTAATTGCAATTTGACAAGTAAATTCACAAGGGCTACGTCTACACTAGCACACTATGTCAAAGTAGCCTACTTCGATGTAAGAACATCGAAATAGGCTACTTCGATGCATATCGTCCACACAGCCTCCAGGGCTGGTGCCTTCAACGTTCAACATTGAAGTAGTGACGGGGAACGTCGAAAGAGCCACCCCGGAAGGAAATGCGGAGAGTCCACACACACAAGCGCTCCCCATCAAAATAAGGAGCCAGCAAAGCCCCAAGCCACTCCCTTAAAGGGCCCCTCCCAGACACACACAGCCTGCGCAGCACGAGATCCACAGAGCCAACAACCGGTTGCAGACTCCGTGCAGGCAGCATGGACCCCCAGCTGCAGCAGCAGCCAGAAGCCCTGGGCTAAGGGCTCCTGCATGCGGCAACCACAGAGCCCCACAGGGGCTGGGCAGAGTGTCTCTCAACTCCTCAGCTGATGGCTGCCAGGGAGGACCCTGCTATTTCGACATACCGGGACGTGGATCATCTAAACACGCCCTACTTCGATGTTGAACATCAAAGTAGGGCGCTATTCCCATCTTCGGATAGGAATAGCGATTTCAATGTCTCGCCGCCTAATGTCGATTTCAACATCGAAATAGCTCACAGCACGTGTAGACGTGACGCGTACTATTTTGACGTTGTGCCAGCTACTTCGAAGTAGCCAGCTAGTGTAGATGCACCCTAGCTGTTTACTGTGTTGAATGTTACTAGAAAAAAAGGTTTCTCTTAGCTAATCCTTATGGCTTGTTTAATTTAGTTAACTATGTTTAGCATCTACTGATACAGAAATCTGTAGTAAGAGAAATCTGTAGTTGTCAGTTGCCACTCTTTTTCAATTTTGTATTACATAATACTTGCCAATTATTTTGGAACATCATGGTCAGATTTTACTTCATCATAACTCAGCTTTTCCAGGGGGACCCCATTCTATACTTGTTTGCTCAAAACCAAAACAAGAACAAAAACAAACATCAGTGCCAGTAAATTCAATGGGCTTTACACCAAAATTAAGTGCACTCCAAGCACAGTCAGTCAGTCTTACCTCTTTTGGTAACTTGATTTAAAAATCAATGATTTCTTGGTGATTTACATCAATGATTTAAATTGCTGTGATTTAAAAATCAATCCACCTTGAATAAAAACACAGAGGCTGCAGTTACACTGCGGCATTCTGTCAACAGAAGTCACTGTTGGGAGAGTTTTCCCCAACATAACTTCTGTTGACAGAGCACGACCATGCACAAAAGCCCACTGGGAGAATGCTCATCTCTGTTGACGAAGCAGACAGACTTTCCAGCTGCTCTCTCAACAAAACAGGCACCTGGAAGCACAACAGACAGGGCTGCCCATTACTGTAGATGTCCTGTCAGTCAAGAGAAGCCCACCCCAACCCACACCCCCAATGGCCACACAGAACACCGTTACACCTCAAAGCTTTGAGACCGAACACTGCCAGCAACAGTGTTGTGTTTTGTCCAGATATTGTCAACAAAATGTATTTTGTGTGCACACTCCACGAGTTTTGCCGACAAAACTTGCTAGCATAATCATAGCCAAATTTACTCACGTAAGAAAGAAAACTATTCACATAATGGATATTGTAGTTTCTGAAAGAGTGTTGTCATTTCTGTGTCAGATGTTACCTCAACAAACGAAAGTTGTTTGTTTCATAAAATGCTAAGAGTTTGAACAAAAAACAAACATACAAAGGAGAAAAGCTACAGAAGCATGTAAGATGGATCCCTTCTATCAGCACTGCAGACCCAGAAATCTTGCCAAAAAACATACATGCAAACAAAAATTTTGCAATAAAAGGACAGAGTAACATAGCATAAATACACTTTTCTAACAGCATGTAGAGATGTACCTGAATCTCTCAAACACTTTTATTTAAAGAGAGAACCAAGTCCTTGAGAGGTGATAATTTTGATGTTGAAATGTTTATTTACCATCTGCTTTGCCTCAGCATTACCCTTCTCCCATTTTATCCAGACTATTTATTCTGAGAAAGGTACCAATACTTATCTGCAAATTACACTAGAGGAACGCCTTCAAGAACAGAACTCAAAAGTTTTTCTTAGACATCACATTCTTCCCTATGTACCCCTGTCAAAAACCTTTAGGGGGAGAAAAAAAAAAAAAAAAAAGAACCACCCACCACTCCTAGATCTCTAGTTACAACACACCAGAATGAAGTTTAGAGCAGAATTTCTAGCTAGCGTTTCTGTTGAAGTTCATCTTAGCAAAGGAACTGCAAAGCACAACTCTGATTCCAAGATCTCCACTCTCCAAAATGTACACAGTATCGTTAAATCCAAAGCAGACTACCAAGAGTTACAAAAGCTTCTCACAAAACTGGGTGACTGGGCAACAAAATAACAGAAGAAATCAAATGTTAATAAATGCAAAATAATGCACCGTGGAAAATATCTCCATTCAGAAAAGGGCAACACAAATGATTTGGGATGTTGAATAGTTTCCATTTGAGGAGCTATTAATACGATTGGGACTTTTCAGCTTGGAAAAGAGAGGACTAAAGGGGGAATACAACGAAGTCTATAAAATCTTGACTGTTGTAGAGAAAGTAAATAAGGAACTGATATTCCCTCCTTCTCATAAAACAAGAACTAGGGGTCACCACAACCCGTTAAAACAAAAGGAAGTACTTCCTCAAACAATACACTCAACCTGTGGGACTCTTTGCCAGAGGATGTTGTGAAGACCAAACCTACAGCAGGGCTCATAAAAGTCCATGGAAAATAGGCCCATCAATGACTATTAGCCAGGATGGGCATCGATGGTTTCCCTCGCCTCTGTTTGCCAGAAACCGAGCATGGACAACAGAACGGATAACATGATTATTACTTGTTCTATTCATTCCCTCTGAAGCACTTAGCACTGACAACTGTTGGAAAACACAATACTAGACTAGATGGTCCTTTGTTCTGACCCAGCATAACTGTTCTTCTGTGAAGGTCTTCCATACATTAAGCTGCAAAGGGCCATTTTACAGGGAGACAGAGGTAACTGGATTTGTTCTCTATTTATTCATTGGGAACAAAGCAAATTTGTACCAGTACCACCTGGGGATTGGATGAGGGCCATTTGATTGCCAGAAAAAGGCTCATTAACAAGAGACTAGTTTACAGGTCAGTGTTATGACAGTTATGGAAACCTCCTGCACAGACACATTAAATTTAACCTTAATAAATTAAGTTTAAAGTATTTCAGTTCACTGTAGTAAAATGCAAATGTTTATGTATTGTTGTGAAGCCATGTCTATACTAAACACAGGAAATTGACTGCAGATATGCAATTTTAGCTACACCAATTCTAAAATCAAGATATCTGCACTTGGCTACCCTGCCTGTTTTTACAGGAGGTCAATGGAAGAGTTTCTCCCTTTGACCTCCCTTACTCCTCACAGCTCACAAGGAGTATGAGCTTGACTTTGTGTGTCCAAACTACATGTGCAAAATCAAACTCCGGAAGGTCAACACTGAGGGGGTTGTGAACTTCAAAAGACTTGGGGTATGCCTACACTTCCATGAAGATCGACCTGGTCAGGGTCAATTTCATGTGCCAAGTAAAGAAATGCAAAATTGAACTGTCTCGGGTTTGCAGTCGACCACTGTCTTGAAGACTAAGGGAGGGCGACAGGAGAAACTTTTCCCATTGACCACCCTCTATGTGGATGGCCAGGTAAGCCAATTTCAATTACGCAACTGCCATAGCTGAAATTGTGTGTCTGCAGTCGATTTACTCCCTAGTGTAGACCAAGCTTTTGTTGAATAAAGATGCAAACAAATGATCTTTTGGGTCAATATGGTAAAAATGGAATGGATAAGCCACATTTGGGACGAGTGGATTGCCAACTCCCATCTGCAGACTCACTCTCTGAAGCTTTGTCCTTAGGAAAAGACTTTATCTGCTATTCATCTGTTACATGAGGACTATTCAAACACACACTATAGAGGAGTAACATATTTACGTATGAGTGTGCTTACTCTTAAGTCCAAGCTGGATGAATTTGTGACCACAAAAAAATCCCCATGTGTGTTTTGAAGAACTAATGACCAACCAAAGCATTTTTAGAGCTAGAGGGTGATGTCTGGTAACATTAGTAGTGTGTGTGTAGGAGTTTAGGGGTTTGTTTTTTTTTTTCTTTAAATAAATTTTTTTCTTTAATTCTTTTACCTAAAGAAGATATATGGTCACCGAGAAACAGCTGTATGAACCCTGATAATTAGCTAGCTTACCATTTCTGAAGAAAAGAGTAAAGTATGCTTAGGCAAACCGAACTGGGGCATAGGAGTTCACAGTATAGGCAGGGAGCTGCAGAGTATGGAATTACCCCAGTCAGGAATACTAGGATGCAGGTCTCTGCCCAAAGTAAGTGACAGCTGAGGAGCCGAAGCTTAGAGTGAAAACAACGAGAAGTCCCGTGGCACCTTATAGACTAACGTTTTTTGGAGCATAAGCTTTCATTGGCAAAGACCCACCTTGTCAGAAGCCTAAAATGGGTGCATTTGATGGACTACAAAGGAAAAATACAGGCATAATTGGCTTGCACTGTGACAGATGCACTTAATAATAATTGTCTTCAGTTTTTGTAAAGACCGTATCTAAAGTGAAGACGACCCTACTATACTCTGAAGATACGTATTCAGGAGAAAGCAAAGAAGTAATTCCCCCTTGAGTGACACAAGGCTCAGACTTCAACCCACAGGCTGCATCTACACCAGCAAATTCTTTCAGAAAAATCAGGCCCTCTTCCCACACACAAAATGTGCTCTTTCAATATGAAATGAAAAGAACATGGCTCTTCTTTCGGAAGCCCTCTTTCTCTCCCAAATCAGAAAGAGGACTTTCATTTGAAAAAAAGCTTCTTCCACATATTTAAAAAAAAAAAAAAAAGAAAACCCACACACAACATGTGCAGGTGCTCCACGGGCCCTTTTTTCAAAAGGGCAGTCCTCATGATGCTGGATTTTTTCGATACCCGGCCAGTTCTTTCGAAAAAGAAGGAGGTGTGTGGATGCTCTCTATCGAAACAGCAGATCGATCTTTCGATCTGCTTTTTTGTGCATGGAGGGGCTCCTTTGCAAGAAGATAGTCTTTCAAAAGATTACTGTAGTGTGTAAGTGGCCAGAGTGACTAAAGGGTGCATAAAACACTACTTTTTCAGAAGTGTAATTGCCCAAAAGGAGTGAATAGCAGGAAAAAAAAAAAAAATCTAGTTATCTGGTCAGTTACCCTAACTAATACCTTTGACTAGTTGGTCTGGTAATCTTCATGACGCCTGAGGGGCAGTTTTAGTCATGCAAGCCCAACACAGAAGTTACTGGCACATCTAAATATAGTTTCAGAATGGTTCTCTTTGTTTTTGTCTTTTTGTGTTTTTGGTTTTTTTACAGTGACTATTCTATGCTCCAAGGTATACCAAACTTATATCTAGCACTGTGCTGTATACACACCAGTTTCAGCTTGCTCGAGTTTCATAAACCAAAACCAGATGGCATTCCTTAAGGTTCACAAAAAACTAAGTACTTCATGAAACCATAAAACAATTTCCTACAAGTTTTTCTGCCTTCATATGAAAATAGAGGAGCTGTTCCTTCTACTTGCCCCCACCACTGGAATCACTAGACCTCTTACTTCTGGGTGAATGCTGCACCAAAGAATTAAAAATTCTACATATTTTATTTTTCAAAGTAACATATCATCATTATGTCATTTTCAATTATTTTGGTAATTTATTTCAAAGCATCAATCAGCAATTACGTCTGTAACAATACAGACCAAAGGGCAGGGGGGAAGAGATCTGGTGATTTTTTGACAGGTTCCTCACTATACATCTTAATACAAAACTTGGACTACTTGGGTTAAACTACAATAAAGAACTCTATTTCCTGCACCTGTCAGAAGCAGTGCAAAGACTTAGGAGCATCTGGGGTAACAAAGGAGCTGAAGGAGAGGGAAGGAGCATGGATTGAACTTGGAGGACTGTTGGGTGTGAGTGGAAAAAGGACGGATCAGGAGCTTTTGTTTTTTAAAGAGAAGAGGGCCAGGATTCTTAGGAAATGGGGGGGCCTCCCACAAGCAGGCCCTGCCTGAGCCCAAGCTTGTCCTATTCAGTCAGGCACATCTGTCTCCGTCCCCGCATTCCCCATCTCAGTGGGTCCCTAACAGCCTCCTCTTCCATCCTATGTCCATGTACTGCTCCTTCCCTGGTCCCTATGTGTATGTCTACACAGCATGCCTACTCTAAAATAAGCTGTTCTTAAAATGGGGCTGCTATACACAAAAATATTTCAAAATAGCACTTGCTCTTGAATGTACTGGAACCACAGTGGCTCTGGCAGGCAAAGTTGTAAGTGCAGGAAAAAATTCTGCAGAACGTATGATGGAATACTCCTTTACCTTCAACAGCCTTATGTGGCTAGCTAACTAACCCACTCTATCACTCCTGTCTTCTAGAAGCAGCCAGCAAACAAATCTATGCCAGGCCTTGCATCTTCCATGTTCAAGAAACATCTAGGGCAAGCAGGCAGTATGCCCGTATTTCAACCGCAGTGAGCCTCCTTGCTAGCTGTCCAAACACAGTTGGGGCAGTGGACAGAATGAAATCTTCCAACGTCTTTTCTAAGTCAGATGGTTTTCAGGCCTTCACATCACACCTTCTCCATCACCTAGATATGCTGGTGATAGGGAAACAGTATTCAGGGTGGGAAGGGCCAAGACAGAACTTGCCCAGAATTCCTATCACATTCCTGAGAACATAGGCAGAGTTTTGGGTTTATCAGACCCAAAGCAAATCATCAGAAAAGGTTTGTCTGCTTCTGGCTTTAAAGGCATTTTATACAGTTCTATATACAGCTCCTATTAAATAAGCCACATATAATTATCACCTAAGAAGGCTTACATTCACATGCAACCTACATATCCGGTGCATACAACAGGTGCATTCAACTTACCTACCTTCAACCAATTCATGAAAAATACACATATCAGAGTATTTTGGGCAACTAAAATTTGAGTAACCAAATTTCCAAAATGCAATGTCTCTGATCACCTCTTAATTTTATCTTTAAAAGAATGATTGGCATGGGCAGGCACAATTATTATTCTAGGTCTCAATTATTCATCTGCTTGGGCTCACCTGTCAAACCCTAGAATGTAGCCAACTTGGAGGTTACTGTACCAGATATATAAAGAAAGATGAGGATGGCATGGTTTCTGGTTCTCTTTAAGAACTTAAGTTCTGTTGCTAAAGACAGTAGCTTGAAAGGTTAAGAGTAATTAATTTTTGATGTACAAGTGAAATGTAGTCTTTGTTTATTTTACTCCTCAAACGTCTTTTGAAACTAATAGTTAGAATTTGGTTTCCCAAAAAAAAAAAAAAAAAAATATTTTGCTCTGCAAGGTATGATATGAACTAATATACTTTGAGAGTCATTTCACCCCACCAAGGAAATTATCTCCTAAACCTTGTATGAAGAATTGCTAATCTACTCAAAAGAGAGACTCTGCAACTAACCTGAAAGATATAAGTCATTCTTACAGAGTTTTACTAACTGGTGAAATTGGCTATTTATTTAACTAGATCTGCAAGGGCAGAATGTCTACTGTATCCAAGAAGTTTCTAAGCAGATTCAATTTAAACACATAGGGCTTGGTTCAAAGGACATAAGAGTTAATGGAATGTTTTTCTTCTACTACATTACGCTTTGGATCAGGCCCTTAGTTGTTTGCTTATGCCAAGCCACCCTCTTTACAACCCACTTGACTATAACATGCAAAGGGGTAGAAAGGTAACTGCTCGAATACATTTTTTGTGTGTGACTATATATAGGCATTTGGACTGAAACAGGAAAAAAGTCTTGGGCACATTGGTCTGATTTCAGGGGTCAGGGTGGGAAGCGGTTTGTGTGCTCGTACACAGTGTGGACACCAACTTGGACATATAGTTTTGTATTTGCAATTGTGTGCGCATGTTTTTGAAAAATCTCAGCATCAAATCAATAACATAGGCAACCGTTAAATTGTGAAAATGTTTGACACTGAAACCACCGAAACTTTAATACATTGCTTAAGATGAGCAACATTTTTTTAAAATTCCGGTCTTGGACAATGTAAGCAAGTTTCTTACCATCTTGGAAATTAAAGAAAGAGTGAAAACTAAAGTAACACCAGGGCATGGGGCAGTAACATCGGGGGAAGCCATGAAGGAGAAAGGAAGGCTGTTTTGTTTTACCAGGAGGCAAAGCATTTTTACAGTTTAACTGTCATTCTTATATTGCATCAGGTTGTTTTTCTAATATATTCATTCCCATCATAATCGGATTAAGTTAGTTGACATGATCAAGTTACATGATTTAGGCTATGTCTGCACTAGAGGGTTTTGTCAACAAACCCAGGGGAACATCAAGATTCCCAAGGTGTTCTGTCACCAGTAAATCAAGAGAATGCAGCACTTTTGTCAGCCTTATCCCATGCCCCCAGGAGGCGTAATGCTTCTGTTGACAGAAAAATGGTCTGGACATTCAGGGGGGGGAGGAGGAGGAGGAGGAGGAGGAAGGCCCTTTTGATAAACAGGGCTTCCAGGACACTGCCTGTCTGCAGTGCTTCCGGTTGGCCATTTTGTTGAGAGAGCAGCTGTGCAGTCAAGCCTCTCTCTGTTGACGGAGTGGATTGCTCTTGTGATCCACTTGGTAATTTGGCCCCAATCTGCCAACAGAAATTTTGTTGGAAAAGACATTCCAACAAAAACTTCAGTCCACAAATCATTGTAATCTAGACATAGATTACATATTGTCACAAATACCATGATACAAGCATATTCACGTATTTGACCCCTAGCTTTCATATACAACTGATGAACGTGCACAAGGCAAATTCACACCCCAAAATGGAAACTCTTTGACCCTATGAATTCCACATAACCTCCAAGCAGTTTAACTCCCCAATTCCAAAACACCTTTGTTTCCAACTCACCAAAGCATAACATTCATGTGCTAACCTCTCTGCCAAATAACTTACAGTCACAATACCATTTTATTATATTCAGTTAAAGATATACTTTTGTAATACCCAGTAAAAAGCACAGCTGTATTAGATCATATCACGTAACACTAAGAGACCAGCCTGCACCATGCTATCCTCATCACCTATAGAACCCAAAGCATGAAAAACAAAGAATCACTCAGACATTGTTAGAGATGTTAACTTGCCCATTAACAACCAAATAAACTAACAGACAACTTCCTACCTTATTTTACATTTTCTAGGATTGTACCTTGAACCAAATCTTAGAAAGAAGTCTGCAGACAACTAAACAGCCAACGTCAGCACTAGGTAAATTAGTTCAAACATAGTCAAGAATAAAACTGACTGACACACAAAAGAAATGATCTGTTGGGCAAAAGTCCGCATGGTTTCCAAGCGGGAAATCATGCCTTCCTAATCTATTGGAGTTCTCTGAAGGGGTCGACAAACATGTGGATAAGGGGATCCAGCAGATATAGTGCACTTAGATTTCCAGAAAGCCTTTGACAAGGTTCCTCACCAAATGTTCTTAAGTAAATTAAGTTGTCATGGGATAAGAGGAAAGATCCTTTCATGGACTGAAAACTGGTTAAAAAGCAGGAAACAGAGCATAGGAATAAATGGTAAATTTTCAGAATGGAGAGGGGTAATTAGTGATGTTCCCCCAGGGTCAGCCCTAGGACCAATCCTATTCAACCTATTCATAAATGATCTGGAGAAAGGGGTAAATTGTGCAGTGGACAAGTTTGCAGAGGACACTAAACTTCTCAAGAGAGTTAAGACCAAAGGAGATGGCAAAGAACTTCAAAAGGATCTCACACAAAATAAGTGACTGGGCAACAAAATGGCAAATGAAATTTAATTGGATAAATGTAAAGTAATGCACACTGGATAAAATAACTAACTATACATACAGCATAATAGGGGCTAAAATCTTGGAGTCATCATGGATAGTTCTCTGAAAACATCCACACAGTGTGCAGTGAAAATCAGAAAAGCAAACAGGATGTTAGGAATCATTAAAAATGGGATAGTGAATAAGACGGAGAATATCTTGTTGCCCTGGTATAAAACCATCGTACGTCTACATCTTGAATACTGCATGCAGATGTGATCACCTCATCTCAAAAAAGATACACTGGCATTAGAAAAGATTCAGAAAAGGGCAGCTAAAATGATCAGGGATTTGGAACAGGTCCCATACGAAGTGAGATTAAACAGAATAGGGCTTATTTGAGAAGGGAGGAGACTGGGGCGGGATATGATGGAAGTATATAAAGTTATGAGTGGTGTGGAGAAAGTGAACAAAGAAAAATTCTTTACTTGTTCCCATAATATCAGAACTAGAGGACACCAAATGAAATTAATAAGCAGCAGGTTTAAAACAAATAAAAGGAAGTTCTTCTTCACACAGAGCATGGTCAACCTGTAGAACTCCTTGCCTGAGGAGGCTGTGAAGGCTAGGACTATAACAGGGTTTTAAAAAAGAGCTAGATAAATCCATGGAGGTTAGGTCCATTATGGCTATTAGTCAGGGTGGGTAAGAATGGTGTCACTAGTTTCTGTTTGTCAGGAGCTGCAGATGGATTACAGGAGAGAGACTGATTGATTGATTATCTGTTCGGTCTACTCCCTCTGGGGCACCTGGTACTGGCCACTGTCAGCAGACAGGATACTGGGGTGGATGGACCCTTGGTCTGACTCAGTATGGCCATTCTTATGTTTTTCTATAGCTGGAAAAGTGATTAAGTTTTTGTCCTAAAACACTTATCTTTCATTTCAGTAGATTTTAACTAGAAATGTAAGAAGTGTTCCAAGAAACAAACGTACCCAGCTAAGAAAGGACACTAGGAAAAGAGAGACAAAGCTAATTATTTTAATAACTGGAAAATAGCAAAGGAAGTACCATCTTCACAAAGTAATCTACATACGCATAATTACAAGCACAATCACTGAAAGAGTTAGACATAAAAAGGAATATCTGAAATTCTGCATATTAGTCAAAAATGAGTAAACCTTTTAAAAGCAAACATAACTACATTAACAATGATAAAAAAATTGTTTTACAAATCTATACAAATACATTTCTTGGTATTGCATACTCCTAATGTGTAAACACCTGAAGAAATGTTTTAATTTTTTTATATTAGAGACTGGAAAAAAAAAGAGGAAGTGTTCAAACATTATTTGCTCTGTAAATTACAGAATATTCTTCTAAATTACATCAAGATCACAATGCAGAATTAAGCCCAGTGACAGAAATTAAAATATGTGTATTACTTCCATTATGTCAATAATCTCAAAAAAGCATCTCTGCTATGACTAACAATGTCCCAGAAGTGAGCTAAGATAGTTTGTCACCTCTCATTCTTGCAGAAAGTAATGCAGCTAGTTCAAGATTAAGGTCACTGTAACAGTACAATTAACACCGAATCTGTAACAGGTTGCCTTCCAGTGGGAAATCGAGAGTCTATAACACAGTGCGTACAACCACAAACATGGTACATTAAACTGCTTAAGTGTTCCTAAATGTAGTTATTCTTGCATCAGAATAGCATAAGTGATAATTTGGTATGCACTATCCTTTTATCCTTCTCTTGAGGAATTCACTTCTGTTGAGGTTGTGGCCAGAGAGACAGCTGAAATGCATTTTCTGATGTACAGTATCTCTGTGATATCACGTATCAGAACAGATTAAGCTTCTGAATAAGAAAAATTCTAGCAACCATCATCACTATTTCCTTAAAAGAAAAGATTGTACCTTTCTAGTTAAACCCTTTGGTGTGCTCTATTTTCTGAGGGAAGCAGGACTGGAAACTGAATCACCAACTGCAGAAATCTATGCTTTAATATTTATATTCACCACTAAAGATTTATTGTTTGACATGGAATTAAATTTACTCACTCTGGAGAAGCAAGCTGAGGAGAAGGGGAAAAACAAAAAAAACCACCTGCTTGTCCTTCCCATAATACAAACCTTGCATCACTTTGCACGTCTCTTAAAGAAAGGCACACAGATTCATTGGACTAGAAGGGACTACAAGGGGTCTTGTAGACCAGTCATCAATGCTCAAGACCAGACTGAGTATTTTCTAGACCATTCCAGACCACCGAATATTTGATTATCACAAAGACGTTCTTGCTAACTAAATATGTAAGATGCACCTCACTTACGATGAAGATTTTTGGGAAAAGATTTACTTGACAATACATACGAAAGAACTGTTTAACCAATATATGGTACATAGATCCCCATACTACTATTATTATAATGTAAGTATTTTAATATGTTAGGAGTATGGGTATGTTAGTTACTGACAGAAGATACAACATTCGGCTGCTATTGGTCTGACCATTATCTTCTTATAGCAGTCAAAATCCCACATATATTCTAGGAAATTTCTGAAAAATATTTGCTTTTGAGACCGAGATTGTTGTGTGTATTTCCCCCCCCAAGTTTCACTCAGTTTCAAATGTTGCGAGTACTGGGTAGCCCTCATCTTCTAGTTTAAATAATCCAAGATCATACAAGAAAAAAAGCTTAATTAAAAATTCTATTTTTCAGTATTGCCATCATGAACACAAGTAGACTGCTGTGGCTAATCTTACAGTATGCAAAATATGCAGGCAATATTATTGTCTAAGTAACACTTCCTTGTTTATTTACTAAATGTCCTACAAAGTTCACTTCTTATTTGCTGAAAATAAAAATATTTCTTTCAATCACACAAGATACACAAACTAATTAAAAAACCATAAACTCCACTACTGAATGAATAAATAGGTTCTTTTAATTATTATTTGTGACAAATATGCAGCATGAAGACTTTTCTACAGTTGATCTTATAGTTCACATTACAGGTTTGTCCCCAGCATTCTGAAAACTGACAACATATAGAAGAACAAGAGACACAAAACAATGAAATAAATTCAACATTTTTGTTAATATATTTGCTGGTTTTCATAGCAGTATTGACACAGATCAAAACAAGAAAAAATCTCATCCACCAAAGTTCATAAGCATACAGAGCACAAGGAAATTGTAATTTCCTGTCCCAAAAGAGGCTCCAAAGAGAACTTTGGGGAGGACAAAGAGAGAGAAAAACATCAAAACTTCCTTTTCCCCCTTCTCTGTTTAAAAATGTTTAATAGTGATACATGTTGACACACACCAAAATTAGCATCCTGATTTATCTCGCCTCTAGAGATTTTTTTTGTAGAAGCCAAACTAAAGGACTTCAAAAATTAAGCATTTAAAAGTATATTTTGAAAGATCCCACATGATGTAAATTTTGTACTAATTAGGGGAAAAAACAGATTGCTCCATTGGCCAGAGTTCTGCTAAATCAACATGATGCTGCTATTAGAAAAATCACACTTGCACACTAGAACATGACTAATACATCAACATACATGCATAATGTGCTCCAATTATTTATGAAGTTTTTCCACTTACTGTATTTATGTATATATATTTTAAAGCATTCATCCTATAATTGACTTGATTAAGAATGGATATTTAAAACAAATTCACAAGTCTTTCAGGATTTAATTATTTAATATATTATTAAGATAGCATAATAACATTAAATTAGTATGTTCAAAGACGTAGCTCAAATTTAGCTAAACAAAAATCAAGAATTGGGTATTCTGAACCCAGCTTATCAAACCCAACTTGCAAATCAGTAGCACTCGAAATACTTAATATTCCACTGCACTCAACTGAACAGACACACCGCATGTTAAGCTACAATGAAAGACAACTGTGGTCCTTTTAAAATAAAGAACAGGTAGGTCAAAATAAGACATCTTCAATTATTTTGATTATGTCAAATGTAAAAACATGTGTATAACAAAGATTAGATGGGGGTGCTTCTGCATATATAAACTAAGCTAAAATACCAAAATTTAGTGACTTCAACTTTAGGTTTCTGAACAGCAACTTACCTGACCCACTGAACTGACTGCTTCCTAACGTAGTTGGTCTGGTTTTTCCGCTATTAACAGGTGGGGAAAACATCTGCAAAAACAAAAAACAAACAAAACACACACACACAGATGTTTAAGTCAGTAACAAAACTCATTTTAAAACCTTGGTTTTCGACTAAAAATATTGACATGTGACATTTCACTGGCTTATATTTCTGCCAGAAAACATGCTTTAGGACAGACTCTAAAGAACCATAAAATAAGTATTCTAAAATGATCTTTGCAGTTTCATTAACACTAGTAAAGTCTCTACTGTATTTGAAAGCAAGCAATGTAAATAGGGAAAACAGATTATTACAGTAATTTAAAATCCTTATTGTACATCATAAATTTTACTGCCCAAAATATAAACTTATTTTAAGAGCTCAAAATACACTGGCTAAAGTAACCAATTTGCAAAAGTCACTATTTTTTCTATTTTGTTTTTGATTATGGGAGGAGGGGAAGAGTATGAAAAAAGAAAATACTTTGCCTGTAATTTCCAATCCAAAATTGCAGAACAAAGTATCAGCTGAGATCCTGGCAGCTTTTTAGGCACCAGAAAGTTACATTTCGTTAAAGGAATAAGAGGTGAGGAGGAAAAAAAAAAAAACAAAAAACCACACACGAACTATTAGTCCCATACACCCGTTTAACAAAGATTAATTATTAGAGTATGCTGTCTCCGGGTCAGCCGATTTTAACCAGTTAAACCAATTGACCCAGCTGGTATTAGAGCATTAAATCTGATAGTCTAGACATTACATCAAAGTTTATTCGTCTACATTGGCTGAGTCGGACCCAACTAAACCCTGCAAGCTGCCGCCCCTACTTCTCGGTTCGCTTTACCGTGGAGAAGCCATAAGAAGACTTCGAAGAATATCCTACCGCACTGAAGTCCAGCAGGTCACTCAGCTCCTTGTCAGTTCCTATAGCGGCCATCCGCTGCTGCTGAGGATTCATCTTCATCCACTTCAATTAAGTCCTAAAACACAGGGAGGGCAAGAGACACGCAGCACTTTAGCATTGAGCTGGTGCCTACAGCGCTCAGTGCACGGACAGATCTGTCCCTAACAAAGAAGGGGGCTCAGGCACTCGCATCCCTCACTCTGCTTGGGGGGGAGGGGAAATGCGAAGGGAAAGCCTCACTTTAACAGAGTACACACGGGTGAGATCTGCAAGCAGCAGCTTCTCCAACTGGCCAACTCTCAAGTTTCCTCTGCCTCCTTTCTTCCCTCCCTCATTCGCTGTCTGCTGCACCTCGGGCAACACGTACACCCCCACAACTGGGTATGGAGGGACAGGAAGGTCAAATCGCCCTGGGCCAGTAAAAAGGCAAAACCAGATAACTAACCGAGCAGCAGCCGGACAATTAGGAGCTGGATTAAGTGACTCACTGTTTTCGCAACAATGGAGCTGACAAGTTGGGCTGTGGATGTGCTTAGCAGAGCCATGTCTGCCTGAGCATTGTGACTGCCTGATTTCCAGGAAGGGATGGTTTGCTTTACCCGCACGCACGATGTATTGTAACTACCAGCTCCGGAGCCCCAAAGCTGCTGCAAACAATAAACACTCTCTGACACCAGCGATCCGTTCGTGCACCGCACACACACACACACTGACTGCAGCGGCCGGGCTCCTTTCCTGCGCCGAGCAGGCTGGCGCGCCACGGGACACGGTGCCGCATTCCCGGCCGCTCCGAGTTTAAGGAGCGCTCGGGGCTCCAGTCCTGCCGGCAGCGCGGGCGCTTCCTTCGCTGGCAGGAGCGCCGAACACGCGAGCCGCGGGACCCGGCCCGCTCCAGCCGCGCCAGAGCCCCCCACGAGACTGTGGGAAGGGACCCAGAGGCGTCCCTACCCCGCGGCAGCACTCCTGCCCCCGCCGCCCGCTCTCCGGGGCAGCCCAGCTCCAGCCTCCCTACCCTCAAGAGCCCGCGGGCCCTCAGCCCGAGTGCGCCCCTCTGACCGCCACTGCACCCCTCTCGGCCTCCCACTGCGCCCCCTGCCCCCAGTACACCCCCTCGGCCCCCCACGGTCCCCACTACACCCCGTTTGCCCCTCACCGCGGCCTCCTGCCCCCGCGCACACCCACCGCGGGTCCCAGGCCTCCAGTGACCCCTTTTGCCCCCCCGCCTTGGTCCCAGTACGCCCTGAGTCCCCACCGCGGCCCCCTGCCGCCACTACACTCCCTTCCCCCTCCACCCCAGAGCCGCTGCACCCCCGCTACCCCCCTGCCTCCAGCGCAGCCCTCACCCCCGATTCCACCCCCAACTTCTCCGTCCCTGACCCAATTTACCTCCGTCCACGAGCTGACGTCCGAAGGCAGCAAGGCCTGGCGGGCGAGCGGCTGGGCCGCGGGCTGGGAGACAGAGCCGGCCACCCCCGCCCCCGCCCCCCCGCTGGAAGGAACTTGGCGGCTCCCCTAGGCAGACATTTTTTTGCTTGCGGAGCCGCAGCACCACGTTCAAGGCTCCGGCTCCGTATCCCTCCGCGGCTGCTGGAACAGCCACAAGCCTAACGCTTAACCCTTGCCTGGCCGCGGCTGGTGCCGAGGCGGGGCCGCTGCCGGAGGGAAGCTTTGGCTGGCTCCGGCTGGTGGCCACGTCCGGGCTTGTCCCGAGCTCTCTGGGCCGTTTCAGCCGTGCTGGGGTCATCGTACGCTCGGAGCCGCCGGAGCGGCTGCAGCAGCACAAGGGGGCTGCAGCGGGCAGCGCCTGAGCTGGGTGCGTCTTTGTCCGCTCCCCAGGGAAACCTGCCACCGCCGAGCCCAGCAGGCGGCCAGGCCTCAGCGCGAGTGCAGCCCTCGGGCTGCCACTAGAGCCCCGCGGCCGCCGCTGCACCCTCTGCTGCCCCCAGCACACGTCTCCCACAACCAGCCCGGCACAGTAATGGGCCTGGCCCACGTCTCCCACAACTGCTCCCACACGGTCACGCGCCTGGCCCACGCTGCGCACAATCACCCCCACATGGTCACAGGCCTTGCACACGCCATCCACAACTGCCACCACACCGTCACGGGTCTGGCTCACACGTTGCACAACCACCTGCACGTGGTCACAGGCCTGATTCATGCATCACACAAGCACCCCCACACAATCAAGGGCCTGGCTGATGCTTCCCACAACCACGTGGCACAGATACAGGCTTGGCCCACACCACCCACAACCACACCACACAGATATGGGCATGGCCCACAACCACACCAAGCAAATACCAGCCTGGCCCACGCAGCTCACAACCACTCCACCCACAACCACACCATGCAGATATGGGTATGGCCCACAACCACACCAGCCAGATACACACATGACTCATGCTGCCCACATCTACCCTGAACAGCTATTTGTGTGGCCCATGCCACCCACAACCAACCACCTTGAACAGCTACAGATAAGGCCCACACTGACAATAGCCACCTTGCACATCTACAAGCGTAGCCCATGCAACCCAGAGCCATCCTGCACATCTACATTCATGCCCTGCACAGCCAATAAGCACCCCACTGGCAATCACCACCACACACAGCAGCAGGCACAGTTCGCACCTCCAGTAGTCACCCCACAGCCATAGGCATAGTCCACACAGTACACAATCCACATACACAATACACATCTATACATGATCCATGCAATACATAACCCACCTGCACATTATGTACAATCATACTATACAGGTAGCAATACACAATTTGTACAAATTCCAGACCTGACCCACATAGTACCCATAGGAATAGGTGACACCCAGATGTGACCCATGCTGTACTCATAGCAATTCAGAAACCACAGAGCATTCAGAGTCCACAAAAATACCCAACCTACCCAATAAACATAGCCATACACAATCCAGACATGACGCACACAGTCCACACTGAATATACACAACATACACCGATAATATACAACACCCAGATAGGACCCAGACATTACACACAGCAATATGCAAAATACAGAGACATGATCCACATGGCACATGTAACCATATGCAACACACATAATATTCAAATAATGCACAAGACACTTGGTATTCCGCATACACAATATGCTGATAGGCACAAAAGAGCCAAAGCACAATACCAGTACACGTTTCCAAAATAATACATTTATAAGAGGTCCAAAGAAGTACAAAGGTTACCCAGAACAAATTACACATATACAAAACACATCACAAACACACAATTCAAAACAATCATGCACATAACAGTACACCCAAAAAGCACAATACTGACAAAGACAATACACAAACAAACCCCAGTACACCATAACACATAATTAAAACACAAAATAGTGTACCAAAATACACTGGCATACCCACCAACCACCAAACACTTGTAATGCATCAGTACATATTTATCCACCATGTACAGTAAAAACTGCACATATAATTTTATACCAAGTCTGAAATGTTCTGAATGATAGTTACTAAGTGGCAAACTAACACCGATCTACTTTTTCAACACTTTTTGTAAACCAACATCCTATTTGTTAAATGAAATATACCAAACCAAAAGGAACACTCATGCCATTCAAAAACGCATACAAGCACATACAAACCAGGCATAACTGATGCTGAGATGCTAAGCAAACTAGGCATAACCAAGCTGAGATAGTGTTATGGTTGAGATACAGAAATGGAAGTAGCTCTTGAAGCCAAATTACTTGGGTTCTCTTTAGAACTTTGTGATAGCTTTCCTGTTAAGTCACTTAATATTTCCGTGCCTGTATTTCCCCATCTGTAAAACAGGGCTACAATCCTTCCTTGCAGGGCCATTTTGTGGTTTTAACACATTCATGTTTGTGAGGTGCTCATATACAACAATACCTGCAAAAAAAGTCACAGTAAAGTGGGTCTAGTGCTAGTGCATGAGGCATTTCATAATAAAAAGATCTTTATCCCTTTCCATAGCCTGAAGATATGCTGTATACATAGATCTTTCAGGCCTACAGAGACCCCAGGTGGTATGTAGGTGCCACCACCTAGAACTCATCCCACTTTGTACAGCAGCTGTGTGGAACTCTGTGGACTTTTTCCATCTATAATTTTTAAGGGTTGAATGTTCCTTTTCCACATAAAGCTTCTGGCTGAGTGAGTAACCTTAAAACAATCTACAGAGTTATTGCTGGATTTTATTTGGGGTTGGGGCAGCTGGACAGAAGACTGTCTTTAAAGCATGGAGAACCTGAGTATTTGTGTGGAAGAAAAGCTACAGATCCTGGCACATTCTGTGGAGGGCCTGGGGACATGGTAGACTGCACTATGGGAAAGGGAATACTGCTTTGAGCAATGTTAATTCCTGCATAGATCCACCGGATTTGGAGAATAGAATGCTGCTCAGCTTCACAACTTCCCATCCTCAATTCTACAAATTCCAAACTGTGCTTTGGTCAGGAAGAATGAGCAGTGTGGAGTAAACACTTACCAACCTTCATACAGATATACTACCGATCTGTGGGCTTTACAAACCCTTTTCCTCTTTTGTGCAACCCTTTGTGCCATGTAGAGGGGAGATCATTTGGCTTTGGACTGACAATGGAAAAATAGATTAAAGTAACTGAAAACATTAATCTAATAGATAAATTTGTTAGTCTTTAAGTTGCTACAGGACTGCTTCACATTTGCAGGCTTTTCTCTGCAACCATCAGGACTAAAAACTTTTTTTTGAAAGCTGAGATACTCGTACTCAGATTCTAGGGCTTAATGGCTCATGATACAATTGTGAGGTTTACTAACACTGCGAGTACTAATGTAGACACAGAAATTATGAGTAGCAAGGCTCAACAAAAAGCTTCAGAAAGGAAGGAGATGTAGAAGGGATTTCAACCTGTATGCATCAGGAGGTGGGTGTATGTAGAAGGTGTTGAAGGGGCATGAAAATGCACAATTCCAAGCGGGAGAAAGTGAGGGAACACTAGAGCAGAGGGAGACATTTTGCCAGAATGTAGGTAATGAGAGAGATAGAGAAGGTCAAAAAATAAGAGGATTTAAAATGGAAGGACTGTGGGAGTAGTCTGCAAGTAAGAGCTTGTCTACATCAGGATGTTACATTAGAGTAATGTTAGTTTATTCATATTACAGAGCCTTGCAGCCACACAACTCATTTTTATTAAGCAAATTATCTAGCATCTTAGGCCACAGTAAGATGGAATAGAAGTAACCCTACTTAACAATGAGTTTGCCTTCAAGTTTGTATGGACACACACCAAACTAGTCTACTGCTGGCAGTCCTCCCACTGCTATTCCATGCTGCATTGCTTCATACCTGCATCTGGCAGTGTTCCTGGGTCATCTCAACCATATGTCACCTCTTAGTCTAAATGCTGGCAGCCAGCCAGGTTTGCTCCTTTTCAATGTCAGGTATTGGTGAAATCACATACACAGTCACATAACCTTTATAGCAGCTATGTCCCTTGTATTGGATAGACCTCTGCAGAGCATCAAGACTTGATTGCCCACTTTGGAGGGCGCCATGTCTATTCCAGCGTGTAGAAAAGACACCAGAATACAGCCATCTACAAGATATTGTCAGAGCAAATGAAGAGTGGGCAGTCCCAGAGCTGGTCCTAGTTCCAAGCAAAAGGAAAGGGACAAGGAATAGCTCAATCTAAAAAGAAAGCAAAGGGCTATTCCTTCTGACTATCATACCAGAGGGAACTTCATGTATAGAGCATGTTTAAGGGGGTGAACTTTAAGAAATTTTAAAACCACACAGTAGCACAAGTGAGGCCCCAGTTTTAGTTGGGGCTTATCTGTGCTATTCAATATAGCTACTACTATGGGTTGTTTTAGTTTCCATTGTAAAGTGATTTATAAATTAATTTCAGCTATTTTAATTCCTTTTAAATCAACTTTTTAATGTATTTTACATAATTGTACACTGTTTGACAAAATAGTTAAAATTAAAAACACAAAAAATCCCCATAGACTCTGAGGGGTAACCGTGTTAGTCTGTAGCTTCACAAATAATAAGCAGTCCTGCAGCACCTTAAAGACTAACTGATTTTTTATTAGAAACAATTAAGACTAACAAATGAATTTATTAGAAACCCACAGTTCTTTATTGTGTCAATCAGTAGTAGTTTAGTTTCATTAACTATGAATTAATGTACCATTTATACCACTCAGTGCTTACTGATAGAGCCTCCCTCCACAGCTGTTCCTATTTGTCTGCCTGCCCAGAGTTCTTGCATAAGCACTGCATCAGCTGCATAAGAGAGCTCACGGCTGCCCAGAAAAATTTCTGGTTGGTTGGGCCTCATGGTCTATGTAGGTCAAAGGCACTTTCTTTAGGGTGCTTACCATGTTGTTTAGGGTGCTTCCTGGAAGATTGTCCACCACCTCATTCTTGGATGCAGTGATGGCATCGTTAGCAAAATTTTGGTCCACTTTACAGTATGGGCAGATTTTTGAGGCATAACCAGAGGTCCTGATCTCTCACAGGTGTTGTGTAAAAATATAGCAAGCCTTTGGCTACGTCTACACTAGCACACTATGTCGAGGTAACCTATTTCGACGTAAGAACATCGAAATAGGCTACTTCAATGTGTATTGTCTACACATGCTCCAGGGCTGGTACCGTCGACGTTCAACGTCGAAGTAGCGACAGAGAACGTCGAAAGGAGCCGCCCTGGAAGGAAATGCGGAGCGTCCACACGCACAAGTGCTCCCTGTCAAAATAAGGGGCCAGCAAAGCCCCAAGCTGCTCCCTTAAAGGGCCCCTCCCAGACACACTCGGCCTGCACAGCACAAGATCCACAGAGCCGACAACTGGTTGCAGACCCTGTGAACGCAGCATGGACCCCCAGCTGCAGCAGCAGCAGCCAGAAGCCCTGGGCTAAGGGCTGCTGCATGTGGTGACCATAGAGCCCCACAGGGGCTGGACAGAGCGTCTCTCAACCTCTCAGCTGATGGCTGCCAGGGAGGACCCCGCTATTTCAAAGTAGCAGGATGCGGATCGTCTACACACGCCCTACTTCGACGTTGAACGTCAAAGTAGGGCACTATTCCCATCTTCAGATGGGAATAGCGATTTCGATGTCTCACTGCCTAACGTCGATTTCAATGTCGAAATAGCACACTGTGCGTGTAGACGCGACACGTGCTGTTTCAAAGACGTACCCTTTAAGTCTTTGGCTTGGTGTGTCATTGGGGAACAGGGTGCAGGAATAGCACTTTTATCCCATCAATATCCCCTCTGCAGTTCAGGAACGCCCACCACTACTTGTGCATTGCCAATATTTATGACCCAGCACAGCAACACCTTTATCATAGCCTTATAAACTGCCGTGGCAACAGTCCTGACAGCTGATCTACCATCACTGGCTATCTACTGACTGTTAGCAATCAGTGGATACAAGCTTCCAGACAACGATAGCAACACACCTCTCCATGCTGAGGGGACCCCTCATGTAAGTGCTCTACCATCACTGCTCTCTAAAGCAGTGGTTCTTAAACTTTTCTTTTCATAGACCACTTGAAAGCAGTTGAGAGTTTCAGTGGCCCTCTTAATGATCTTTCTAAATAATGGCACTGGATAAGTGTTTTCCATTCAGTTTTCATGGCAGTTTGGAGACAGCTGTGTCACCTCCTCTACAGCAGGTACCGGGCTGGGATGGAGGTGTGGTGTCTGCCTGCCACAGCAACCACTGCGCTAGTCTGGGAATGAAGGGCAACGTTTCTCTCCTCCATCCCAGAGGCCATTTAGTTGGAGCTGGGAAGTAGGGGGTCTCTCCCTCTCTCCCCCACTGAGGCATCCCCTGGGAGGTTGGGAAGGAGGGCCATCTTTACTGGCAGCCACAGCACTGGAGCAGGGGAAAGTCACCTCTTTCTCTGGTCATGCAGCCCTGAGTGTCCCAACTCACCTCCACCACCTCTTCTCTTCCTGCTGTCACCTCACCTACCTCCTATTTCCCCACCTTACCCCCTGCCATCTCCCATCAACCCCCTCTTCCCCAAAAGGCCACCAACTCATTTTACATGAACATCTCATAGACAACTGCTGGGAAAGGACACAAGGGGGAAATGACCATGTCACTGCCCCCGCCATGACTCCTCCAAATGCCACCCCAGCCTGTGGCCCACGCACACTCCCCATCTCCTCCATTCCCAGCCCATTACCTGGTGGAGAAAGGCATCCCCAGAGGATGCTTGGGACATGGGAGAGAGCTGCTGCTCTCTCCCCTTCTGCAGGGTTGTCGTTCGGCAACTGCGTAGGGCACCACTAAATTTGGGGCACCAGGACAACTGCATGCTCTGTATGCCTAAGACCACTGCTGCTCGGAAAAGACAGCAAAGCACAGGCAGTGCTGGTTCTGGCAGCAAACTCCATTCCCTGTGCCCAGCCACCGCTCACCCGCTACACCTTGCTGGGCCAGCAGCAGGGCCATGTATCTGGGTGGTGAGGATCTGGAAAGGGCTGGAGGCTAAGGCTGGGGGCAGGCCCTGGGCCAGCACTGGAGTCCCGAGTGGCAGGCAAGATCACAAGTGTGGGGCCAGCAGGCAGCTGAGCCCCCAGCAGCAGCTGGAAACCCACCTAAAATGTGGGGGTTCTGCAACATGCCCAGTTCCCATGCTTATGCCTCCCTGCCTTGCTCCTGCCACTGTAGCGCTAAGCTCAGCCCCACCGCAGCCAGATCAGCTGCCTCCTTTTTTCTCCTACCCATAGGGCAGCATACATTTTCAGGAGGGCCCTCCCCTGCTCATTCTATTACCTGGCTCGGGAAGGGGACTCTATCCCCAGCAGCATCTCCTCTGTCCTCTCCCAGGCAGAGTGACCAGAGGTTGCCTGGGAGAATGTCAAAACCAGGCACTGTGGCTGGAAAAGCAGAGGCTCTGTCCCCACTGACGGCTGGCCCCTTCCCCCATACCATTTAGAGGGTGCATGACCTTTCATCCCTCCACCCGCCAACTCTGAATCTTCTCCGGGGCCACTAATTAGGTGGACAGCCCTTCATTCTCTTGTGTGCACCTGCCCAGGAGTGCACCTTAGAGGCTAAGGTGAAAGTAAGCTAGTGTGCCCTGGTGCAGGACATTGGTAACAGACTTGGGCATTGAATGCTGCTGGCTACCAGACACTGGTAGTCCTGAGCCAGCACCCACAGGACTCTCTGGCCAGTGTGATGACAGCGTGCCCATGCTCCAGCCCCACTGTTAAGGTGGTTGAGCAGTGCAGTCCCTGCTGCCTTGGCCCACGTGGGGATCTGGTGTCCGTGCAGCACAGTCTCTGCTGCCCTGGCCAGCCCTGGGATCCCACCATGCTGCTCTGACTCTTTCACCCTCCACTCCACTGCCCTGACTCCTGCACCCTCCACACCTCCCGGCCTGCAACCCTGACTATTCCCTGCCCTCACCCCTGATTCTTTCACTCCTCACAGCCCCCTGCTCTGCCCGGATTCCTGCACCATCCACAACCTCACCGCACAGGCCTGACTCTTTCACACACCACACCCCGCTGCCCTGACTCCTGTGTCCCCCAACACCCCACTGCCAGGCCTGCCAATGGGGGGCAAAGAGAGCAATTGCTCCAGGGCCCAGCACGTAGGGGCTGTGAGCTCCAGCAGCCACTGCTATTTTGGAGTTCATTTGAAGTGCTGCTGCAGCACTGCTCCAGCTGAGGAGGGGGGTGCAGCACCGCGATCTAGGTGGCACTGAGGCCAGAATAAGCCGGAGCTACCACCGTCCACTCTTGGCCCTGCCTTCGCACCTTGCCCCAGGGCCCACTGAGTCTATCAGCCCCACTGCCTGCTGTCCTGCATTCCCCACACAGCCATATCCTGCTGCCCTGACATCTGGACCTCCCCACATCCCCACCCTGCCTGCTGGAGCTCCCTCACACCTCCTGCCTTGAGCTCTCCACACTGCATCCTACACTTACATTTCTTACAAGTACTCTGGAGTTGCAGCCCACACAACCTCCTGCCCTAAGCTCCGTCCGCTTTCCCTCCACCACCTCCACCCCTGCTGGAATAGCAATAAGACAGCATCTTTCAGAACTGTAACTTACTTTCACCCCTGCTTAGAGGGAACTCTCTGGACCATGTGACTAGTCTGTGGACCACAGTTTGAATATCTCTCCTCTAAGCCAACGGCTTCAACTGCCCTCAGGGACAGCTCTTTGTTCCTCAGGTGCTCCAGTCTGTGATCGATGTTGGGCTGGATCGCAATAGGAGTAAGTGGAATGACTGTGCACCATCAAGGCTGTGGAGCCAGACAGAAGCTCCCAGCTTTGCTGCTCTTGGCTAAGGCAGGGGTGCTGATGGTGTTTAAATGGAGACTGGCCTCCACTGGTCTACCTGTGATCCTGGCAAGCCCGAGGTCAGCTCTTTATAAGGCTGCTGACCAGGGTTCCCTCTAATTTTTTCTATTCCTATGCAGACAAAAATTGTTATGAGCTCTGAGGCATGTGCAGATGTGCACCACCAGCGGAAACACTTGCTACCATTGTGGGCGCTCTGCTCGTCAGCTGGGTGGCACCTGAATCTCCCCTGAGTAGCCCCCTAAATCCTCAGCTTACAACGAACACTGCTGCAGCCTGAGAACGAACACACTCATCACAGCTGGAGACCAGACCAGGTCAGCTGTATATTAGTTTTGCTCAAAATAGACACTATTCTTGAAATGCGTGTAGTGTGTAGACTCTGTGAAATGCTTGTAAGGTGCTGTGTACATTAATCTCACTGGTAGAGTTGGCATTCCAAGCCACAAGAAAATATATCCATTTTGCTTTATAACTGTGAGAATGTTTGCTCCAAACTCATGAACCCTGTCACAGGAATCATCCTCTTCCTCCTCCCCAGAAGGACTATTGAAATCAGGACCATCACAATTCAAAGAACTGGCTAAAGACCCTACTCCGTCTTGGATATAATACATGCAAGGAAGGGGACTTGGATACTAAATGAAGGAAATAAAACAAAACCACAGGGCGTTTTTCCATCTTTTTTTGAACACTAACAGAGGCAGAGACTTTTAACCAAAGCAGAAATCTCTAGCAGTTACCCCCAGGTCTACCCTGAAATACACTTTGAATTGACAGATCATTACAGCTCCGTCACTTCTATGATCTAAATGGCAATTAATTTGTGTATATATGTTTGCTTGTTTTAACTTGTAAATAACTCTCATTTCTTTTTCATAGTTAATGAACCTTTAGACAGTTTGTTATAGGACTGTGTATAGACGTTATCTTTAGTGTCAGATCCAGGGTATCATTTGAACTGGGGTAAGTGACTCTTCTCTTGGGACTGGAAGCAATCTGAAAATTATATGTCTTTTGGTAACCATTCATCACTAAGTCCAGTTTGTCTGGGTGGCAAGGTAGACTGGAAAGTCTAAGGAGATTCTGACTTCATGGTAGACTGTTACAATGATCCAAGAGCTCACATTTATTACCGGCTTGGTAAAATCTATTTTCAGAACACAAAGCAGGTTTGGGGTATCTACCCCGTTTTTGACGTGTTGCCCTGAGATAGGAGCTCACAGGCATGAGCCACTCTGGATAGCATGACACTATTTGTGCCATGGGAGTAGAGGGTCCTTTCATAGATAGTGGGTGAAGACTCATCTGTGGAAAACAGGTCCCAGCCCCCCACTTCTGCCATGAAGCTTCACCCCTTCTGCCTCCCTGGTGGAGCCAAGCCCAGCCCCCACCCCAGGTTACTGCCCCCAACCCCAGCCCATCCCCAGCCCCCTTAGTGTCCCTCCTCCCAGTGGGTGGCATGGCCCCCATCCTTCCTGGCTGGCCACAGCACCTGGCATCAGGCGGGCTGGACTGCCATACTGTGTCCCCAGTACTCCTTGGGCAGCCATGCTGCAGTCGCAGCTCCAGACCTCCCCAGGCAACTGGGCAGCTGTGCCTTGGCCCTAGCCCCAGGCTGTTGCACAACAGCCCCAGTCCTCCCAGGGCAGCTGGAGAACGTAGGCAGTTTTGGGAAGGCAATGCCTTCCCTTGCCTGTGTTACTTGCCATCCATGGGTCCTTTGGTCTCCCTCTAATATTAAAATTGCCTGTGTGGCTAACCCTGGCTCAGCTGCAGGTGACCAAGGCTCACTGCCTAGTAAGATCATGTCACCTTTACTCTGGTGCTCCACTGGGCTAGGAGGAAGTACACGAAGAAAATGTGCCAAATGTGGGCAGGGCTGGGTGGGAGAAAACAGATGGCCCAAGGGCATACACAAGGCAATGGCATGGCCAAGCAGAGTGCTCTATATCATGGAAGGACGGGAACTTGGGTGAGCAGAGTCTCAGTTAACAGCAGAGACCACAAGCTGGCACCAATGATTCTTGCTGCTATTGTCCTGCAAGCCATCGGTGTTCTCTGTGCCTTTGGGTGCCCTCTTCCTGTCCAGGGGGCTTCCCTCAAATATATCTATGCAGTGATTTTATAAGACATTATGATGATTATTAGAGATTCTTAAAAGGAAAATTGATGGGGAAAAATCCAGGACGACTTCTTCATAGATCCCTAGAAATGCATCCTCTGCATCCTGAAATTTTCCTCCCACTGCTGGTCATTCCAGTTGTCCTGTTCCACCCGTCAGTGCTAGCTGACTGAGCCTAGGACTAGGATTAGCCAGGTGAAGCTGCTCCATGTATATATCCCACATAAATAGGGTCTCAGTTTCCTCCTTTTTCACCTAGAGCTAAAGCTGTCTGAACCCACTCAACCAAATCCATCCAGCTGCATGATTGCCAACATGTATGCATCTTTCTCTTCATATTAATGACTGTCATAATGGTGGCACTCAGCAGTGGTCTAAGCTGCCTGACACCAGTTTGAAAATAGTGCTGGTAAAAGACAGATGAATTATGGGATGTTGTCACAGGATGACTTGTCCCTTTCACAGGTGGCTGCACCTGTGACTGAACATCTGTCTCCCAAGTGGGATTAAGAGAAGATATCTCAGTCATATAATGGAATAGGTGAGAGCTAGTGGGAACGAGCATGTACAGGAATAAATTATGCCAAGAAGCAAGTTGACACAGAGATTCCTTGGCGCAGGCTCCCCTGTTCCTTGGAAACTTCCACCTCAAACCTGAGAAACTCAATACCCCAAACACATGGCTTACACTACAAGGATATTTAGCCATCAAGAGTAACATGTAAGTTATCTGCAAAAAACTCAAACTGTCAAGACTCATAATCATTGTGAGATGTATGTTCTGACAATACTTAAGGCATAATATATTTATATGTTTTATGGATTTGTAGTAGAAATCAGTCCTAAGAGGTAGTGTGTCTGGATGAAGGCCCATTTAAGCAGGAGGGAGTTGTCATCTTTCCTTAGTCAGCAAGTGAAGTGATGCAAGTTTCAGTTGTCTTCTCTTGCGGCAGTCAGTGAAAAACAATCAAAGACAATGACAATCAAAACCACTTAAAGGTAGAAAAGAAACTCTCTATAACAAGGCAGGGGTTTTTGGTTTGCCTGTGAAGGCAAAAGATACTCATTGAGGAAAACCCCTGGTGGAGGGTTATGCTTTTAAAAACCTTTAGATCCTGATTATTGAGAAGCCAGCCAGCTCCGCAGCAGATGAGATCACTGAGGAGACATTTTACTTCATTAGATAAGTGTAGCTCCTGTTTTGTATTTCATTTTTTCTTTTGTATTGTAACCATGTTTATTTCCATCATGCTCCCTCGTTTCTAGTTAAAACTTTATTCTTTCTTAAATAAAATGTCTTTTATTTTAATTGCTCATAAATGCTGTATGGTTTACCAGAGTAGTGATTAAAGGTGAAACTGAAGTGGAATTTTCAGGATTAGATAGTTTCAGGAACTGGATATCACAGAGGAATGATTGCAAGGGAGTTGGATAGTGGGATGCATATTGTTAACCTGCCTAATAATGGAAGGGCAAGCACAGCAGAGGGCTTAAGTGGCTGAAGGACATTCATTCACAGATGGATTGTATTTTAAGGCAATAATTATGTATGGCCTATATATTAACATTTCTCGTTAATTTAAGGGACACCACCCCACCCTAAAACCTCTGTTAAATCACTTTAACTTGGCAGTTATTAATATCTTAGAAAGCAGGTATGGGAAGAGGCATTGGTGGGTGTGGGGTCAGGGCCTGTGGTAAGGGGTGGGGTTGTCCCAGGCGCTGCAACCTCCTAGGGACAGCCCTGAACAGAGCTAACGGAATATGAGCTGGATTATGCACTAATTACACAAAAAATAAACCACAAAGAACACCACTAAATCAAAGTTTACTTTTAATCATCATGATGGTCAGTAGCTGCTTAAAAGGAGATACACAATGTGAGGGATGTCCAGGGTGGGGAAAAATTAACTGTGACACTGTAGTCTGGACTGCAGACAGTGAATGATGAGACAGGGGATCAGTCCATCAGTCATTGCAACAGTCAACATGTGAGATGGCAAAAACAACAGCCAGTAGTCTGGCCACAAGCATAGTCAACTATATATTTTAAACAACTTGTGAGCAAAAACAGCTTATCTGTAACAAAAGAGATTGTTTCGGTTCATAGATAAAAGACATAGGGGGGAAGAATTGACTGGGAAACAAGATCCAGGCCCTAAGAGCAAGCAACAAAACTCCATCTAGACATCAAACTTCTGACCCATAGAAGTTAAATGTAAATGCTGGTGAGCCTGGTGGTTAATATCATCCAAAAAGCAGGAAACGATTTGGATTTTGTCAGTGCAAATGAAAATCAAAATCATGTAAATGAATAAGGAGCCCCAAAAGACATGGCAAGAAATACAGTAAAACTAAAGCAGCCACCAAAGATTGATGTACCCTATTGCCTGCAAATGGTAAAGAAAATAATTCTGAACTACATACAACATGAAAGAAGGAACAGAAAAAAGACCCAAATCTTTTGAAAACAGAGCAAGACCTCATTATGTTCGTACTATACTGTCCTCCATACACTGGCTTCTGTGCACTTCTTAAAAAAATAAAACTGATAGCTCATAACTAGTGTTATGTATTTAAGGAAATGAGAAAATGTATTCTGTATTATTTAAGGTATTATGCCTGTGTGAATACAATGATTAAAAGAATGTAAGTCTTCTTTTATTTATTCTTAAAACTTTCTCTCAGTACATTAACTCAGCTACTGCCGTCTAGACAAAGCTTTTTATCCCTACAACTTCTCTGAGCATGCCTTCACAAAACACCTGCCCTGTTATTGAATTTCTAGTAGACCATTGCCATCAAATCACATATGTGCACCTTGGTTCCACAGGAAACTATTCACCCATGGTAAATCCCTCATTCTTTCAGCAAATTTCCCATTCCAGATAAGATGTCACTACAAGCAAACCACCCACATTAGATCATTCCTTGGCCATAAGCCCATTGCTGCCATCACCACCACAGTGTGATCCAATTCCCACAATTTCCTGCAAATTTCCTGACCTACACAAGTCAATCCTTTTTCTTAGAAAATAATGCAGACAGGAACAACCCCATTTCCTGGCTAACTTCTCCATAAAGAGTCTTTGAACTTGATTCAAAGTCCAATGAAATAAGTGAGAAGATACCCATTGACTTCAGTGGGTGTTGCACAGGGCCCTTAGGGAGGGATTCTGGACCCATCCAAGCCTTCTCCACAGCAGAAACAAACTTGAGAAAAGTATCCTTAAAATATTTAAGTACCTCTGTTCATGTGCTCATTTATTTATTACATACTACTGTAAGTATACCACTTAACTAAATTTACTATCATATTATTAACAGTGCTGTTTACCTCACACTAATTAGGCTAATACAACAGCCTCTGTGAACCTCACATCTCCACCTCTTAGATTATAACAGAGTTGCAAACATTTGCTTCAGGTTGAAAGATGCCTGGATAAAATCTAGACAGCCTATGTATCTTTTATATATATGTGATTCATTTAAGGGGATACATCAATCTGGCTATTTTTAAGTCAGAAGTCATTCAGTGAAAAAAAATATATTTTGAGCAAAAGGTTTTCACTTGCCAAAACACAAACATGTTTTAGCTTTTGGGCTTTGCTGAAAGCCCAAAAATACCAAAGAAAATTTGAACTGAAAACAGAAACTTCAGTGACAGAATGAATGGGAGAGGGGAAGCGGGAGGAGGAGGGAAGGGATCATTTCCTGGGTCACCTTCAGTCTTGCTGCTGCCCACCAGAGTGGCAGCAGTGTGTAGGTCCATCTGGCAAGAGACTGTTCCATCAGCCTGTGCAATGGAAGAAGAAGAGGAGTACTGTCCTCTCAAACACGCTTACCCATGGTAACATCACCAGACTGCAGATCCTCTTTTGTCATCAATCCCAGTAGATACACTGCAGGACTCCCAACATTCGTCCTCAAGGGCTCCAAAGCAGCCTAAGAGTGGAAAGTCCTGGGCACCTCCACCATTGCCACTATAATCCTAGGAAAGGAAGGTCATTGTAATTAGTTACTTACTATTTATCACAAAGCCAAAGCTTAGTTTAATGTTTGTAGTATGTGCATTGGTTATCTTCCCCAGTTTACCCTCTTTATTCATTCCCCAAATAACACTTTACCTTGGTTGCACCTGAATACTGTCTTCTCTTCATATATTTATGCCCACATCAGAAGGAAAGGAGAAGCAGAAAGAATTCACCCAGATTAATTTGCAGCTGATGGACCCTGGTGGAGGGTTGGGGAGCCTAATCCTGTGCTTTTGACAAGATCATACTGTTTCTCACCTTTAAATATGTTTGCTACCTAAACCCTAGAGGTAACAAAGAGAAAGGGGCAGGGTGCCACATGCTGCCAGCTTAGCCTCACCTGCAGCAGCTAGTAATGACACTGCCCCACCCTGCAGTGAAAAGTTGTGAGGCAGAAAACAATGCAGCCAAGTATCAGAGAGGTAGACTTATTAATTTGTAGCTTTAAAAAGAACAAGAAGTCTTGTGGTACCTTTTAGACTAACAGATATTTTAGAGCATAAGCTTTTGTGAGCAAAGACCTGCTTCATCAGGTGCATAAGTGGGGGGCAGGTTCAGAGGGGTATTTAAAGCTCTGGCCCTCCCTTTTTCTGGGGCCCCCATTCTTTAATACCCCTCTGAAACCACCCCCCCGCCACTCATGCATCTGACGAAGTGGGTGTTTGCCCACGAAAGCTTATGCTCCAAAATATCTGTTAGTCTATAAGGTGCCACAAGACTTCTTGTTGTTCTCAAATGCAGCCAAGATTATTTGTCCTTCTGCTGCCACAGCTACAGTTCAGTATTTCCAACCTTGTGACTTTCTTGCTAGATATGATGATCTTTTGTTTTATTTTGTTGTTTTATTAATGAGGAAATAAGTGGCCAAACAGCCAGAGACAAAAGGGCAGCAGTGACATTCACAGGAAGAAATTGCTGATTTACATAGTCACAAAATCATAATCAAATCCATTCCACAATCCTGCTGGCAGCCCTGAGCTCTGACTCTCGGGGGCAGGTGGAAGGGACGGTGCCTGAAGAAAGCAAACTCACTGAGCTGTGAGAGGCCTGAGCTGTAGTAGCCAGAGATGTGGATCCATAGTTGTGGCCTGGCCCAGAGTTGCCACTTGTTCTGCCAACTAAACAGCTTAGTATTATCCATTTCAGGCCTGGCAAGGCTCTGATCAAGTGGGGAGGGAGAAGACTGGGCTGGAGTGGGTTGGTCAGGGGCGTGCAGAGGAGCTGGAGCAGAGAAGATGGCATCTCAATTGCCATCTCTTAAGCCTTGGTAGAACTAACACCTCTTGGGTACTTTGGCTGTGGCCTTCCAGTGGGTGAGGCATAAGCACATAAGAAAGGCCCTACTGGGTCAGACCAATCATCCATCTAGCCCAGTATTCTACCAATGATAGGTGTCCCAGAGACAACGAACAGAACAGGCTATCTTGAAGTGATCTCTTCCCTGCCACCGATGGCAAACAGAGGCTTGGGACATCAATCCTCCCCATCCTGACTAATAGCCATTGATGGACCTGTCCTCCATGAATTTACCTAGCTCATTTTTTTTTAAATTCAAGATGTAGGAATATCACTGATTTATATAGAGGCAATAAGATATTCTAAGTCTTATTCTCTATCCCTTTCTTAATGATTCCCAACATTCTGTTTGTTTTTTGGCTGCCACTGCACACTGAGTGCATATTTTCAGAGAACTACTCTCCGTGACTCCAAGATCTCTCTCTGGAGTGGTAACAACTAATTTAATAGATTATAGTTGGGATTATGTTTTCCAATATACATTACTTGGTATTTATTTACATTGAATTTCATCTGCCATTTTGTTGCTCAGTCACCTACTTTTGTGAGCTCTTTTTGAAATTCTTCACACTCTGCTTTGCACTTTAACGGTCTTGAGCAGTTTTATAACATCTGCTAATTTTGCCACCTCACTGTTTACTCTCTTTTCCAGATCATTTATGAATATGTTGAATAGGATTGATTCAAATACAAACCCTGGAGGACACCACTCTCCATTCTGAAAACTGACTATTTATTCCTACCTATCTTTTAACCAATTATCAATCCGTGAAAGTACCTTCCCTCTTATCCCATGGCTGCTTACTTTGCTTAAAAGCCATTGGTGAGAGACCCTGTCAAAGGCTTTCTGGAAATCTAACTTAACTATATCTACTGAATTTCCCTTTTTCACATGCTTGTTATCTCCCTCAGAGAATTCTAAGAGATTGGTGGAGCATGATTTCCCTTTGCAGGAACCATGTTGACTATTCCCCACACAAATTATATTAATTTATGTGTCTGCCAATTCTATTCTTTACTATAATTTCAACCAATTTCTCCAGTACTGAAGTTAGACTTACTGGCATGTAATTGCCAGGATCACCTCTAGAGCCCTTTTTAAAAATTGGCATCAGATTAGCTGTCCTCCAGTCATTTAATACAGAAGATGATTTAAAGGATAATTTACAAAGTTAGTAGTTCCTTCAGAACTCTTGGGTGAATGACATCTGGTCCTAGTAACTTACTACTGCCTAGTTTATCAATTTGTCATATAACCACCCCTAACAACCTTCTCCCCTTCTTGAGGATACTCACTCAGAGACCCTGTTCCCATCACATTCTTGGGGATGAAACTCCCTCACATAGACCCTACCCTGACAGCCCCTCACTCACTGAGGGAGAAATATTCCCTGCATGTTAGATGGACATTTCTTATTGTATCTGTCTGAAAAGATTCCCTCATGTAGGCTACCCTCTGGGCCATCTGCAAACAATTCCTCTAACTGACCCTCCAAGAGACAAGTAAAATCTGGTCATCTGGGTGAGATCAATGGTCAAAGGTTTTTGATGTATTTAGAATGCTTAAATAGTGACATCTAGTCACTTTTAAGGGTTTCTCTGATGGGTTCCTACTATGGGGATTTGGCCACAGTGAGATGGGTCCTGGAGCTGACTTCAAGCCATGAAAGCAAACTCTCCATGGGTGGGTGGGTGTGTAGGGGATGTTGCTGGGCCTCTTATTCTGCACACACTCTGTGCTGCCTGCCAGCACTGCCCAGGCCAGGAGTGGTACATAGTACTGCTCAGCAGGCTTGTGGAGAGGGCTGCATTGCTCCTTGCACTTCTGCTGTTAAGGCAGCATATCTGATTGTGCCTCTTGGAAACAAAAGTGATAAATATGGTTTGGGAGGAAGCAAAAGAAAAAGGATTTTAAGGAGCAGCATGTCTATGGGAGCCAGGCAGGGAGCAGAAGTATAGCTCTGGCCCAATATGTGCCATTCCTTCAATGAGCTGACAAACTTGCCCTTTTTTCTAAAGTGTTGTGAGACTGAATCTTCTCCTTCAATAAACTCCCTATGCAGACTGCAATATGAGGATGCTGCATCCCATAACACCAGTCCCCTCTCTCCAAATGGTGGGACAGCAGAAATAGAATAAGAAGGGATTGCCTTGTAGGGCCCATCAAATGGAAGTCCTGGAAAAAAAAACTAGCTTGGTGGGTCAGTAAGAAGTCCCTGCCCTAGGCTGCTGGGATGGATTGGCTGTTGTGGGCCCAGGAGGTACTGTTCTCTCTTCACTGCTGTACATGCACCATGTGGACCTCAGATAAAAGGAGGCAGAGCAGGTCAGGAGAAGCAACCCACTGCTGGCTCCTGAAGAGATACCCACAATTCTCCTGGTGGTAAAGCCCAGGGACCTAAACCAGATGACCCCCAACTACAGAGACCACCGTGGGCTGAGCCACCACCTGCTGAGAAGACTGCCTGAACTACATCTCTGCCCAGGGAACAGAAAGGCCTACAGGGTAATAGTTTGCTTATCTTATCCTGCCCAGGGGCTGCAGCTAGCTTGCTGCTTCGCCCTGCCTAGGGGGCTAATTCCTCAGACTGTTTGTGTTGCTGCACCAGGCAGGAGGTGGCAGGGCTACAAACACTTTGATTGGTTTTGCCACCCAGAGTCCATAGACTACCTACTTCAGTGACCTTATCACGGGACAGGGACCAACCAGGCAGAAATCACCTGCTTACTGGGGAACCCAATGACCGAATATACCTGCTTCATACTGGACTGAAGGGGGCACCTCAGCTTGATCTGCAAGACCCCCTGTCTCAGGGGGAATTGCAGTGCTAGTACTACGAGGAACTCTTTTGGGGCAAGAAGTTCTGAGAGCAGGCTGATGGGCTTTGCGGGGGAAAGTGCTGCAACTCCCCAGATTACATACTGTTTACAAAGACCTTGTTTTCAGGGGCATCACTCATTGTAGTCCCCAACACTACGCACTTTTTCCACAAATTCAATATTCCCTCCCTTTCACAGTTAAATTATTTATCAGAAACAAAGACTTATATAGCTGAGTTTATAAGAGTTATTTGCACTAAAGGAATTAATTCTATGGTGTTTTATATATCCTGGGCAAATAGTTATTTTGTGACCTTCTTTCAGGCCTGTCTTCAAGTGTTGCATCTCCCAAGAAGGGCTTGGCCTACAAGAAATAAGGGAGTAAAGGATATAGTCTTTCACTTAAAGCTTACCCTTTCCCCTCACTTTTCATTGACCTTCATTGCTCTGAAAGAGGTTGGCTTGACAGATCTGTTGAGCAACTGAAGAGTAAAGTTCAGTCTCTATATAGATACAGAAGGAGCAGTGTAATGCATTCGTTTCCCTCTTAATGCACCTCTGACCTACACTGGATAGGCCAGCACTCAAGGTGAAAGCCCAACTGACTGCCTTATAGTCCAGTTAACCAGTGACATTTCTGCTGAGATCAGCAGCACAGCTGACAATGAATATCAGGGTTTTTTGATTGAGGATACCTGCTCATAAGGAACACAGCTAAGATCAAGAACTCATTTTGTGCAAACCTTTAATGTTTTTCACTCCCTGATTTCATGGCAGGGGAGAAGTTCTTCCGTCATTTGCCCAAAAGCAATAAAACCCACAATTCACATTTTTTCCCAGCTTAAAACTGCTTTAAAACATTGTAATTGAAGTTTCTCTACAGCTGGTTGACAGCTGGCTTATTTCCAGTCAGTTTCAGCTAGCTCTCCTTATGCATGCTTAGTGGACTCCCGCTGAGACCGGATCCTTTCAGTGACTTTTGTGGTAACAGGATCAGGCCCTTGATGTACTCAGTTGACCATCTGACTATGAATTATAGGGAACCAGGGTAAGAGGGAAATTAGGCAGAAGCCTAGAGAGGAAAAGCACAGCTGTGAAGACAAGAGCAGGAAGGCTTTTACATCGGGGCATACCCAGAACTGTGTTTTACAGAACTGTGCAGCAGAGTTTCATTTCTTAAATTTGTGAAACAATAGTGCATTGTGGTTAGTTTTGTTCTTTGCTCTTGGTTTGGGGTTTTTTAAGTTTTAGGCAATAAAGTTTAATTAAAGCCTCTCAAGTTAACTTCTATTTTGAAGAATGCTGCACAGCATCATTCTTTATGTAGTGCTGTCATATTGAAAAAAGTTTCTGTCTGCAAATGTGTTCCATCCGTTTTTCAACCAGCAATAATTTGGTTAATAGATCCCTGGAGCATACAGGACTAGTTTCACTGTGACTTTAGAAAAACTTGTTGCCTTCTACAAATATTTATAATGTACTTAACTTTTAAACATTTCAGATAACAATATAAACACAAAGAGCCAACACTGCAAGCCCTCTGTGCAGGGAACTACTATAGACTCAAGTGAAGTCCATCAGGCTCAGTCTGTAGCATGCTTGTGGGATCAGTCTGATCACAATATAAAGACTCTGCTCACTACTACGTCCTTATGTGAGTAAGGATACAAACCAATGGAAGTTTTGACTGAGACGAGATCTACGCTATAAATTTAAATTGCCATTACTATATCACACAAGGATGTGAAAAATTCATACCCCTTGAGTGTCACAGTAGTACTGCTCTAACTCCATGTGTAGACAGAACTATATCAACAGGAGTGGTTCTCCCATCAACATAGCAGCCTCTTGCAGAGAAGGACTACCTACATCACTGGGGGAAGCTCTCCCATTGGACTAGTAGCATCTTTACTGAAGTACTACATTGGGACAGCTGCAGCACTGCATCATTTGAAGAGTAGACCTGCCATATCCCACGTAGGAACTGCAAGAGATGGCCCTACTTGTTCTTATTCATTTGGATATATGGATGATTGCATCTGTTGCAGATAAATATTCTTTATTAGATAGTTTTAGCATCTCAGTTTAGGTGTTTTTCTGTACCTGGCCAGAGACAATTAAAATTTCCAAGGAAATTGTACAGTGTTTTATACAGTTACACTTTAATAGTGTCTTGATAATGCAATGCTTTTTTGGTGACATGGATGTCATAAGGACGGATAATTACAATAACACTGACTATGTCTGTGGTGAAATAATATCTGACACGTACAGTTTCTTCTTTGAAGAAGTCTACCAGATCTTATTCGTGTGTCTGCTTATTAAAAGCAATGGACCAGATAGACTTTATTTATAACTAAGCACTTTCTAGATGACTCTTGTTGGGTACATCCTATTATAGCTTGTGATTTTAAAAGAGAATTTTAATTGTTTGCCTTTTAATTATAATTAGAGAGAATTCTTGTACCTGTTTTTCCAGGTACTAGTCTCCCTCTTTCTCTCTGTATATTAGAGTGAATCCACCTGTGTGTCTGTGAGTCCATTTGTTCAAGAACACCTCCTGAACCATAAAAGTTGGGACCACCCAATCTGATATGCAGCTTCCTCTTACCCTAACTTGAAACAAGGTCAGAGAAAATGGGAAGTGCCTGAAATGTGATGGTTTTCCAGAATACGGAAAGGGAAGGGCACAGAAAGGAGGACATACTTCAAACCCACAACAGGGGCAGCAAATGCAAGGAACAGCAATACGGTAAAGTGACCACTGGGGGCAGCTGCAGTAGCAAAACAGGGGCTAGCTGGAAATAGGGGACTCCTCCTTGTCAGCCACCAGACAGGGCAGGTGCCCCATGCCTGAAATCCTGCCCACCAGATTTCAGCCACACTGCCGGACTGGGGAAGCTCTGGCCCCTCAAGCACATAGCACAGCATCCCCTGAACCTCTCCCCCGAGAGCTCAGGCCAAGGCTTGGAAGTGTGTCCTGAAACCCACCACCAGAGGACAGGCTGAAGGCAAGGACCATGGCCCAAGTTTGGAGCCAGGAAGTGGACTTGGACCCCCCCTGAGGACATGCCAGGCCAGGCAGTGCAGCCCTGCCTTCCCAGATCTGTGCCTCCTTTGCCACAGTGGGTAGCCCTGGTAAACCTCCTGAAACCTCACAGACTCCCATGCTGATCCTCTTGCCTTGATTCCTAAAGCCCCCATCCGCTGCCCTCCAAACCCTGCAGTGATTCCTTCAGCCTTAAGCACCTGTCCTGAACTATCTGCCTTACACTCCCCACCCCCTGCCTTACTTCCTCCACCTGCCACCCCCACTCCTGAGCTCTCCAAACCCTTCCCTGACTCATTCACCCCCACCTCCAGCCCTGAATGTCTCCCCACACACAACCCCCTGCCCTCATTCCAGCATCCTCCACCCTCTGCCCTGAGCACCTCCACCTCATCTCATCCCCTGGCCAGAGTCCTCCCAAACATAATCACTTTCCCTGAGCTCCCCCCAGCACCAGCTACTCTAGCCTGAGCCCTCTGCCTTCACTCTACCACATCCCTCCCCCCTCCCCACACACGATCAACACCTTGCCCTGAATCCTGCAACCCTTACAAAGACCAAAGCAATGCCAGCGACATCTCCTAGTGAATACCATCATATGTTATCGTTTAATTGTAAAGTACATTGAGGAAAATTGTTTCTAATGCAGCATGATATCCTGTTGTTTTGAATGTATCCTCCAACAGTACATATACATGTGATTCTGGATCTCCTTTGCCTGACCATCTCTAGCTATAGCTTGCAGCCTGAGCCAATGCACGTCAGACATAGTCCCCCTCTTGGCTTCAGATACTGATAAGAGAATCAGCATGTGCCAGATACAGGCTTCTGAATGAAGATGAACATTAATAAAGCTGAAACAGCTGCCCAGGTAGAGCACCCTGGTACAGCAGCATGGAAAGAAACACCAGATATTGTATCTGATTTGTTTCCATTACACTGTTCTTAGTTTCTACAATTCTGTTCCAAGGGAGAAACTTGTTAAAATATAACAAGTAAGAGCAGGTCCCAGCTCTTGGTCCACTCAAAGACAAACACTGTACAGCTGACTGTCATCATCTGACTGAGAGGGGAAACTGAGGCCATGTGACCTGAGTCAAACTGGGTTCCGTTCCTAACTCTGGGAGAGATGTGAGGTAAGTCAGTCAGGGTGTGTTTACAATGCAGTTAAAAACATGTGTCTGACACTTGCCAGGTGACTTGGACTCATGGGACCCAAACTGAGGGGCTGTTTAATTGTGGGTAGCCATTTGGGTTTGGGCTGAAGCTCTGGGCTCGTTGGCTGGGGTCAGATGGCAGGGTCCTAGAGCTTGGTCTTAGTCCAAATGTCTACACCTTAAACAGCCCTTTGCTGCACAAGGCTATGTCAGCTGGCACGGACCTGCCATGGTTGTCTAATTGCAGTGTAGCCATACTGTTAGATTCCCTGAGCCACAGATTCTTCATCTGTAAAAGGGAGGTATGACAGATAACACATGTGGAAAAATTGGAACACTTTTTTGAAGAAGGGGCAGGGACATAGTTGTCTGTAAAAGCCTCTAATAGCAGGATATCTGGTCACCCTAAATCAAAGGTCCCCAAAGTATGGGGCATGCCCATTCAGAAGGGCATGGTGGAGCCCAGGCTTGCTACCACAAAGGGCAGACTGCAAGTGCTATTCAGACCCTGTTCCAGCCCTTGGCTGTGGTTCTGATCCCAGCCCCAGCTTTGGGCTTGACCATGGCCCAACTCCAGCTCAGCCTCCAACTGTAAATCTGCTCCTGGCCTTATCCCCAGTCCTGACCTCAGCCTCAGGCATGGCCTACCTACTGGGGCAGGGGGTCATATACAGGGGTAAGGAAGGGTGTGACTGAAATGTTTGGCTGCCAGTGCCCTAACTGGAGGGCAGTAACACTTACAGACTTTTAAAAAGTTATGTGATTGCAGGAGGCAACAGCACTAAATATTACTGAATCTCTACAGTCAAGGCATAGAACTCCCAGGTGCTAACTTCCCACTGCTGAATAAAGTTAGTCACTCTCCAGTCCTTCTTGGTTGAAAAAAGAAACAAGAAATACAAAAAGCCTTGAGTCATATTTTCTGTTAGTGAAACTCAAGCCAACAAGGCATTTGGCCCCATTATGGCTGGAGAAGTAACTTGCATTTCTGTTTGCTTTTAATCCTAGATTGAAAGTCACTCTAAAGTCAGAAGGAGCTTGAAGTACAGGTGCTCTCTCATATACACCACACATTTTTAGTATTAAAAGTATGTGGAATGTTTGTATATCCAAATGTATTATTTGGGAAATCTAAAACATTTAAAAAACCCACAACTAGGCCATCCATTTTAACATTAATAGCTTGTAATAATCAAGAATCAACAATAAATACATTGCATATAGTTTATTTTACAATTTAAGGTTAAACAAAAGCAGTACAGATTAAACTGTCTTTGCAAAACTGTCAGAAAAACCTCAAGTGCTTATAAGCTTCACAAAACATAACTCCCTTACCTGATTCTGCTGGAAGTGATGACAGAGGGTTTGTCACAAATGACTACAACTACAGCAGACCCATTCAAAGCATGAGGTACATGGCACCCCATTTGTAGTGTTTTCAACCGCCCATCCCCCCTCTGCCCAATGTGCTTTTTCAGAATCTTTCATATTCCACATAACTTTTCATGTAATACTTGAGGAATGGTTATTTCAAAGTTGAGGTTTTTCTTTCTAATGCTGTTTTGAGCTCTTTTTCCCTCAACCTGCACAGACAAAAAATTAAAATTAGCCCTATAGCTCAAGGCAAATCCAGAGGTTAAATTAATTGTTGATAGTGGTTGTTAGAGATCTGAGCAGATGTTTGCCATTGAAGTCCTGACTCTGGGCTGTAAATCAAGGCAATGTTGTGTCAGAAGATGGAGTTCAAAATATGCCTTTTTCCCCTCTGGGAGATCAACACTCAAGTACAGTTTGAAAAATGCCTAGCGTGGCATTGTATATTCATTTTTCTGTAGTCCTGCCTATGGGTCATTCAGGTTCATTGGTGATTCCCTTTGCCTTAAAATTTGTCCCTCCCTCCCAGCCTCTCCCTCGATCCTGCATTCCAGCCCGAAGAATCTTGTAACAAGTGTTTAAGATCTGTCTTTTCAGGCCTCTTGCTGCTTTCTTGGGCTTCCTCAGGGAGCTTGTATTCTTAATAGCATCTGCTCTGGGGACAGAGCAAGCCCCTAGTTCCAGTTCTTTAAATGCCAAAGGAATGGAAGTAGGGCGACCATATTTCCCTACATGAAATACAGGACATCTGGTAAAAATGCTTGGAGTTCAGCGAGTTCAGTGGCAATCCATTAAAACTATACAGTAAAAAAGCAAAAACAAAAAAAAACAAATAAAAGCATTCAATATACCATTAAGTTGACTGAGCACCCATTCAAACCATACACTGCATTATGGTGACAAAAATAGGTGAACATTAAAAATATATATACTTACAAATAAGTGGCTATTGCTCTACAGAAGTGCCTGCCTTGTCCTCCAGAGTGTGGGCTGGTAGTGAGAAAAGTGCAGGAGCCAGAGCAAGGGGCTGGAGGAATGGGGGTAGGGCTGGGGTATGTGAGCAAATTGCCGGAAATCAGGGCTGGATGTGTGTGCAGGAGGGCAGGAGTCAGTAATAGGGGGCAGGAGTCAGGGATAGGGGGCAGGACTGCTTAATATGTCTCTGAAGAATATGAATTTTTCACATCTCAGAGCTATGGAGCTAGACGAAGTTCAGTTTTAGGTGCAGACCAGGCCTTCCTGTGCAGGGAAGACATAGATTACTCAGGACAGCTACCTTCAAAAAGGGATGGATTTAGGAAAGTCTGAAAAGGTGGCAGCCCATCCTTCAGCCATCTGGCCTATAGCTCTGTTCACCAGCAACTTAAAGAGGCTTTGTTCACATGAACTGAAGGCTGAACCCTTCTGAACTGGGCTTCTCCCTCCTTAAGGCTCCTGCAGGACTGTCATGGTTCATGGATACAGCAGGATCAGAGTGACTTAGCTCACAGCTGCTCTTTAGCAATTCTTGCCCGCTGAGGGAGTGGGGGAATTGTACACTCCATCACAGAATATGAGGCATAATTAAACAATGTTTCAAGACTCTCACATGACAGCTGTTACACAAGTTCTAAGTAATGTTACATGTATAGGGCTAAGACTATGCTGTACTACACACACACACACACACACACACTATGTATACATTTGTGCATTACAGGATAATCATATATACAGAGGAAACATTTCTCAACAATGATGGTAGAAGCTGACAAGTAGGGACATATTTATTCTTAAAGCTGGTAGTATCCCTTCACAGCAGCGACTGGCAACCAAGACCAGTGAGTGGGCTGCATGAGTGACCCTCCATCTCAGTGGGCTGCATGATTGGCAATGATGGGCAACCTATGGCCCGTGACCCACTGGGTTCCATCTGTGGCCCTCACACCCCTTCTCTGCCCCAACCCCAGTGCCTTTGGGGATCTGGGGCCCTGGAGCCCTGCACTTCCTACTCCTCCCTCCCAGTTGATTTGTGACGGGAAGGAGTGAGGGAGACTGAATGCAAATCAGCACATTCCTGGTGCTTCAGAAGTACTGGGAGGAACGGGAAGGAGTAGGAAGTGAAGGGCTCCAGGGCCCCAGTGTGTGAGAGCTGCATGGGAGAGGGGAGGCAGGTGGACTGCAGGTGGAATCCCCGTAGGCCGCAGGTTGTCCACCATTGCTCTACAGGGTTACTCGTGTAGCGTAAGAGACAGTTTTAAAGAGCACATATCTTACAATTTCTTTACATACTGCTTCAAATGATAAGAAAAACAGAAAACTTCTTTTCTGTAAATTATTAAACATTTGTAATTATGACCTAAATTAATAGGTATGCAATATTCAAAACTTTGAAAAACGCAGCATACATTAATTGTAAAAACAAGAATTATCCAATTTCATTAATATCTGCATCCAGTTATCATAAATTAAACTTTTCTGGCAAACCCTAATTTACAAACTTTTCTGTAACTGAACATGTTTAACAATATCAGTTAGTTTTAACTGGGTAGTAAAATCATAGATTCATAGAATCCTAGGGCTGGAAGGGACCTCAGGAGGTCATCGAGTCCAGCCCTCTGCCTAAAGCAGGATCAACCCTAACTAAATCTTCCCAGCAAGGACTTTGTCAAGTTCAGAATTGAAAATCTCTGGGGATAGAGATTCTACCACCTCTCTAGGTAATGCATTCCAGTGTTTCACCACCCTCCAGGTAAAATAGATTTTTCTAATATCCAAATGACACCTCCCCTTCTGTAGTTTTAGACCATTGCTCCTTGTTCTTCCATCAGTGACTACTGAGAACAGCCTCTCTCCATCCTCTTTAGAGCCCCACTTCAGGAAGTTAAAGGCTGCTATCAAATCACCTCTCACTCTTCTCTTCCGAAAACTAAAAAAGCCCAGATCCCTCATCCTATCCTCATAGATCATGTGTTCCAGCCCCCTAATAATTTTTGTTGCCTTCCACTGGACCCACTCCAGTGGATCCACATCCTTTCTATATCGGGGGGCCCAGAACTGGACACGATACTCCAGATGTGGCCTCACCAGTGCGAATAGAAGAGAATAATAACTTCTTTAAATCTGCTGGAAATGCTCCTCCTAGTGCACCACAATATTCCATTAGCCTTCTTGGCAATAAAGGTACATTGTTGACTCATATCCAGCCTCTCATCCACTGTAATCTGCAGGTCCTTTTCTGCTGCACTGTCACTTAACAAGTTGGTCCCCAGCCGTTAACAATGCTTGGGATTTTTCCATCCCAAGTGCAGGCCTTTGCACTTGTCCTTGTTGAACCTCCTCAGATTACTTTTTGCCAAATCTTCCAATTTATCTAGGTCACTCCGGACCCTATCCCCACCCTTCAACATACCTACCTGTCCCTCTAGCTTAGTTTCATCCACAAATTTGATGAGAGTGCAATCCATCCCCTCATCCAGGTCATTAATAAAGATGTTGAACAATACCAGCTCTACTGATCCTTGGGGCACTCCACTTGAAACCGACCACCAACCAGAGGTTGAGTCATTGATCGCTCCCTGTTGGGCCCGACCATCTAGTCAGCTTTCTATCCACCGTATAGTCCATTTATCTAATCCATACATCCTTAACTTTCGAGCAAGAATGTTGTGGGAGACCAATACAGCAGCACACAGACAATCCAGGAAGCTTTAGAAGAATGTTGGGGATAACTTCCTTGTACAAGTGCTGAAGGGACTGACCAGGGGCTGTGTGCAGCTTGACAGGGATGAACTAGTAGGAGAAATAGAAGTGGGTGGCAACAAGGGCTGCAGCAATCATGAGATGGTGGATTTCGGGATCCTGACAAAAGGAAGGAAAGTGAGCAGTAAAATACAGACCCTTGATTTCAGAAGAGTAGACTTCAACTGACTGAGGGAACTGGCAAATGTCATTGCAGAGCCTTTGGCCATTATCTTTGAAAACTCATGGAGATCTGGAGAGGTCCCAGATGACTGGAAAAAGGCAAATATAGTACTCATATTTAAAAAGAAGAAAGAAAGACTATCCAGGGAACTATAGAACAGTTAGCCTTACCTCAGTCCCTTGGAAATCATATAGGGGATCCTCAAGGAATCCATTTTGAAGCACTTGGAAGAGGGGAAAGTGATCAAGAGTTGTCAAAATGGGTTCATCAAGGGCAAACCATGCCTGACCAATTTGATTAGCTTCTATGATGAGGTAACTGGCTCTGTGGACATGGGGAAGTCAATGGATGTGTTAAACTTTTACTTTAGCAAAGCTTTTGATACAGTTTCCCAACAGATGTCAGGGTGATTAAAAAGTCTCCCATGAGAGCCAGGGCCTGTGATTTGGAAGCTTCTCTTAACGGTTTGAAGAAAATGTTTGTCTACCTCATCTACCAGATACCTCATCTACAACATGACCTCTGTTGCTTCCAGCTCTAAGCTTAGCCCAAAGACTCTCAACTGGCTTTTCTCCCTCCATGTATTGGAGCTCTGAGCAATCATACTGCTCTCTTACGCACAGTGCCACTTCTCCCCCTTTTTTCCCTGGCCTGTTCTTCCTGAACAGTTTATACCTTTCCATGACAGTGCTCCAGTTATGTGAGTCATCCCATCAAGTCTTTCCAATCACCTCATACTCCTTGACTGTGCCAGGGCCTCTAATTCTTCCTGTTTGTTTCCCAGGCTTCTTGCATTTGTATACAAACACCTTAGATAACTACTTGATCGGCCTACTTTCTCCTTTTGAATCAGGGCTCCTTCTTTGTTGTACCTTCTTCCTTCCCCACTTACTTCAGGGCTTGTGTCACTGTTCCCCAACGAAACTCACATAAAGCCCTCCTCACTAGGTTTGCAAGCCTGCTCTTCCCTCCCTTTGTTACATGGATACCATCTCTTCCTAGCAATCTTTGCTCCCAAAACAGAATCCCATGGTCAAAGAAAACAACACCAACCTGCATAACCATGCATTTACTTCCACGGTTCGACAACGATCCCTACCTGGACCCCTTCCTTCAACAGGGAGGACGGGTGAGAACACCACTTGTGCTCCATATTCCTTGATCTTTCTTCCCAGAGTTACATAATCTGAAGTGATCTGCTCAAGGTCGTTCTTTGCTGCGTCATTAGCTCCCACATGGAGAAGTAGGAAGGGGTAATAATCCATAGGTTTGATGATTTTTGAAAACTGTTACATCCTGTATTCCAGCACCTGATAAGCAGCAAACTTCCTGAGATTCCAGGTCTGGACTGAAGATGGATAACTCTGTCCTTCTTAGGAGGGAGTCCCCAACCACCACCACCATCTGTCTTCCTCTCTTAAAGGTGGTGGTTGTATAACTCCCATCCCTAGGACTGTGTATCCCATGCCTTCCAGTCAGTGAGGTCTTCTTCTGACCCCTTTCCTGAGGGGTCTGTGCCATAGCATTCTCCACCGTAGCACCCATGCAGAGAGCCTGAAAGTGGTGGCTTATCTTGACTGGAATGGGAGATACCAGAATTGACTTTCTTCTCCTGGCAGTTACATGCTTTCAGCTTATCAAACTGCCAAACACTCTTTCAAACTGCTCCTCTTTTCAAACTGCAAAACAAATGCTTGTAGACAAACACTGGATATTCAACCCAAAACCAGCTCACAACACAGCCCCCCAAAGCCACATTTATCTGAGCTCCTCTCAGATGTTTCCCACGCAAACTCCCTGTTAGCTGCTCACAAAGTCCACTGTGGCTGTCTTTTATACAATAGTAGTCTCCAGGGTTGCATCCTCTAGCTGATATTATTAAAACATTGTAAAGCTTTTCGTAGCTATGAATCTTATAGCCTCTAAATAGCTATCACCTGTCTATATTTAATTAATATTGCTAATATTATCCCCCTTGTTAGAATACATTTCTTATCTCACCTTCTTTCTCAAATGATGTCAATTACTTATAATACAGACAATGAGCCATGACTAGACACTTTCAAGCCAAAGGCAAAACCCCCCAAAACTTTTGGGCTGAAAAGATGCCCTCATTCCTGCAAGGAGTTCTAAAATGAACCAATCCCTGCACCCACATAAAACATTTGGAGGAACTGAGGCCTAAGATTGATGTTTTGGCACAAAAGAAAAATGTTTTAGAGTCCGGGAAGGGATTTATAATGGAATTTAAGTTGCAGCCTGAATTCAGGGCTTCCTGATTAAGTACAGTTAGGCATGTGATTTTACTGGGACTGAAGTAGGTTGTGGCCAGGCCCCTGGTGGCTGGGTAACCTAGTGGCTTGATCACTGATTAGGCAAGCAGAAATAGGGGGAGCTCTGGCCCCCTGTACTCCTGACCCAGAAACCTTCAACCACTCTCCAGTTAGTCCTTAAGTTTGCGGCATGGCTCTAATAGTCCAGATTCCCCTTAGCAGGGGTCTCTCACTATGTTTCCCCTTTTCCCAGAAGGCTAGGGTGTGGGTTACTTGCTTCTGTGGCTGCTGAGCAGGCAAGCTATGTTGGGGTGCTGGAACAATTTTTAGAGTAGGGATGCTGAGAGCTGTTGAACCCCCCTGGAAAACCTGAATATAATGGAAACCACTTCAAGACAGGGGATGCTGCCCCACCCCCAAGCCCTTAATTCCAACACCTCTGGGCTGTGGCTCCTGTCGTGAAGCCACTGAATCTACTCCCTGCTGGTCAGGACCAAACTGAGCCAGGCTCCTTCCTTTTCTTCTCCCTCCAGGTCTGGCACTTTTGTAGGATGGGGCTAGCTGGGCTCTGAGGCCAGACCCTTGTAACTTCACTCCCTCACATAGGTTCTTCAAGTTGAACACCAACTGGTTTTGCTGAACCGGGGCTTATGTTGCTCATAAATTATAATATTTAATCTTGTGCATCCTGGGTGGGGCTCAACACAGGTAGAGGGGTCTGGCCTATCAGAGCTTCTTGCAGTATTGTGGCTTTAGCCTATCAATTGTAATTTTAATCTAGAAAGGTAATTTGGACTGTCTGGAAGTGTTTGACATAATCTAAATCCAGTTATAAGTGTTTTTTATATTCTGATGAAGATAATTTGTTTTTATTGCTGTAGCACATAGAGGCACTATATGTACATATAAAAACATGGTCCCTTCCCCCTAAGAGTTTACGAATAACGGCAGTCCAACAGTGAGGAAGCCGAATATTGAAAGCATTAATGTGTATCTTCTGAAAAGGACATACATGGGCAAAGTGTCAGAGTTTAAAATTTGAGCCATATTCTGTGCTGATTTTTACCTTGTGAGTTGTATGACTGTAGGCCCCTCTTTATATAGGAACCTCCAACTGTTACTGGGATGATCCCATGTGCGGCAAACTGGCTCTAGAGACTACAACTCCCATGAGGCTGTGGGAAGAAAAGGGAAGGAAAAGTGGGGCTTTTTGCCTGGGCTGGGGGAAGAAGAAGGTGGGCTCCCTGGTTTTTGGAGAGTTAAGGCTCAACAAACAGGCTGCTTCAGGGCAAGTTTGGAGTTTTCTCACAGCCAGGAACTGCTTTGGGGAGCTACAGCCTGTAAATGAGAGACCCTATAGGGAAGGACCTTTATCTACATCTGTTTAAAGTGCTGCAGAGGCCAGCTCCAGGTCAGAGGGGCTGGTCAGCTTGTGGTCTTGCCTGGACTGATACACAGAACCCTTGCCAAGCTGTCTGCAATCCAGTGGAACAACAGCTGGGTGCCAATGCAAGCAACTGGAACTTTGGTAACTAAAGAGTGTACACTCTGGGATGGGATTAACTGATGGTAGTGTACATGCCAGTTATGTGTTTGGTTTATTTGTGTACATTGTTAATTGATTTTATTCATGTTTAGTTTGTAACCCTGTTTCCTTAAGTTGTTAAGTAAAGGTGTGTGTTAATTCTAATTTGGTCTATTAGATATAAACGATTTATAATTGTTATTTGGGAGTTAAACCCAGATTATAACTGGAGTAAATTTCCTTGATGTTTCCCAAGGCACACCAGTAAGTGTGCACAGAGGCCAGCCAGGTGGAGTCACTGCCATTTTTCAGACCTTTAGAAACCTGAGGAAGAATGGGGATTCCCAGCTATCCAACATCACCACTGTGATGCTCTGGTTCTCTGTTAATATTAAACCCATCAGGTGCACAGGCATACAAGTGAGTGCTGCCTGCACCTGAGTAACCCAGGGAGGAGAGAGGAGGGGTTACATGACCTAGGTGACAGTGTACAGTTTGAATTATGGTATATTTTTAAAAGCACATTGACTCTTCTTAGAGCACTCCCCCAAAAACACTTACATGGCTGGGCCTGCAAAGGAACTCCAGATACAGAGGGTCAATCTGAGATGTGGCTGGATCTGTGTCCCCAGCTTTTCTGCATTCTTGCAGTGGTTCACAGTTTATTCCTAGAAGACTTTGATTTAGGAGAGCTTTTAAGGCAGCTCTGATTTGAGCCAGAGGCCACATTGGTCCCAGAAGTTGCTGGATAAGAGGAATACAAGCTACCTATACATCAGTTCCTGGAGCTGATCTGTCCATTATTTGTTTTTTAGACAAATATATTATCATGCTATACATTTAAGATGGCCAACACCCTGTACTATTTTGAAAAGTATTTTGCAGTGTAATGACCAGTTGTTTCTTTGCAAGAAAGAAGTGACTTGCCCATAATACCCCAGAGTGAGAAAATGAACACAGTTCTTTGGATGCTTACTCTCATGCCTCATCCACTAGGCCAGACATGAGCAAACTCTTTATATTGGGCCCCACTTTTCATCCCTGCAATTAGCAGGGCCCTCTCCAACCTGTCTAATGTAATCCAAACTGATGGACATTTTGGTTATGTTTGTTTGAAAAGAACAAAAAACCTTTTGGCAGGTGTAAGGAAATAAATCTGTAGGCTGTAAAAACTTTATTAATTGGTATATAAATGTGAATACACAGACATAAAAAGAGTAACATATTTCAACATTTTTAATGAGATGGATGAGACTGAGCCCCAGCAGCCATTCGTGCTGTGTCTCCTTGTGGAATGTCACGCCTCCCAGAGGGGGCCCACCCCACTTTGCACACCCCTGCACTAGGCAATACTGCCACCCTAAGTAAATAATGAAGATGAACAAACCCTATTTCCTTAGGAGTTGATTGACAATGGTTTAATAATCTTATAATTTTTTGCAATTTTAGGGAGGAATATAACCATCTGCAGGGTCCACATTTAGCATTAATATACAACTTTTATTTATTATGAAAGAGGAGCAACACTTACACAGCTTGTACGATGTTCTTCCTAAGATATTGCCTTCATGCAACTATCCAGTGTTAGACTAATGCTACAACAATTGTCATGAAATTTTCCTATTTTGTAGTGAAAAAAGAAACTTCTCATCTAAATGAAGAATATTAATAAAGAGGAGATAGGGAGAAGACATAGTTTCATTTAGTATGTCATGACTCCATGCTTGTAAACTGAACTGGTCTCTGTCATCATCCCACTTCAATGTTCATCTTCAAACCAGTCTACCATTTCCTGTGTTACTGTTGTTGCAGGGGGACTTGTTTCCATTCTGTTCCTTCCTTTTTTTCTGGTGGCTGTATCCCATTGGTTCTCTGTATTGTTCCTGTACCTAATTTAGTTTTGACTGATCTACCTAAAGCCAGTTGATGGCTGAGACTGTTTCTGTCTCCCTCGTCCTGGACACTTCTATCTAGATAGGCTATCTGTCAGCTGCTTCTCTGCCACTGATTATGGTTTTGTCTCTACTGGGCTGTGTCTACACATGCCCCTCCCTTTCAGAAGGGGCATGTTAATGAGGCACTTCTGAACAGGTTAATCAGGTTCTGGCGTACATATTCAGTGCCTCATTAGCATAATAGCAGCCAGTTGTGCTTTGAAAGTGCTGCTTCTGAAACACAGACTGGCTGTATAGATGCGGGTGCTTCAAAATAAACCCCACACTTCGAAATACCCTTATTCCCAATTCACTTTGGAATTTCGAAGGGTGGGGCTTATTTTGAAATGCCTGTGTCTATACAGCCAGTCTGCGTTTCCAAAGCAGCACTTTCAAAGCTCAACTGGCTGCTATTATGCTAATGAGGCGCTGAATATGCATGTCAGCGCCTCATTAACCTGTTCCAAAGTGCCACACTAGCATGCCCTTTCAGAAAGGGCGGGGTATGTGTAGACACAGCCCTGCTGTCCTAAGTCCAGAGCTACTTCATGTAACCTGTGTCCCAGTGCAAATTGGTCCCTTGGCTTTTGCATTATTTAGCACAACTACTTGGTGGTTGGATTCAGATGTGCTCACTTATGTGTAGTGGCCTCAGATCCTTGGCTCTATTTTATTGAGCTGCCTGGCATTCCCTTACTGCTTTATGTGTACTGTCTATTGTTCTGCAGGACTGCATCAGACTGCACAGCTACCATAAGCACATTAAACCTGTCCTATGTTTTCTATGCTCTCTTCCCCATAGAAGACTTAATTGAGTTCAATGTCTTATTTTCCAGGTGTTTCAATGACAAAGCCCACGATATCTAAAAAATTGCCTAAAGGCTCAGTATGAAGATCATGGCCAACTGCTTTGGGAGAACAATGGGACTTTCTAGTAGGTAGCTGTCAATCCACTGGATCAGGATGTGTTTGTAAAAGGGTCTAGGCATGTGCCTTGGACTCCCTACCACGAGAGTAAAGCTCATTGGAGCAGGACATTGAGCTTTCTTCTGAGCCATTCTGAGGCTGTGGAACGAACTCTCTCAGTAACCATCACAAAACTCACCACTTTCAAGCCTAAGGGGCACTTACCATCGTGCAGAACTGGAAGGGACCTCAGGAGGTCAAGGAGTTCAAGTCCCCTGCCCTCCTGTCAGGACCAAGCACCATCCTTCCCCCACCGCCCATATCCCTAAATGCACCCTTCAAGGATTGAGCTCACAACCCTGGGTTTAGTAGGTGAATGCTCAAATCGCTGAGCTATGTCTTTGAACTTTTTGACAGGGTCAGGTCCCACAGGGCTAGCTTAGTAGAAGAGAGGCAACACCAGGCTAACAAATAGAGGACTACCTCTGGGCAGCGAGGAGCAGCTGACCTAGGAAAGCAGCTGAGGGGGGTGTTGCTATCAGTCACTTAGGACCAGCTGAGCTCACTCAAGGCTGCCACAAGCGCGTTTAGAAGGCATCCGGGGACGTGGGGGGGGAGTGAAAGAGAAAGATGAGATCAGAGAAGGAGAGAGCAGTAGAAAGAATTAGGAAGCAGAAGAGAACAGCAGCACTGCCACAGACCACAGAGAGGAGATTAGAGTTCCCCCAGGGAGGGTTTGGGCTCCCCTTGCCCCAGGCTACTAGGGGAGCCCTACCCCAGCCACATTCAGACAAGGGGCTGGAGTCTAGGAGTGGGACTGACCCTGATACACTTCCTTCTCTGACATAACCAAATAGTAAAAAGTTAATCCATATATTTAAAAAAACTATACCAAAACATTATGGCCATGTCTACACTAGCTCCCTCCTTTTGGAAGGGGCATGGTAATGAGGGATTTTGCAATATGCTAATGAGGCACTTCCATGAATATGCAGCACCTTATTAGCATGGTGGTGGACACATGCTATTCAAAAGTGCTGGTTTCGAAATGCACGCTGCCTGTGTAGCCAGAGGCCTTTTGAAAGGACCCCAGATTTCGAAAGCCCTTTCTTCCCATTTGGTTTTGGGAAGAAGGCTCTTTTGAAATCAAGGGGTCTTTTTGAAAGGTCCCCGGCTACACGGGCAGCGGGCATTTCAAAAGCAGCATATTCATGGCAGCGCCTCATTAGCATCTTTCAAAATCCCTCATTACCTTCTGAAAGGAGGGGGCTAGTGTAGACACAGCCTGTGTGACATAAATTATTTCTCCCAATGGAGGGGGTAAGAGAAGGAATGAATCACTTCTGACGTATGTTTGTCACATTGTTAGTGCATTTCTGGAAGGCATTCAGATAAAATGGCGATGAGGAGAAGATAAGTTCCTAGATGATGGTCCCATGTTTCCTTCAGATTTTCTAAATCTCAGTGAAACTAAGGGCAACATTTTCTACTTTTACCTGGGAGAGAAAAACTTCACCACCCTGAGCAGAAGAAAACAATCTTCTAGGGTACTCATGTCAAACTTGTGGCCAAGGGGCCTCATGAGGCCCGATTGATTTCTGCCCCCACCCCCTGGCCTGTGACTAGATGTTAATAAAACATCTACGTGCAGCGCACCCCATCACACCCCCTTCTCTTGCATATATGAATGGCGGGGGTAGGACACACACCGATCCCGGCTCCTTCGGCTGTCTGAGTCTGGGATTGGTGCAGGGGCATGTAGGGAGCTGTGCAGGGTGGAGCAAGGGGCAGAGGACACATGCAGAGGTGGATTTATATGAGGAGGGAGGATGGGGAGAGTGCAGTGAAACCCATATGGGCTGAGGTGGACAGGCGTGTCTGCCTGGGGCAATGGCAGGTAGGGAGCCCAAGGAGTGGGGTGGAACAAGGGAGAGCTGAGGCAGAGTAATATGGGGAGGAAGTATGAGGAGGTGCAGTGCAAGCATCAGGGGGTCTGGGGGTAGTGAATGGAAGGTGAGCAGTGCAAGCCTCAAGAGGCCTGAGGGGGTGGTGCATTGGGGGCTGCACTGTAATGGGTAGCAGTGCAGGCCTTAAGGGGCCAGAAGGGGGTGCACTGGGGGCTGTACTGCAGTCAGGGGAATACAAGGCGCAGAGAGTCTGAAAGAGGGAAGACCACAGGGCTGTGGGGGTCTGCAGTGTAAACCCCAGAACATGTGAGAAAGAAGAGCAGAGAAATTGGGTGGAGAGAGTGCAGTGTACATTGGAAGGGAGGGGGTCTAAGAGGCAGAGGGGAGTGCAGTGTTTCTCCTCCAGTGGAACTGAAAGTAAATCTCCTTCCTGGACTTTGGATAACAGCCACAGAAATTGTGAAATCCTGACCTGCTTTCTCCCATCACCCCTTCCCCTACTGGGGGCCATCCAGTCCCACCCAACAACCCCTTCCTCTCTCCCTGCTTCCTCTATGTAGGAAAAAAATGTTGAATTGTTGAAATGTGATGTTTTCTATGGCCACCGAAAGGGGGTGGGGGTGGGAAGGGGAGTCACTAACCTCCCTATGGGGAGAGAGGCTGCTCTTGGGGCAGGGGAGGGGTTTCACTGTGTTGTATCCACCCCGTACAAAGGTGAAAGGGACATACATAAAATCAGCCAAAGCATCATTCAAACCTTGTCACAGTGATTGACAAAGGAAATACTGTGAAATGAAAATGTTCCAACTTAAGTACACCCCTTAGCGACCTAACACCGGGGCGTTACACCAGCGAGCTTGTGGTGATCAGTTTTCTCTCAGCCCTAGTCTTTATTCTCTGAGTCTGTACAGTCCATTCCCGTCAGATACTGCTCCTTTAAATTAACTCTTGCTGTTGTTCCTTTCAGCCACAAATCTCAAAGCCCATTCATTCATTAATGTCGGTAACTCAAGACTTTCCTTTGTGGTAGGTTATTCTCATTTTTAGAGATGATGAAACTGACAGCACACAGAGTGCAGAGCTAGCCGTAGAACACAGGTGTCCTGACACCTGGGTTTGCATGTTCACTGCAAAACCATCTGTCCTTTCTTTCTTCAAGATGTTTTGGTTTTTCTGATTTGGCTTTTCTCTCTGGTCTGCTTTTAGCATCAGTGTTTTCTATCCCTTTTCCCCCTCACTGCTAGGTGTATCTTTTCTGAAATTTTATGAACTATTAATAAAGTTATAAAACAATAAAATTCATATTAAGTATTATGAGAAGCCCTGTGGCACCTTATAGACTAACAGATTTTGTGGAGCATAAGCTTTCGCGGGCAAAAACCCACTTTGTCAGTTGCATCTGACGAAGTGGGTCTTTGCCCATGAAAGCTTATGCTCCAAAAAATCTGTTAGTCTTTCAGATTCCACAGAACTTCTCACTGTTTTTGTGGATGCAGACTAACATGGCTACCCCTCTGATACATAGTAAGTATTAAATTCTCAATTAAAATTATTATATTCAAACAAGACCTGAAAAATACTATAATATACCTAAAATTAAATTCTCAGTTAAAATTATTATATTCAAACAAGACCTGAAAAATACTATAATATACCTAAAACATAAACTATAATAATAAATGTTAACAACTTTCTGATAAAGCACATTTTCTTTGGTGTCCCTAAAAGCTATCAGTTTTTGTCTGTGTGGCCCTCAGTAGCTTTTGAGTTTGATATGCCTGTAGTCTAAGGGAACCTGGAGTTTTCTCTTACACAAACAGGTGATGTGGTCCCAGATTTACACCCATACCTTTAGAAATGGTTCGTGCTCAAAATGGAAAAGGGACATAAATGTCATGATTTAGCATTATCTCAAGCCAAATCAGAAAGCTTTTAGAACAGCTGGATGGTAAAAAGTGGCATGGGACTTCTGTTGCATAACCATGCAGGGTCCCTGAAGAAATCAGAGAAAGTGTGTCAGCATGATTTGTTTTCACAAATTATTTCTACAGGCAGTTATTAAAAATTATATTCTGTGAAGATTAAAAGGAACTCTTTTCATGTGCTCTCTGACTAAGGGCCAATGAACTACTTTGATTTGTAGTATTAAACACCATTCAGTAAAACAAAAATCAATATAGTAATTCTTAGAAATAAAAGATCACTAATACTTACTAAATTCATGGTTGAATAATAAACAGTAGCAAATGGAGTTAGATATTAAAAGGGCAAGGAAACAAACAGAAGCATTTTATTGCAGCTAGAGGTATATATTCTGTGTCAGGGGTTCTTAAACTTCATGGCATCTCCACCATCTTCTGACAACACAAATTACTGCTCAACCCCAAAATGGGGAACTGAAACCAGAGCCCATCCAAGCCCCACTGCCTTCAGGGAGCTCATAACCAAAGCCCAAGGGATTCAGCCCAGGGTAGGGGGCCTGTGGCCTGAGCCCCACCATCTGAGTTGAAGCATTGGCTCTAGACAGTGGTGTTAGCCGAAGACAGATAGAATTATAGAACTTGTCAAAAGATGGGCTAGTCTACAAGTCTCTACCCCAGTGGTTCCCAAATGTTTTGGCATCATGCCCTCACCTTTTGATTTTTGAGAAACCCTCCTGCTTCCCCCACCTCTTCTTTACCGTCATCCAACCCCCATTTTACCAAAAAATTCAATTCGTAATTTGAAATAAACACAAAATTTGATATAAAAATGTTATTTAAAATTAAAAATAAGCACACACAATTTTTCTTGGCCCCTTGTGGTTGCTTGGTGCAGTCCCAGCTGGCCAGCTGTCTGAGCCCCGAACCAGCCTCCAGAACTGCCCAAATCAGCTGTCCGCTCACCTGAGACCTGTGCTGCCAGAGCCGCCCTTTTGAGCCCCACGCCACCAGGACCAGCTGCCCACTCACCTGCCAGCTGCCCAAGCCCTGTGCTGCCAGGACCACCTGCCCAGCCACCAGCCACCCACCCCAGTCACCCACCCAAGCCCCATGCTGCCAGGGCCAGCCGCCCACCCATCATCCTGAGCCGTCCGAGCCCCACACTGCCAGGGCCAGCCACCCGCGCACCAGCCTGAGCCGCCCAAACCCCACGCTGCCCAAGCCCTGCTCTGCTGGGGCCAGCCACCTGAGCCCTGCAGGTCCTACAAGCTGGTCAGCCACCCAAGGCCTGCAAGCCCTGCGAGCTGCCCACCTGAGTCCCTCCCCTGCCCTCCCACAAGCCAGGCATCCCCAGTCCCCCATCTAACCCCATCCTCCTCCTCCTCCTGCCACAACCCAAACTCTCTCATTTGCAGGAGGCCACCAGCTCCTCATGGGTCTTTGCCAGCTGCCTGCTTTTGATAGCAGCTGCGCTGGGTCACCCACGTAAAATGGCAGGGGCTGAGAGCCGGAAGCAAAGGCTGGACCTTCAGGTGGGAGGAATGAAGGAGGAGCTGGATCACCTTGCGCCCCAAGCCCCAGAATTTCTTCACACCCCTGCTGGGGCGCATGGCCGCCAGTTTGGGAAACCCTGCTGCACCCCCTCCACCTCTATCATCGTTTGTTGTGTAGTTATGACAAGGCAGTGGAGTAAAGATAACCAAGTGACAGTACCATTTCCCAGGCGAAAGGAGAATTCAGGGATTTAGCCTTCAGAGATGTTCAAGGCCAGAGATAGGAACCGTCAAGTAAGGGTATGATCTTTCTCTGTCTTCTTTCTTCTACACTTGACTCGCAGTCCTGTGTGGGGAAAGTCTAAAGGAAATAATCTTCCAGGATGAGCACGAGTGTACATGAAACCTCTTCAGCAATAAAATAAAATGAAATGGACTGACCTCTGAGGCCTAACAGTCTTCTGACTGCTGCCCTAGCTATCAGCTGGCCTCTCTCTAGCTCTCTGTCAGACTGGCCTATGAGGCCCAGCTGCATGCAGCTGTTGCCCAAGCTACCAGCTCTGATACAGGATGCTTGAGAGTGCAACAGAGGAAGTAACAAACTGAGGCAAAAGGCCCTGAAGGGGCTCCGCCCCTTTATATATGCTTTTGTCTCTGGGCAGACTAAGGTCAATTCCCCACCCTAATTTTTGTGCCTTAATTTTCCTGCCTTGCTTGGGGGAAGGTGAGCTCACATCCATGGCCATCTTTCAAAATGGAAACCATATAGGGAATCCATTCTGAAAACAGAATACAAAATGGAGTCTATTTAAAGAAATCACACAAAAGCTACCACACTTCAATCTAACTCTAACATCAGGGTTCGGGCTTTGGCTCCAAAGCTCCAGCAAGTCTGTCTGCCATTGTCACCCCAATTGAAACAGGGTTGTGAATCCCCATCCATAGTTTGAGAACCACAGCTCTATATAATGTTTTTCCTGTCTCCTCATACTGGTACCTGTTAACTATTTAAATGCAAGGGAAAGACAACAATAAAGAAACTGTGCCCTATTGTGGGGGGGCTTACTAACCCCACACTGGACAACAAGGGATTAACGAACATCTCTGGCCTCAGTCAGCCCTACTCTGCCTCTCCTGTAGGTACTGCACCAGCCTGAGGAGGAGTTAGAAGGTACAGGAGTATCTCACTTCGTGGCAGATCAGAGAAGAGAGCAGTCTTGTATCTCCAGCACAGAAGAGCTGAGAGAAAGTCAGAGTCTCTCTTCCGCTAAGGCACTTGCTCCCCAAGGAGAGGGGAAACTTGTTAAAAAGCTAGTTTGAGCTAGAAGCGTCCTGCTTCTCCCACTCCTAGGGGACTCTGAGCTTTGTTAATTCCCTTTATTTTGTTTGGAGTAGCCCAGCGGGGCAAAGTTCCAGAACTGATCTCGCTCAGTAGAGTAGGTCATACAGTGGAAGGAGACAGTTGCAGACTAAGAAAAGGAGACCTACCATGCTACACATACCAGAAGGTGCCTTGTGGTAAGCAGACAGCCTCCCTTCCACCTTAACCCAAACGGTGACTTTGGGACAATCATCACAATAGTGGGGGTGTTAAGAAGTGGCCTAAGAAAGACAGACTTAAGCAGCCCATCTATCAGATCACCGATAGCCCTCCAAGGGCTTGGGTCAGAGCTCAGTGGAGTGAAGGGGCCTAGGCTCCATTTCAGACAATCTCCCTGCAAGTCCTGGGCCTAAAGCCTGGCCGCTAGGCAACACTCCATTACTGACAAGCCACTCCCATCCCAGGAACTTAAAGCTCTGACCAGTAGGTAATGCTCCCCTACCCACTAACCCTTAAGCAAGGAAGAAATCTTAAGGAGTAACTATCATATGACTGGGAGGTGAGCAGTCATGCTCAATGGTTGAAACAGTAATCAATAGCCAGGGTCAGAGACCAGGTGCCAGAGATAAGGATCACCATCATAATCAGGATCTGGAGGTTGGGGTAGGAACCAATATCAGAAACTGGATAACTGAGGTCAGTATGAGCTGAGTGTCAGAAGTGGATTATCTGGAGCGAGGCAAGGCAGAGCAGGAGATAGCACATGCGGAGGTGAATACTTTGATCTGTCAATGAACTGCTGGTGGGTTTAAGAGTTGGTTTGCTGACTTTTCCATCCAATCAGGAAGTGAAGATACTCAGGCAACCAATTACAGGTCAGACAGGCTTATCGTTGCTTGGCAACTGGTTCTGTTGCAGGCCCTGATGCCTGACAGAAGTGATCATGAAGTGCACTGGAAAAAGCATTGTACTATAAAAGCAAAATTAAATAGGAAATCATTATCCCTTGACAATAACAATAATTAATAACACAGTTAATAATTTATTACATCAAAATATTATTTATTTGTATTTCCTGGAGAATATACAGGAGAACTCTTTGGCTCAAAACATTTTTGTAATAAATTCAGTCATAACTGTGTATTTCCTCTTGCCCTTCAAGGATTATGAATTGTGGATCCAGGTGTCTGGCCCTTCCCTGACTAGCCCAGAGCAAGAATCACCAGACAGAGAGGTCAGGGCAGAGCACTCTCTCAGAACCAGGCCCCTAAGCAGGAATTTCAGGCCAGGAGTGGTGTTTTTATAAATGTGGATTATGCCCCACGCCCACCACCACAGCAGGCCCTGCCCTTTTCTCCCCACCGTCAGCTATCCAATTGATCCTGGCCCCCCGCAACTCCTTTCCAGCCAGCCTGGCCCTGCCCTTCTGCTCCAGCATCCCTGCTGCTGGCGGCCACACCCATGCACATGGGGGGCCACTATTATCACAACCCTCTCTCCCCTCCTACCTGTCCTGTGCTTCACGGTCCTGGCTGCTGTGCATCCAGGGCTCTTCTAACTGCCCCCCAGCCCCATTCATGCACCACAGCTGTCCTGATGGTGTGCAGGGCTGAAGAGCAGTGTGCCCTTTAAGATTTTCCATCTTATGGTTTAGCTTTGGACTTATGGACATGGTTTAGCTTTGGATTGAAGCATTTGGAAAATGGGGTTCCAAAACCACCTTATTATAGTGGAAAGCTAATTACACCTTTAACTATGAAGTACACCCAATAGCTATGAAGTCAGAAGGGAACTAGGTGGTGCAGTGAGCAGGAGCACCAACCTTTCATTCCTACCAGCTATGTTAAAATCCTAACATAAGTCACTAATTAAATGGAGTTTAGTGCATATTTGTCCAAGCCTTCAATTTACACAGCTGGAAACCTATGAAGAAAATAGGCCCAGGGCTAAAATAGCATGCTTGAGAAGAACTGGCAGCACCGCATGGGGGAAGCTTGTACTGTCTTTTCCTGAACTCTGTCTGGTTTAAATAAGTACTATTAGTCCTTCATTTTAATTCAGAAATTTAAAGGAAAAATTCCTCAGAAGAATGACTGGGGATGGAAAAGGCATTGTCAGAAAGTCTGACAGGAAAGCGGATGACATTCGCTGCATGTTTTCACTTCACAGTGTTATTGTACCTGCTAAGCAGGGGATTACAGCTCCCATCAATATGTTCCCAACTGCACATCCCCTTCCACTTGGCCTGGTGCAGAGAAAGGACCTGACCTAGGTTTTGGCTGGGCTCTAGGGTTGCCAACCAGACATCATTGCAGGAAATGGTATGTTGTCTTACCAGCTGGCCACTCTACCAGGCTCTGTGTGATTAGCCAGGAACTGCAGGGAAACTGGAGGCGGAAAAGATTACCCAGGAACTGTATGTAGAACCACATGTGGAACAAGCTACAACAGCTGGATATAAGCTGCTGCTGGTCTCTGAGACTTATGGGGAGCAGCAGCCAGTGCACACAGGTCCCAATAAGAGACACTAATTAAGCTTGGCTTGGGAACCTGTATGTGCATGTTTGCTTGGAATAGAAACTGAATGGCAACTTCATTCTAGGCAATAGGCCTGAAAAGCCCTGACTCAGATGGACTGTCCTCAGGGACCCACTCATACTGCTATTGCTCCCTTTAAACTAGATGTTAAGCATCTCTATTTTGGGTATTTGCAACCTTTCCTTTTCTGTGAGCTGTATTAAATAACTTTTTCCTTAGCTATGTGTCCACATGGTCTCTGAGATTCAGGTTGTCCAAGTTCTGTATTATGAGGGAGATGCCAATTATTTTAACAAAAATTTACATGTCCCATACTAAATGGGAATATGGTATCCATTTTTCAGTACTATCGCAAAAATACCACCAGAAACTTTAACTCAGGGCATGTTGTGTAAGCCACTTTTTCAGGGTTTTGGAGTTAAGTATTTACCTTAATAATTTACCTGATATCAACCATTTAAATAAAATCCTCAGACATTTTCAGTGGTTTTCAAGAAATTCTTTGATTTAAACAAAGCTATTGGGAACCTCCTTGAGAGAAGACTCCCCCCTAAATTCTTCATATATTTGCACTGGTGCTGGTGTTTGCTCTGTCTGAATAGAGTTGTGAAATCTGTGGGTGCGACTGCCACACATACCTTCTTGACATTCAGCTGAATTCAGCCACTCTTATTATTAGTGACTGCTTGGATTATACCCCAACCTTCTTTTTGTAAGTGCTAGCACACATAGCCCCACCAGACCTTTGGAATGCCATTACTGTTAAGTCAGTCATTCTCAGTTTGTGAATTGGGATTGGGGACCCCAAAGTAGGTCACAACCTTGTTTTAATAAGATTGCTAGAATTGGCAATAGCCATGACCCTAAAGCCAAGCCCCTCTGCCCAGGGCCAAAGTCCAAGGGCTTCAGCACTGAGTGGTGGGGCTCAGATTACGGTCCTGCAACATGGGGCTGATACTCTTATGCTTTGGACCTCCTTGCCCTGAGCGGTGGGGCTCCGGCTTTGGCCTGCCTGCTTAGGTTGGCAGAGCTTAGGCAGGCTCAAGCCTCAGTCCGCCCTCCTGGGCTCATGCAGTAATTTTTGTTGTCAGAAGGGGGTTACGGTGCAATGAGGCTGTTAAGTCATCCAGGAGAACTGTGATAGATAAAATCAGCTTATTACAAATTTGGTTGACAGATACATTATTCTCGGAGAGGGAAAAATGCACAGCGCCAACTCAAAGGTCTGCTCATAGCCAGGGGAGGAATCCCACTCCTGCAGATCAGGGTATGATATCACAGCAAATATCTCAAAACCCATTTGCTATCGCAGCTCATGGTCTCCTGGACAAGGATGGTTGAGGCCCTTTGCCATGCACAGGCAATTGTTGCTTACCAGAGAGCAAAAATCTATGTTCTTGTAGACTAGAAGGATAAGTGAGAGAGTCTCATACACTAAATAGCTCTACAAATTTGTCATTGCACCTGCCCCCTGTCCACTTGATGTGCTCTTGGACCAGACTTCAAGAGGTTATTCTTTGGCTCATCTGGAGTTGATGCAACAGTGTACCAGCTTGGCCTGGTTTCCTCTCCACTCTGTGGGTCAGCATCGCAGATGCTAACTCATGTGGAATACTGCCCAGTTCAACAGTGCAGTAATATCTGATTAATACATGACCACAAAAGCATTTTGAAAACATCTGTTGTAGTTACAACAAATCTTGTGCTAAAGAGGATACATGACCAGAAAGGTATCAGAGAGGTAGCCGTGTTAGTCTATATCTTCGAGAACAACAAGAAGTCCTGTAGCACCTTATAGACTAACAGATAGTTTGGAGCATAAGCTTTCTTGGGCAAAGACCTGCTTCATTAGATGCATGAGTGGGGAAGGGGGGTGTTCCAGAGGGGTATTTAAAGAGTGGGGTCCCAGTAAAAGGGAGGGCTGGAGCTGACAAGTTCTATTCAGCAAGGTGGAAATGGCCCATTATCAGTAGTATGTATCAAAAGAGGAAAAAAACAAGTCAGATCAGATAGGGGATGTGGGCCCATTGTCAAAGTCTAATGGGGAGATATTAACACCCAGGACAGAGGAACTGCTTTTGTAAGGGGCCAGCCACTCCCAGTCTCTGTTTAATCCTTGGTTGATGGAGTCAAATTTGCAAATAAATTGCAGTGCAGAGATTTCTCTCTCCATTTGACTTGGAAATTTCTTTGTTTTAGGACTGCTACTTTTAAATCTGTTACTGAGTGTCCAGGGAGATTGAAGTGCTCTCTCACAGGTTTCTGTCCATTACCATTCCTGATGTCTGATTAATGTCCATTTATTCTTTTATGTAGAGACTGTCCAGTTTGGCCAATGTAAATTGTAGTGGGGCATTGCTGACACATGATGGCATATATTATATTAGCAGATGTGGAGGTAAAGGAGTAATCTGTGGGTTTTTGGAAAGGGGTGGTATTTATGTGACCATTGCTTATCTGAACAGTAGTGTCCAGGAAGTGGATCTCTTGTGTGGACTGGTCCAGACTAAGGTTGATGGTGGGGTGGAAATTGTTGAAATCACAGTGGAACTCTTCAAGAGCCTCCTTCCCATGGGTCCAGATGATGAAGGTGTCATCATTGTAGCGCAGGTAGAGAAGGGGCACTAGGGGATGAGAACTGAGAAAGTATTGTTCCAGGTCAGCCATAAAAAGGTTGGCATATTGTGGGGCTATGCTGGTGCTCATATCAGTGCCACAGATTTGAAGGTATAATTTGTCCTCAAATCTGAAATAGTTGTGGGTGAGGACAAATTCACAAAGCTCCACCACCATTTGTGCCTTGGTCTCATCAGGGATAATGTTCCTAACAGCTTGGAGTCCGTCTTTGTGTGGGATATTGGTGTAAAGGGCCTCTACATCCACGGTGGCCAGGATGGTGTTTTCAGGAAGGTCACCAATGGATTGTAGTTTCCTGCAGAAGTTGGTGGTATCTTGAAGAAAGCTGGGAGCGCTGGGAGCATAGGGTCTAAGTAGAGAGTCCACATATCCAGACAATCCTGTGGTGAGGGTGCTAATGCCTGAGACGATGGGGTGTCCGGGATTCCCAGGTTTATGGATCTTGGGTAGCAGGTAGAATAAACCTGGTTTGGGTTCAAAGGGTCTGTCTGTGTAGGTTTGTTCCTGTGTTTTTATAGGGAGGGTCTTAAGCAGATTCTGTAGTTTCCTTGTGTATTCCTCAGTGGGATCCTGGGACAGAGGCTTGTAGAATGTGGTATTGGAGAGTTGGCTAGCAGCCTCCTTTTGGTAGTCTGTCCTATTCATGATGACAACAGCACCTCCTTTGTTGGCCTCTTGGATGACAATGTCAGAGTTGTTTCTGAGGCTGTTGATGGCATTGCGTTCTGGACGGCTGAGGTTATGGGGTAAGCGATGCCACTTTTCCACAATTTCTGCCTGTGCATATCGGAGGAAGCATTCTATGTATAGGTCCAGTTTGTCACTTCGACCATCCGGGGGAATCCACGAGGAATTCTTTTTCTTGTACCGTAGGTGGGAGGGTACCAGTGGGTCAGTGCGCTGTTCCATGTTATGTTGGAAGTATTCCTTGAGTTGGAGACAGCGAAAATAGGCTTCCAGATCACCACAGAACTGTATCAAGATTGTGGGGGTGGTGGGGCAGAAAGAGAGTCCCCGAGAAAGGGCAGATTCTTCTGCTGGGCTGAGTATGTACTCGGATAGATTGACAATATTGCCGGGTGAATTAAGGGTACCACTATTGTAGCCGCATGTGGAAAGTAGGAGTTTAGATAGTTTACAGTCCTTTTTCTTCTGTAGAGAAGAGAAATGTGCATTGTAAATCTCCTGTCTTGTTTTAGTGAAGTCCAGCCATGTGGAGGTTTGTGTGGAAGATGGTTGATTTAAGAAGGTCTCCAGATTTGAGAGCTCTCTTTTGATGTTTTCCTGTTTGCTGTACAGGATGCTGATCAGGTGGTTCCTCAGTTTCTTTGATAGTGTGTGGCACAATCTCTCACTATAATCTGTGTAGTATGTTTATTTCAATGGGTTTTTCACCTTCAGTCCTTTTGGTATGATATCCTTCTGTTTGCATTTGGAGAGGAAGATGATGTTTGTCTGTATCTGTGCAAGTTTTTTCATGAGGTTGATGGATTTCCACTCAATATGGCTAAAGGCAGTGACCTGCATGGTGACAAGTATCAGAGATACAGCCGTGTTAGTGTGTATCTTTGAGAACAACAAGAAGTCCTGTGGCACCTTATCAACCAACAGATATTTTGGAGCTTATGCTCCAAAGTATTGACCAGAAAGGATTAAACAATCCAAGGCCAAATGACCCAGATTCAACCTGTAGAGGCATGTGAGAAAAGCATGTAAATGGTAATTAAGGCCATTCAATGCTAGTTAGGTTAGAACTTTGAAATGCAAACTTGCCTTATTAGAAATTAGAGCTAATACTAGTTAGATGTGTTTACCTTATAGATGCATATACATTATAGATAGCATCTTATACATGCTAGCCACCTAACCATACTGTAAACAGACTGGCCAAATTTTTATTCCTGTGCATGCTGCTGGGAGTGTGCAAATAACTGTTGATTCTGCTGTCAAAGGGGAATATTAACATTTTGATGAATCTTGGGTAAAATAATGCTGTTGTCAAGATATCCTTTTAAAGTTTTTGATAAACTGCTTAATGGACAAAACAAACAAGCAGTCATGTAGCACTTTAAAGACTAGCAAAATAATTTCTTAGGTGATGAGCTTCTGTAGGGCAGACCCACTTCTTCAGATCTGGAGACAGTGCTGTACTGGAAACAGACAAATGAACAAACTACCTTATATTAATTACCATGTGAGACAGCAGATTACATCAAAAAAGCCTGTTGTTTACCCAGGCTGGTATAAAAGGCCTTTGGGTTCTGATCCCATTGGTCTCAGATTTGCCTGAGGTTTCATACATGGGAAACCTAAGCCAAAATGATTGAGACCCAGATCGTTGGCTGGAATCACCTTGGATATGTATTTTGGACTATAGTCATGGACTAAATTCTAAAATTACAAGATCAGCATCTCTATTATGTTTCTGAACTTTGGGAATTGAATTCATGTCTGTCTGTATACCGAACTTTTAACCAATACTCCCTTTTTTCTTTCTTAATAAATTTTAGTCTCATTAATGAAACCTTGACGTGGGGCTCTGATGTCTGCATATGAATATCATTTGTGAAATGTTACAGCTCATTTACTTTCTTCTCTCCTCCAAGACAGTATAAAGACAGACTTTGGCATCATGACAGGTGAAGCGGGACAAAAATGAGAAAGGCCTGGCTATTGCCTAAAAACTGTATTTTAAAATGATGTATACGTCCAAGAATATAGGTGTACTAGAGAGGCAATGAAAATAAGATTTCTACATTGAACATCTCATTAGATTTCCAGCAGTAAAATCTACACAAAGCAAGAACATATATGGATTTGTATTGAGAAACTCCAGCTATTCTGGCTTGGAAATGTACATTGGTTGAGCTAGGAATGAGAAGTGCAGGGGATGCTGCATGAACCCTAGATTTTGTGGTCTGGCCTCCTGGGTCCCACCTGGCTGCCAGCCCCAGGGGTTCCCCCTTGGCTGCTAGCCCTACAGGCAGGAGGCCCTGGTTGTTGGCCTGAGTTCTAAGGGATGATCAGGGACACAGGCTCAGCACCCCCACTCCAAAAACTATTCCAGCACCAATGCAAGGAATGAGCAAACAAAATACTCTGATTAAAAAAGCAGATGTGGTTTAGATTATCTAGAAACTGATCACATAATCACAGAATCATAGGGCTGGAAGGGACCTCAGGAGGTCATCTACTCCAGCCCCCTGCTTCAAGCAGGATCAACTCCTACTGAGTCATCCCAGCCAGGACCTTCTGAATGTGAAGTCTTTCATGGCACTGTGCTATGTCCTTTAAATATATTTTCTCCACTCCACTGAGTGAGTAATTCTGCAGATGCAAACCAAGAACAATTTTTAAACATTTAATAGGCCACCAGCTCTTAATGTTGACTAGTTACTATGGGATCTAGGAATCATTTGTGTATAGCAACCTTTTCTGGACCCTTATAGCTGAGAGTTAAAAATAACTTGTTTAACCCTAGACAAGTATGCAATCACATAGGGCATTGGTCTATCAGCCTTCCTCTTCCTAGGATCTCCTCCCCTTCTGCCAGCGTTACACGACCTGAAAGATTGGACTCTGTTGTTATCACATTACAACAAGCACCCTGATATTGGTAAGCAGGAGATGTATTTCCTCTTCATGGACCTGGGACATGAGCATTAGTAAGCTTTCCATTCACTTCTGTGGGCTTTAGATCAAGACCCATAATCATCTGCCCCCAGCCAAAGACTCTTCATAGCAAGCTGTGTAAGTTTACTTGGGGTCCCACACATTATGTGTTGCACAGGACCCGGAAAAACTAGGACTGCTTCTGTTCCTATGTGTATCATTTCCCTTGATGTAGGTTTAAAGTAAGGAAAGGTGGAAGAAAAACCCTCTGCTGAAGTAATCCAACTCTTTAGGATTTCTTGTACAGAAGTGCCCTCTTGAACACAGTGTTAAATCGAGGAGTAATCGGGGTAAGCAGAGATACAGTCTCTCTCCCTCATCAGCACAGGTACCAAATTCCTCTAGGGCTGGGACAAGGGGCACAAAGTCCTCTGACCCCAGGACAGTGGAGGGAAGGAAGGACAGCCAGTTCCGCCAGCAATGGGGCCTTGGTGGGGATGGGTAGCTCTTCTGACTTCTGGGCAGAGTCAGCTCTTTGACCCTGGTCCAGGCTGGGAGATGACATCTCCTCTGTCCCCAGGGATTTTCAGGGAGGGACAGCTAGCTCAGCTGGCTGCAGGCGGCACGAAAGTGTCCCCCCAGAACTGGCCAAATGTTTAATCCTGTGCATGCTGCTGGGAGTAAGGGTTTAGCATTCAAAAAGTTACAGTTAGTAGGGAAAAGACCTCTTGGTAACGAGACTGATCTGACAGTAGAAAAAGGAAGGTATGTGGGGTTCTAGTTAATGGGAGTTAGATATAGCCTGTTTGAACTGAAGCAAATAGAAATGCTGTATTAATTGAGAAGCACACACCATTTGGGCCCAGGGCACAGAGATTCATGGTTATGGTTTTGTTTTAAAGAAGATACAGCAAGGAAGTCAGGCAGGCTCGGAGGGGCATGCTAAGGACTGGCCAGCCATCTGGTTTGCATTCAGTCGCTACAGCTGTGTCAGCTAGCCTAGGGGAGGAGCTGCAGCTGTGTACCGGATGAGGACAGTGGAGGAGTGGTGTGACTTTGGTTGAGAGTGAGGAAAGAAACAGACATCAGGAGGGGGGATGGTTAGATTCAGGAAATCCTTTCAAATCCTGTCATTTGTGACTTTATATTATAAGTATTCTTATGTGTTTAGTTCGATGCCTTAAAAATGAGTTGATTACTTTTGTAATCCCTCTCTCGCTCTCTCTCGAATTCTTCCTCTTCAGAAAAAAGAGTAAAACAAAGGGGAGGGGTAGCTCAGTGGTTTGAGCATTGGCCTCCTAAGCCCAAGGGTTGTGAGCTCAATCCTTGAGGAAGCTATTTGGGGCAAATAGGTATCAGGGATGGTGCTTGCCTCTGCCAAGAGGGTAGGGGTTGGAGCAGATGACCTCCCAAGGTCCCTTCTAGCTCCAGGAGGCATATATCTTCAAAGATCTTATTTTCCTAGCATGTGTACATTTATTGGTCATTAACATACAGCTATCCAAGTTCAATTGGCCTAAACATGGTTACACATACACAATTTCTGCCAAGCTTGCAGACTGGGGAATCTAGGAAGCAGGACTTTTTCTTATAAACTGTACAACTGTTAATAATGCATTCAGAATTAATTTTGCGTCTTTCACAGATCTTGCTATGAAGACTAGAGATGGCAAAAGTGTGAATATGTCTGTGGGGCTGACTAATAAGTTACTTAGAGATGGTGAGCCAAGTTCTTCTATTGTATAACTGCTTTAAAGTCAATATCTTTACATTAGCATTAATTGATTCCTTAGTAATAGATTAATGGAAATAAGATTTATTAGGCAACTTATCACTATTCCATTTATATATCTAGACATTACATACAGACATTCTATGTTCTGTGTCTGAGATGGATATCATACATGTAATGCATTGTATAATACATATACATACATTGACTATGACCCTTAACAGTAGTTTTCTCTGCAGACCATTATTTAGCTGTCTCTGGGCTGTTTGCCGTTGCTCACTTGCACAGAAAATATTAATCTGCCCACCTGTAACAGAGGGATAAAAACTAAGAAGCAGGTACTCCTTCTATAATTGGTGGTTTCAGCACAAAGGCTTTGAAAGCTTCCATAACTAAAAACCTATTGGAATAAGTAGCATCACTACCTCCCTGCCAAGGGTGGTAGTAATTTAAATTTCTTGCAGATGTTCTTCTGAGTGTACCCAAGGGGAATTGCACTAGGGCAGGGGATTGGCTAGATCCCAGACTGAGACCCTGACCTTGCCAGCTTTCAGAATCTGGTCTCCAGTCCAAGCAGGAATGTCTACCCTGCCACTTTCCCCTGCTGTCTGAGCCCCACCAGTCTGAGTCAATTGACCTTGTTATCTACACAGTGTAATGGGTGTAAGATGGAGTGGTGGGCATTGCTGAGTGGTGGGCACTGAAGAGGACACTATCATTTTGGGAGAGATGTGCGTCCTAAGCCAAAGTGTGGAGACAGGGAAGCAGTGTGACAACTGGGCAAGAGACACTGTTCAGAAGGCAACTCGTTTCAATGGACAGAGCTTAACTCCCGATGTGGCAGTGAGATGACCCCACTAAATGGTATATAAGTAGCCTATGCTCATCATTCACCACTCCCCTGCTTTTTATGTCATCCACAAATTTATTAGTGATTTTGTTTTCTTCAAGACACAAAGCAATCAGTCCTGTAGCACCTTAAAGATTAACAATTTCACTCATTAGGTAACGAGCTTTCATGGGTGAGACACGCTTCTTCAAGGTCTTTAATAAAAAAAAATATTAAAACCTAGTGCCAAGAACCAAGCCCTAGGCGGACCCCCCCAGAAACACTCATGTTTGATAATTTTCCCATATACATTTATAATTTGAGGCCTATGAGTTAGCTAGTTGTTAACGCATTTTATGTGTGCCATGGCAATTGTAGATCATTCTAGTGTTTTAATCAAAATGCTGTGTGGAATTTTGTCAGATGTCTTACTGAAATCTGTGCATCACATCAACACTACAGACTTTACCAACCAAACTTACAATTTAAACATTTAATTAAAAATGTATTAAATTTGATAGGACATGTTTGCTGTAAACCTGTGTTAATTGGCATTGATGATATTACTCTCCTTAAATTGTTTATTAATTGAGTCTGATATCAGCTCCTCCATTATCTTACCTGGGATCTGTGGCAGACTGTGATGAGCCAGGCCATCCCATTCTGACCCAGCTTCCTTCCAATCAAATCGTTTTTGATTGCGTCATTGTTGTTTAAAACCTTTGTCGGTCATTTTTCCCTATTGTCTTGCAATAGTTTAATGATCTGGTATATTTTGGGGTTTTAATCCTTGTTTGTAAAAACACACAAAATGTTTAAAGACTAAAAGCAAGTAGTTTAGAGCCCACACATCATGTTTTCTTCACCCCTTACACAAGCAGAAGACTGAAGTATAATTCTTTGTGTAATTACACCTTTCAATAACGCAGGCATAATGCATGTGAGGTTGATGGGTAGAGCTTTTGTAAATTTAAAAAACAAAAGGCTGGTGAAAATTTAGTGCTCCATCCTCTATGCAGCATTCCACCTGGCCAACAAATCAACATGCGATAGCAATTTTTATTATCTGAATTGAATAATGGGATACCTTTTAACGCAAGGGTATAAAAATCTGCTAAGCAGCGTATTTAATTGAGAAGTTGCCTGAAGTTCAAAGGTCACAAGTGATTTGCATAAAATGGAGCAGATGGTAGCTAACTTCATCTTTAATGTGTCAGGGTATCCCATGGAGATTTAAGTGCTAGCGTTAATGTTCTGTCCTGTTATGAACAGCCTTTTGTTTACATTAAGAAGAGGCACTAGATACTAGAAACTACTGTTTCCACTGACTGAAGCTCCCTATTTTAGGAAAGAAAAGGTACAGGATTCATTCTAGATAGCAAGGGGTGGGCCACTTTTTTGAACATGCCAGTCTTAAACATACAAGCTATGTCTACATTACAGTGCTGCTTCAGAAGATGCTCTTCTGGAGGATATCCTCCAGGAGAGCATCTTTCAAAAGAGCACGTCCACACACAAAAAGCTGATCAGAACACCGATCTGCCCTTTCAAAAGATTGCTCTGCTTTTTTGAAAAACAGCAACCACACAGCTCCAGCTGCTCTTTTGAGAGAGCAGAGCAGGAAATGCTGTGGACAGGGTCCCATGGCTGCCAAGCCGTGCCAGGGGCCTCAACTAGCTGCTCCATTAAAGGGTGCCTCCCAAATGCTCCTTCCCTGCACATGCTGGCCGTGTCTACACGTGTCCCAAACTTCGAAATGGCCACGCAAATGGCCATTTCGAAGTTTACTAATGAAGCGCTGAAATGCACATTCAGCACTTCATTAGCATGCGGGCGGCAGCGGCGCTTCGAAATTGCCGCCGCTTGCCGCCGCGCGTCTCGTCCAGATGGGGCTCCTTTTCGAAAGGACCCCGCCTACTTCGAAGTCCCCTTATTCCCACGAGCTGTTGGGAATAAGGGGACTTTGAAATAGGCGGGGTCCTTTCGAAAAGGAGCCCCGTCTGGACGAGCTGCGCGGCGGCAAGCGGCGGCAATTTCGAAGCGCCGCTGCCGCCCGCATGCTAATGAAGCTCTGAATGTGCATTTCAGCGCTTCATTAGTAAACTTCGAAATGGCCATTTGAGTGGCCATTCCGAAGTTTGGGACACGTGTAGACGTAGCCGCTGAGGCCTGCCTTGCTGCAGACAGCATGGTAGACCTTTTGCAGGGTCCAGAGGCCCAGTCTATTGGGACATGGAGTTCCAATAGCTGCCTGACCTGGACGTTGCCAATGCCTTGGTTGCCTTACTGGCCATGGTGGTTGTTGCCGCCCTCCAGCTCATCTGGTGGGTGAGCTCCCTTGCTTGTGGGGCTAGGGCTGGAGGGCAGCTCTGGCCGGGTGCCCAGCAGGGTGGTGCAGCCATGGTGTCCCAACTCTGCCTCCATCTCCATCTCTGGGTGCAGCTCAACTGCCCAGGTATCTAGGGTTGTGGGTGGTGGGAAGGTATGGTCCCAGGGCCTGAGGAGGCTATGGAGCTCCAAGTAAGAGGGGCAGGTGGTGGGTCCTGCCCCTGACCCGCTGGTTGCATCCCAGGCCCAAGCATACCCCTGCTAGGGCTCCTTTACTTTTGACCACACTTTGTCCTGTGTGTGGGCAGGGTGTCCGTGGATGGTCAAGCTGGCGGCCAGCTGGGCAAAGGTGGCTGCTCTCTGCTGCTTGCCAGCTATTCCCCAGAGGACCTCCTCATCCCACCACAGGCTGAGGAGGTCCCAGAGCGCTGGCTCGGTACATGAAGGGGCCCATTTTCTTTTTTTTTTTTTTTGGATGCTGGGCAGGCTGCTGTGAGGGCTCTTGGGGTGGACCCCGGGGCTCACATGGGGGCTGGCTGGTGGTCATGGCACTTGTCTCGGGTGACAGGGGTGCCCATGACGGCATGCAGTAGGAGGCTCATGCATTTTCTGCCATCACATGCTCAGCTTCCTGACATAGGATTTCTGGGTCCCTGTGTCTTTAAACATGGCTGGACTCAGGGAGCATAGAACTGTGCTGGCACTGATCAGAGTGTCTCTGCGTACCAGCTGGCCAGTGCCAGGGAGGACTCCTCTTTCGAAAGAGGAGCTGGCGGAGCATCTACACATGCTTTCTTTCTAAAGAGTCTTTCGAAAGAAGGCACTCTTCCTGATCTGGGACCAGAAGAGGGCCTCTGAAAGAACCACCATGTTATTTAAATTTACTTTTGAAAGAATGCATTTTGTGTGAAGATGCTCCGTGGGATCTAACGATCTTTTGAAAGAACTTGCTAGTGTAGACACAGCTACAGATGCATATCTATCTAAACCAATCTAGATTTCTCTAGCTAGGAGTTATGTCCTTGACACCGGTAATGGATAAATTTACCATAGATGGTCCTTTGGCAATAGATGAAGGTGTCTCATAGATAGATGACTTTTCAGTAGGCTGGAGATTCTACTTCCTATGTATGCATGCAGTAGTAACACTTCCTGTCCCACCTCCTACTTCAGTGATAGGCACCATAGGCTAGTGAGCAGGCCACAGGAGCAGTCTTCCTTCATCTCAGTGGGCTGCAAGACTGTGGTAAACAAGATGGTCTCCTGAGAGAGGACAGTTTTGCTAACTGCATTTTGTGCTTAGAATTTGCGGGATGTGCCCATTGTACCATAGCAAACTTTGATTAGATGCAGAGGGACTGCTTGGCTCTTACAGTCAATGTTGTGTGCAGTCAGCATACACCTCTCTTCATGTGCCCTTGCTTCACGTGTGTGACATTTAGTAATACTGAAGAAGAGAACCTATGTGGACAGAAATAATCAGAATCTGGCAACCCTAAACAAAATGACTCATGGGTCACACAAATACCTTTATGGACCACATGTAGCCCATGGGCCACAGGTTGCTCACCACTGTTTTACTTGGTCTCACCTGTTGCCATTCATATTATCAAATCAAATATTGTTTTGCTTTATAGCCAGTGTTCTGTATCAGCCTTGAACTCCCACAGAGTGATCCAGCCAGGAGGTCAACATGCTGTTCATTTTGGGAATAAGGGAATTTTGTTTTGGGAATAAGGTAATTTCGAAGCCTGGGTTTTATTTCGAAGTGCTCACATATATACAGTCAGTTTGCATTTTCAGAGAAGTGCTTTTGAAGCATGACTGGCTGTTATTATGCTAATGAGGCACTGAATATTCATATCAGTGCCTCATTAACCAGTTCCAATCTGTGTCATTTACATGCCCCTTCTGAAAGGGAGGAGCGTGTGTAGACACGGCCTGAAAGTGGAGATTACAGATGTAAATATGACAGTAATTATTTGAAAACTTAAGACAGTAGGCAGAAGGAGATCTTTCAGACACCTGCAAATAAAGGAGACATCTACATTGCAATTAGATACCTGTGGCTGGGCTGTGCCAGCTGGCTCAGGCTAAAGGGTTATTTAATTTCTGTATAGATGTTTGGGTTTGTGCTTCTACACCTCTCACCACTCAGGGTCTTAGAAGCCAGGCTCCAGCCCAAGTGTGAATCTCTGCACTGCACTGAAACAACCCCTTAGCATGAGCCATCCAAGTCAGCTACCATGGGCCAGACAGGTTTTTAATTGCTGTGTTGTTATATGTAAAGATTCTAAATGTGATTTTGTCTTCCTGGAATTTGTTAGCATTTCCCTTCTTTAGTTTTAGATGGACTGGAGAAGAAAGTGTACTCCTGGGGGAATGCTACCCCGCTGTGCATGTGCAGGATTCATGTGCACCATGGATTTTTTTTCTCTGCAGAATATATATTCTGTTGGAGAGCTGCTGCTATTACATCTATTTCCACCAGGGGCAGTTATTGCACTGGCTGGCTGCCCTCTCTTCTGGTGCTAAGGCTGCATTCCTCCCAATGTAACCGAGTGAGGAGGCATGGGGACAGAACAGGGCACACAGGATGCTGGGAGGAACTACAGATTGTGATTCAGAAGGGCTAATGGTGGGGACAGACAGGGATACTTAGCTCAAGATCTAATAAGCTGACAACATTGAATGAGAGAATGAATGTGGCAGGGGAGGGGGCTTCAGGGCCACATGGGGAGATGGGGTAATAGGTGTAGGGACATAGGTATGGAGCAAGGGGCAAGGTGTGCAATAAGGTACAGGGAGAAAGGAAGCAGGGACATAAAGGGACAGGGGGTGCAGGGGTACATGGAGACCGGCAGATGTGCCTGATTGAATGGGACTCCCTAGTAATTCTCCCCTGCACGTACAAAAACAACCAAAATCTCTGTTCCATACTCTCTTTCTCAGTTGCCCTCCCTTTCTCTCAGCTCCTCCATTACCCCTGACTGCCCTAGGCCTTTGCATTGCTTCTGAGGCATGTGGGAAATATGTTTCTGTATTGTCGTTTAAATGATTTACTCAAAATTTTCATTAATATGCCAAGTAAGGAATCTGACAAAAAAAAATCGAAATCTTTCTGCCTGTATTGTTAAAGACGTACTTGCTAATGAATATTTTGAAATAAATTACCAAAATAATGGAAATGGGTATGATTATATTGTGAGTTTAATAAATAAAATATGCAGAAATTTAAATTACTGTACATTTAAAAAAATGTGGTGCAGAATTTCCCCAGGAATAAAGGAGTACCCTTAACGTAGCAAAACGGTGTTCAGGGTACTCTTTTTTCTGAACTTTAGGGGTCATCTCTTCTTGCCTCTGGAATATCAGTGGCGTAGTCAGCTAGCGATTCTATTGGCATCCCCAGGTGTCTTAAAGCTGGCATAATCAACCATAGCCTCCCACATCCTATATGAGAGTGTAGCCCGGAAGAGGACATGACCAAAGGATCCATGAAACCTCTGCTCATAACAGCTCTCAAGATATTTCACTGACTGCAATTTAGAGGCAGCTCCAAGTTGTGCCAGGGCTGGAATAAAGGAGCAGAAACATGCAATGAAACCACCTACGCGCCCATGTCAGTTTTGAAGAGCACTGCTCTGGCATAGTGGTAAGTCTAGGCCTTAATCTTCAAAGTAAGTTGTTAATCAATTAAGCTTGACATCAGTCTTATCATTTATAGAAGTACAATTCAGATGACAGTTTTACAAATGGAGAAAGGTGAGATGCTTTGCTCATCAGTCAGTCTAGCCAGGGTTAAAACTCAGGAATTCCTGGTGCAATTCTAATGCTATGGAAAGGAAACAAATAAGATTGCTGCTTTATCTATTTATGCATCACATTTTTCCATTGAGGATTTTGTTTTCCAAGAAGAGCTTCCTCTTCTTAGCTCCTAACACTTAACTAATCATTCTAGTAATCAGCACGGAGTTTTCTAATTTGTTATTTCTATGTCCTGATTAGGAAGCATGACAGAATATTAAACATCTGATGGGAGCAGGATTATTTAGCAGGCCCTGGTTTGTGAAGAAATGCTGTACTGTTACTCTTTCCTGTTTCATAAAACCTGTAGCATGCTTGCATCAAAGGAATTTAGTAGAATGTCTGAATTCTAGAAAGTGGTGTTTTCCAGATCTACAGGGTTCTAATTTCCCTAGATTAGTATATATCAGCATTGACCCAGAAAGGTTTGTTACTGCCAATTCAAATAATTATGATACAGAACATATTTCTGTTGAACCAACTTATGCTGGTGAAAGAGAGACACTTTCACAGAGGCCTTTTTCAGGTCTCTAATATCTACTAAACAGCTACAAGTGCTGCAAACAAGTACTATATGGTAATTTACTGATACTTGATGTGCTTGATAGTAGCTCAAATCAAAATGCTTTATTATTAATAGCCCATTAAAAGTTATTGTAGTTAGTAAATAAGAAAGCTTCATTACTTAAACTTCCCTTTTACTGGATACTTAAGGATCATTTCTGCCCGTCCTTGGGTTGGATTTTCTGGAATACTTCCAGATTTTAAGATATCTAGCTTCTCATTATTATATTATTCAAAAAGGCAGGAAGCCACCTGGGAATGAGAACTCAGTGTAAGTATTGGCAGCCAAAAATGTTACAGGACAGTTGGTGACAGCAAAACAAAATTTCACCTGTACTAAAGAAATATAATGGGTGACAATAGAGGGAAGTTGCATCAAGTAGTAAATAAAAGAACTACTACTATGTAGAAGCCATTAAGGAAGATTAATTAAAAATACTTAAATGAAATTTACAAAAGTTCGAGATAGAACAGCAGTGGACAAAGCAAATACGTGGCTCATCATATGGCCATTTAATAGTGGGATAGGGGCTACGCGAGCAAACATCCCTCCCTGGCTCTTTCCCTACCTCATTTCATCTATCCTAGATGCTCTAATACCTTTTGGTTTTGTCTGAGCTGTGGTCGGGGCAGGTTAACTCTTCTGGGAATGTGGAGTGATGAGATTTTGTGTGGCCCCCTAGGCTCTGGGGTGAGCCCAAAATTTGGTGATCAGTGTGAGGGAGGGGGCTGCAGTGTGGGAGGACATGTGGGCTCTGAGTACAGGCTCTGGGGAATGGCCTGGCTTTGGCATTTGAAGTGCAGGGAGCTCCAGGCTACAGTCAAGGAATCTGAAGTGTGGGAGAGGGCTCCATGCAGGAAGTTGAGGTGAGGCTGCAGGTCTGGGCAGGAGTTTGGGTGGAGCAGGGGGCTTGGGGTCAGGAGTGGGATGTGGGGTCTGAGAAGTGGTTAGGGGGCAGGAGTGAGCTTGGAGTGCAGGACCTGGGAGGGAGTTAAGGTACGGGAGGGGGCTGGAGCAGCATATTGAGTGTGAGTATTTACTGGGGTGGGTCTTGTTTGGTGGGGGAGGGGACGGGTGGCTCTTTGTGGCCCTCACTTGCAGTCACCACTCCCTGCTGCTCCCATGGGCTGGGAATCATCGGACAGAGCTTCCCAGTGTTGTGCTTGTTGTGGTGATGTTGTTTCAGGAGGAGGGAGGGCAAGAAAAAACAGCTGTGTGCACAGCCACCTACCACCCCCACCCCCTGCAGCTTAGTGGTACCACCGTGGGATACCACATGCAGGGGCATTACTGGCTGGAGCCCCTGAATTCACTTCTTAATCTGGCCCTCGATATGGTCCAATGATCCCAAAAAAATATAAGTCAGTGGTGAGGTGTTGGTTGATTAGGACTCTTGTATGAGTGTGCCTGGAACTGCTGCTCGAGCAGCATCTGCAGGCTCAATGCTGTCCTGTCCCTATTGTCCTGTTGCTGACTGCAGAAGGCCCTATTTCCACAGGTCAGCTATCTGCTGTGCTCTACTGCTTTCATTTCTGCTATCTATCCCTCCAGGGGTGAAAGACACTTACATTTCTTACAGGCACTGCTGTATTGCAACACCTCCTTGGGGTGCAGGGCAGGGCAGGAGGTTGTGGGGTGTTGTGATAGGACTGTACTTGTAAGAAATTTAAATGTGGGATGGGCTGTGGAGGGCTCAGGGCATGGCACTGGGAGGTGCGTTAGTCAGGACAGGAGTGTGACAGAAGCTTGGGGTTGGGCGTGTGGCCACCATGCTGCCTGATCTCCAGGGCTCTCCAGGGCAGTGGGGACCACGCTGCCTAGCTGCCTGTTCCTCAGGGCTGGGGCCTGAGTGCACTGCCCAGGGTATAGCAATATAAGCTGTTGTTGTTGCTACACTGGCAGCATCCAGAGCCATGCTCCCAGCTAGCCAGTCTCCTACTGGTGCACCACACCGACTTACTTTTACCTTTGTCCCTAATTTTCCCTTTCTTCTCTAGCTGGGCCCCTACAATTATTGGTACAGATTAAAACTATTTTTCCTTCCTCACTGTTCTGTTCCTTAACTGAAATACACCTTACCCTACTCCATCCTTTAACTCACCTTGATCTTGGCTTTACCTAACAGCCATGTACTCACAACTGCATTTGGGCCTGCAGTTTCTCAAGAGGAAGACAGAACAAAGAACCATCCCTCCAGTTCTACAATGGACACTTTTCCAGTAAAGCCTGTAAATGGCATGAGAGGAATAATTATTACCCAGGGTGAGAATTTGCACCAGAGAAAAGGTCTCTTTGGAAATGAGGAGAGAACTAAAGCATTGGTCACTAGGACACTGCCTGAGGTAATTAAAGGTCTTTGGTATTGCACACAGATATGAAAGGAATGGTGGGTGTGTTTTTAAACCAGACTCCTAATAGTGTGGAGGTTAAGCTCTAGAACCCTGTGAAAATAGTACCAAGTTGCACTCCTGCCCTGAGAGGGTCAGTTGCTGCGGGACCTGGCACTTCAAAGGAGCCTGGAGCTGCAGTGGCTGCAGCCAGAGTTTCTGGCCCCTTTGAAATTTCACAGCAGTGTTGCTGCTCTGCTTTGTGCAGGTTTAATTGCAGGGATGTGGGGAGGAGCCGAGTGCTGCAATCTGAGCAGTGCTAAGGACTAACTGCTCTAGGGCCCACCCTTTCCTCCCAGGGCCTGACCTCTTCCAGGCATCCCTTCCACCTTGCTCCGGTGGCTGTTGGCCCAGCTGTCAAGTTGAAAGTTACTAACATGAGACACTGGGATGATTAACTCACACTTGAAAAAACAATATTTTGAACAGCAGATGATGATCAGTCTGTATAAAAATAGTTATGTTGCAAAATAGGTATGTGAAAAAGCACTGAATTCAAAGCAGGCGGTTTCTTGACATAATTACTTCTTTCAAAAGACAGTATGGCCTGTGTTTGTTTTGATTGGGTAGCCCATCCCTTTACAAAACCAACCTGCCTCCTTGAAGTCAGGGGCAGCACTGGAGAGCCCTATCTTGCTTCCACCACATTGACATCAGTAAGTTTACTTTCTCAGCCCAAGATAATGAGAAGCCAAAACAAACTGATTAAAGTAAGCATGTCTGCTGAAGCCCCATGGAAAGAACACTTGGGATAACCATTTGAAGGCTTTTACTTCAAGGCCCACATTCAAAGCTCGCAAAGTGTCTACCTGCTCAGACAACTTCTAAAATGAAAAACTATTCACCACCCTTTTAGAAGCAACACAGTTTTTGTCCCATTATCTTGCTTGGTTTAGTGTTTGAGTTGGGGTTGTCAACTATCTAATCACACAAACCCAAAGACCACTCCTCCTTTGCCTCCCCTACTCTGTGGCCACATACCTGCTCACTCCATGTCTCTTTCCTCCATCACTCACTATCCCCCATCCTCACTCATTTTCACCAGGGTGGGGCAAATGCCTGGGGTGCAGGAGGGGATGCAGGGTGTGGGCTCTGAGAGGGAGTCTGAATGCAAACTGTGGCTGGATCAGGGACTTGAGGTACCTGAGGAGTTGGGGGGGCAGTGTGTGAGTGAGGGAGGTAGTGTGAGTGCAGGCTCTGGGCAGGGGCAGGGGTTAGAGTACCAGAGGGGGATGTGGGGTACAGGCTGTAGGCTGGGGTGCTAGGAGGTTGGCACTTACCTTGGGTGGTTCCTGGAAGTGACCAGCACATCTGGCAGGGGAGCTGGGGGAGGGGAGGGCAGAAGAAGTCTGTGAGCCACTGTCCACAGGCAGCACCCCTGCAGCTTCTACTGGCTGTAGCTTCCAGGCAATGGGAGCTGTGAGAGCCATGCACAAAGGCCCCTGCTCTCCCACACACCTCGAGCCATAGGGATGGTGATAGCCACTTCTGGGAACAGCACAGAGCCCAGTAGGTAGGAGAGCCAACCTTGACTCCACTGCAGTGCCAGACACAGTGCCCTGAATCTCTCATGTTGGCTGGAGACAATGTGTGATTCCAGGAGACTCCTAGCAAAAGTGGGAGAGTTGGCAACCGTAGTTGGTCTTTAAATAGGTGCTAGGGTGAAGAAGGCTGTCTCTGGGAGATACTGGGCTTGGGACAACCCCAACTTTGCCCCAGCTCCCATTCAGCTCCTGCTCCTTTTCCCAAGTCCCCTTTCCTATTCTACTTGGCATTGGTGAGGCCTCAGCAGGACAATGGTCCAGTTCTGGGTGCCACCCTTCAGGAAATATGTGGAAAAACTGGAGAGAATCCAGAGATGAACAATAAAAATGATAAAAGGTTTAGCGAGCCTGATGTATAAGGAGAGCTTGAGACATGTTTAGTCTTGAGAAAAGTAGAGTGATGGGGGACCTGATAACAATCTCCATGTATATTAAAAACTGTTATAAAGAGAACAGTGTTTAATTGTTCTCCATGCCCACGGAAAGTAGGACAAGAAGTAATGGGCTAAATCTGCAGATTTGGGCAAGATATTAGGAAAAATTTCTAACTAGCAGGCTAGAAAAACACTGGAACAGGCTTACTAGGGCATTCCCATCATTGGATGTTTTAAAAAAGGTTAAACAAATACCTGTCAGGGATGGTCCAGGCATACTTGGTCCTGTTTCACAAGAGGGGGCTGGATTAGATGACGTCTTGACATTAGTATAACTTTCAGTCAACCTATGGACATGTAAGGATTAGGGTTGTCATGCAATTTATTTTTTTTTTTATTTCAGCTGGTATTCTATTGCTTAACAGTGTGATTAAAAGTGATTAATTTTTAAATCACAAGGTTTTTGAGTTAATCAGGTGAGTTTATGGTGAGTAATTAATAGCCCTAGTTATGTGTATACTTTTAAAAATATCAGTAGCAGAATCTAGATGTGGGGAAAAGGTCTGGGAAAAGGTTCTAGACAGGAGCTGTGCAATAGGATAGAGTGCAACTTTAGGGATAATATTGCCTCTCTTGGTCCATTAGAATTCTGTGTAAGAAGCAAATGACTGATTCTTTACCACTATCACAAGACAGAATGTAGATGTTAACTTATCCTGTGCAATCTTTCACCTAAACATTTGTAACATAAATGTACAGAGACAGTAGATACAGGAACTGCAAAACATTGTGGCTGTGTCTGCACTTGCATTCCTCTTTCAAAATGAGGGAATGAGGGAAACTGAAAATGCAAATGAGGTACAGATTTACATATCTGGTGCCTCATATGCATATTCTTTCGAAAAAGCTGTGTCTACACTACTTTTCTGCTTTCGAAAGAAACTTTTTCGAAAGAATAAGCAAATGAGGTGTCAGATATGTGAATCTGCTCCCTATTTGCATTTTCAATTTCCATCATTTGCATGCCTCTTTCGAAAGAAGAATGCTAGTGTAGATGCAGCCTGTATGATTTCTCTGCTCTTAGCCTCTATGTTTAAATCATCTTCACTTCCAAAGTATGTTTTGGAAAGTAAGAAAAGATTAAGGCCCTGATCTTGCAAACAAATGAGTAACTTTGGGCAAGTTTAGTCTCATAGAAGATAACAGGAGTATTTATAGTACCCTTATATTCAAGTATTTGCAAAATGTGGAGCTTTAGATTATAAAGGTGCTGTGTACTGTGATAAAATCTAGATTCATATACATGCAATTCAAAACAAAAAAGCAGTCAAGTAGCACTTTAAAGACTAAAAAAACAATTTATTAGGTGAGCTTTCATGGGACAGACCCACTTCTTCATAGCCATACCAGAACAGATTCAATATTTAAAGCACAGAGAACCAAAAACAGTAATCAAGGTGGACAAATCAGAAAAAAAATTATCAAGGTGAGCAAATCAGAGAGTAGAGGGGCAGAAGGAGGCGGGGAGGAAGTCAAGAATTAGATTAAGTCAAGTATGCAAATGAACCCCAATAGTGACTCAGAAAATTCCCATCCCAGTTCAAACCACGCGCTAATGTGTTGAATTTGAATATAAAAGAGAGTTCGGCAGCCTCTCTTTCAAGAGTGTTGTAAAAATTCCTCTTCAGTAACACGTAAACTCTTAAGTCATTAACAGAATGGGCCACTCTATTAAAATGCCGGCTAACAGGTTTGTGGATCAGGGGTGTTTTTGTGTCTGTTTTGTGCTCATTAACTCTTTGTCTAAGGGAGTTTGAAGTCTGTCCAATATACGAAGCATCTGGGCATTGTTGGCACGTGATGTCATATATGATTTTAATTGAGGAACATGAGAATGTGCCTGTGATTCTGTGAATAACCTAGTTAGGTCCAGTGGTGGTATGTCCAGAAAAGATATGTGGACAAAGCTGGCAGTGGGCTTTGTTGCAAGGAAAAGTTCCAGGAATGGTATTCCTGTGCTATAGACTGTGGCTGTTGGTGAGAATCCTCATAGGGTTGGGAGGTTGTCTGTAGGAGAGAACAGGCCTGTCACCTACGGCCTTCTGGAGTGTGGCATACTGATTAAGGATAGGTTATAGAATCATAGAATCATAGAAGAGTAGGACTGGAAGGGACCTCAAGCGGCCATCGAGTCCAGCTCCCTGCCCTCATGGCAGGACCAAGCACTTTCTAGACCATCCCTGAAAGCCATCTATCTAACCTCTTCTTAAATAGCTCCGGTGATGGAGATTCTACCACCTCCCTTGGCAATTCGTTCCAGTGTTTGATCGCCCTGACATTTAGGAACATTTTCCTAATGTCCAACCTGAACCTCCCCTGCTGCAGTTTAAGTCCATTGCCTCTTGTTGTATCCTCAGAGGCAAGGAAGAACAAGTTCCCTCCCTCTGCCTTATGACACCCTTTTAGATACCTGAAAACTGCTATCATGTCCCCCCTCAATCTTCTCTTTTCCAAACTAAACAAGCCCAATTCTTTCAGCCTCCCTTCATAGGTCATGTTCTCTAGACCTTTGATCATTCTCGTTGCTCTCCTCTGGACCCTCTCCAATTTCTCCACATCCTTCCTGAACTGCGGTGCCCAGAACTGGACACAGTACTCCAGCTGAGGCCTAACCAGCACAGAGTAGAGCAGGAGAATGACTTCTCGTGTCTTGTTCACAACACACCTGTTAATGCATCCTAGAATCATGTTTGCCTTTTTCGCAACAGCATCACACTGTTGACTCATATTTAGCTTGTGGTCCACTATAACCCCTAGATCCCTTTCTGCTGTACTCATTCCTAGGCAGTCCTTTCCCATTCTGTATGTGTGACACTGATTGTTCCTTCCTAAGTGGAGGACTTTGCATTTGTCCTTATTAAACTTCATCCTGTTTACCTCAGCCCATTTCTCCAGTTTATCCAGATCCTTTTGAATTATGACCCTATCCTCCAAAGAAGTTGCAACCCCTCCCAGCTTGGTATCATCTGCAAACTTAATAAATGTACTTTCTATGTCAATATCTAAATCGTTAATGAAGATATTGAACAGAACTGGTCCTAAAACAGACCCCTGCGGAACCCCACTAGTTATACTTTTCCAGCAGGATTGAAAACCATTAATAACTACTGTCTGGGTACGGTTATCCAGCCAGTTGTTCACCCACCTTATAGTAGCCCCATCTAAGTTGTATTTGCGTAGTTTATTGATAAGTATATTATGTGAGACCGTGTCAAATGCTTTACTGAAGTCTAGGTATACCACATCCACCGCTTCTCCCTTATCCACAAGGCTCGTTATTCTATCAAAGAAAGCTATTAGATTGGTTGGACATGATCTGTTTTTAACAAAGCCATGCTGGCTGTTCCCTATCACCTTACCACCTTCCAAATGCTTGCAGATGATTTCTTTAATTACCTGCTCCATTATCTTTCCTGGCACAGAAGTTAAGCTGACTGGCCTGTAGTTGCCCGGGTTATTCTTGTTCCCCTTTTTATAAATGGGTACTATATTTGCCCTTTTCCAGTCTTCTGGAATCTCTCCCGTCTCCCACGATTTACCAAAAATGATTGCTAAAGGCTCAGATACCTCTTCTATCAGCTCCTTGAGGATTCTAGGATGCATTTCATCAGGCCCTGGTGATTTGCAGACATCTAATTTTTCTAAGTAAATTTTAATTTGTTCTTTTCTTATTTCAACTTCTAAGCCTACCCCTTTTTCACTAGCATTCTGTATGTCAGGCATTCCTTCAGATTTCTTAGTGAAGACCGAAACAAAGAAATCATTAAACATCTCTGCCATTTCCAAATTCCCTGTTACTGTTCCTCCCTCCTCACTGACCAAAGGTTGTAGGTCTTTAATAATTTGTTGCAGTGGTTTGAGTTGGGAGCTATAGGTGATGACCAGTGGTGTTCTGTTCTTGGCTTTTTTGGGCCTATCTTGGAGTAGTTGGTCTCTGGGTATTCGTCTGGCCCTGTCAATTTGTTTTTTTATTTCTCCTGGTGGGTAATTCAGGTTTATAAATATTTGGTAAAGATCTTGTAGTTTTTGGTCTCTGTCAGTAGGATCAGAGCAAATGCAATTGTACGTAAGGGCTTGACTGTAAACCATGGATCTAGTTATGTGTGCAGGATGGAAGCTAGAAGCGTGTAGGTAAGTATAGCGATCAGTGGGTTTCTGGTACAGAAGGTACCAATCAGGCCATCCTTGATTTGTACTGTAGTGTCCAGGAAATGTATCTCTTGCGTGGAGTTATCGAGGCATAAGTTGATGGTGGGGTGCAGATTGTTAAAGTCTCTGTGGAATTCTTCTAGAGTCTCTATACCATGGGTCCAAATGATAAAGATGTCATCACTGTATCTTAAGTAGAGGAGGGATAATAGGGGACGAGAGCTGAGGAATCGTTGTTCCAGGTCAGCCATAAATATATTAGCATATTGTGGGGCCATACGGGTGCCCATAGCAGTTCCACTAATCTGAAGATATAAATTGTCCCCAAATCAGAAATAATTGTGGGTGAAAACAGAGTTACAGAGGTCAGACACCAGACTGGCTGTGGTGACATCAGGGATGGTATTCCTGATTGCTTGTAATCTGTCTTTGTGTGGAATATTAGTGTTCAGAGCCTCTCCATCCATTGTGGCAAGGCTTGTGTTGTCAGGAACTTTTCTGATGTTTTGTAATTTCCTCAGGAAGTCGGTGGTTTCTCGGAGATAGCTGGGAGTGTTGGTGGCATAGGGTTTGAGGAAGGAGTCTATGTAACTGGATAGTCCGGTGGTAAGGGTGCCAATACCCAAAATGATGGGGCGTCCGGGGTTTCCAGGTTTGTGGATTTTGGGAAGTAAAGAGAATAATCCAGACTGGGGCTCAGATGGTGTGTCTGAGTGAATAAGGTCCCAAGTAGCAGCAGGTCAGCTGGTTTGATCCCAGACGTTATAATCAAACCAGCTGACAAAGGGGGTGCTGTTGTCATCATGAATAAATCAGACTGTGAACAGAAGTCAGCCAGACAACTCTCCCAAAGGAAATTACAACAACTACTTAAGGAACTCCCTGCTGCTACTTGGGACCTTATTCACTGCCTTAACTGGGTGGGATACAAACAGTTTTTAAATTAAAGCATGTTTTGAATTTAAAACTGACTGTAGTTAATGGATCAGAAGAGGAAAACAAGCTCCATTGTTTTCTCAACTAGTTGCTTAACTTTGAATTGAATTAGTTGAGTAAACTGAAATGAAGAAAATATTCGATTTGTACCTGGAGAAGAGGCTGTCAAAAGCTAGTTTACCACTTCAGTAAACTCTTTTTCTAGGTTCTTCCCCAGTGACTTTCACCAGTTCAGTGTTTTTGTTCTTTAAATGTTGGCAGTAATCACATATTGCTTAATATTATTTTTTTATTTTACTGAAATAATTTAAATAGATTATAAGTTAAATTTAAATCTTAATGTAACTTTTTCAATTTAAAATTTAAGTAGGGATATATTAAAAACACTATTTAATTTTTAAAATTCTATTTAGATAAAATCTGATATTTTAAAAATATTTAAATAATCAAATTTATGAACCCTGCTTTATAGAAACTATAAGTGATTGTCAAAGCACCAAGGACCTTGCACTCATGGGTCCCAGTAGTGCTGCTGGATCCACTTGGAAGCAATGTTATCCCTCTGCAGAACTGGTGCCCAGTTAAAGAGATGGTATGTTCCTGCAAATTAAAGCAATGGGTTAACATGTTTGTAAAATGATCCCCACTGAGTTTCCTGGTCTTTTGGCATGCTTCATTATTTAAGAGGATTGCATATGACACCATACTTCTGTTCTATAAGCAGAATACTTGAGCACAGAAGCAAGGTGTAGATGAACAAATACATGGACTCATAGAAATGGGGAAAAATACACTGCTAAAAGGCTCCTTATTTAAGTAAATTTTAATTGAAATAACAAACCTAATTTAGGGACAAAATTTATAAGAAATATCTGATTAAAACAGATTTTTAAAGAGTAATGATCACTGCTATTAATTAAAAAAGTGATATGAATAAATGAGTTTAAACTTTTAACCATTACTCTGAAAGATCTTTTTTACACTTAACATTCTCCTTCCTTTTTAATATGTGTAGTTTTCTATTTTTTTAAATTCTCCTCAAATAATGGGCTTGATTCAATTACATTTTTATCTTTGATTCCAAGGGGAACAGAAGGTAGCCCCAAATTATATGACTGCAGGCAGTTAACAGCATGAGCGTGGCTGCTGTTGTGAAATTGTTTTCAATTAGCAGATCAAGTAGAAAACTCCTTGGAGAAGGGGCAGCAGAAGCTGTATCACCACTTTCCCCAGTGAGTAGTTTGCTGCTGAGCTAAAAGGGTATCTCCTGTAGCTCAAGTCACTAGAGGTATTATAATTAATTCCTAATTTTTCACAGGTGCATTTCCTATATTATTTGTGAAGGCAACAATTCTATAGATTAGCATAGTTTTCCTTATGGATACCAATAATATTTTGACAAATGAATTTAATTCTACTCCACACAATCTATCTTAATAAAAGAAACTTGGATGGTTACATTTCCACAATAGGTTTTACTTAACTTCTTTTGCAGAAAAAGTTTCATTTAAAATTTCATTTCAACTCAGTATGGATATCATGTTGAGTTGCGTACTATGTGAAAGTTTTTGATAGTGTAATAATTCTCAATTGAAAGCGGCCTGTAAATATTACTGCTCTGAATATGCCACTGTTTCCTGATATTTCAACCTTATCTTTGCCTGAAAAGTGAAATATTAGTCTGTCTTCCACCTTCCAAGAGATGAGCTGTTTTTCACTGACTTGTACATAGTCTTTTAAAAAACTAATTTTCGGGATTGGCAGATACAGCGAGTGATGCTGGCTGGTAGTAAAGTGTGTGAATAGCTTTCACATAAGCTTGGAAAACGTGAAAAAATATATTTAAAAATTCTGTCAAAGTTAGATAGGCATCTGTATATTGCAGAAGTTTAATATCTGCACTCCACCTGTCTGAATAAAAGCAAGATCAGTTGACTGATTCAGCATTACTGTTTCTCACTGAAAGCATGTACTAAAGATGAGATGCTAAAGGAATCTAACTAGTTTGACATATTTATGGTTACAACAATAAAATTAACTATACAACACAAATGTCTGTAGAATTTTATTTCTTCCTCATAGCTAAATGAGTTATAAAAAGATACTCTGTTAAATGTACGCACATTTTGTTTTAATACACTGTTAACAAATTAATAATACAGCTGCATAATGGAAATTTCAGCTGCAAGGAGGAGAACATTTTTAATAAAAAAATAGGGAGCAGTGAATGTTCCATTTTTTTTTTCATTTAAAAAAAGCCATGATAAATCTGCTGCCCTACTCATAGTTGAGTATACTCCCGCCAATGCTGGACAAGCAAGAGTGAAGCTTACTCTACAATGCTGCACAGGAGCAGAATGGTACAGTTCAGCTCAAATTTTTAGGAGTCCTGCTACAAATAAATAGGGCAATCTCACATCCTGCAAACATCACTCATAGGATGCTTGAGTCCCAGAACCAGGTGTGGGATTCCTAAATTATCTTGTTGAAACATAATCCCAATTTGATGCAATGTGGGGATGTTTTTCATGTCCTGACATTGTGATTAGTTTCTCCAGAACAAACTAAAAGCGAAAATGGTAGGGTAAAGTACAGCAACAATGCCTAGGAATCTGAAGCCTAGACTATTACATACATTAGAACATAAGAACATAAGAATGGCCATATTGGGTCAGACCAAAGGTACATCCAGCCCAGTATCCTGTCTGCTGACAGTGGCCAATGCCAGGTGCCCCAGAGATCACACTGATGTGATCTTCCTGAGTCATCTAAATCACTGTTACTATTAGTCATTATGTTTTGGAGATCATCCAGATGTTTATCACAATCTTAATGTTCTTTAACCAGACAACAAGGTTTCTTGTCCTGACCAGGCTGGTGCAACTGTTGCCTTCACCTCTCATACTGATCCAAATAGTTCTTGAGGGGAGTAGATGTGGGTGCACGTAGTCCTAACTGACAATCAGCATCTGTGATAGAAAGAAAACCTGCTTAATACACCTCTCCTGCTGTACATGCACCATCCAACTCGGCACAACTAGAACCCTGCCATTAACAATGCCTAGTTCTTGTGTGGTGCTTATCATCTATAGATCTCAAAGAGCTTTGCAAGGGAGGTCAATGTTATCACCCATTCCTGTGCTGGCATAACTCATTCACGTTTTAAAATAAAAAACAATGGCAAAAACATCCGAGTCTTCAATGTTTTATATACATATGATACTGTCACAGCAAGTAGAGAGCCCATGGCTTAATTTATGCCAATAAACAAATTATTAAATGGTTAGTGTCATTAAGTCAATTCCAGTCACTATTTGTTTTCCGTAGTAAATCAAACAGCATGCATCAGATTTCCTGACAGAAATGATTCAGGAAGGATGTGGAGAAATGGGAGAGGGTTCAGAGGAGAGCAAAAAGAATGATCAAAGGTCTAGAGAACATGACCTATGAAGAAAGGCTGAAAGAATTGGGCTTGTTTAGTTTGGAAAAGAGAAGATTGAGGGGGGACAGGATAGCAGTTTTCAGGCATCTAAAAGGGTGTCATAAAGCAGAGGGAGGGAACTTGTTCTTCCTTGCTTCTGAGGATAGAACAAGAGGCAATGGACTTAAATTGCAGCAGGGGAGGTTCAGGTTGCACATTAGGAAAAAGTTCCTAACTGTCAGGGCGATCAAACACTGGAACGAATTGCCAAGGGAGGTGGTAGAATCTCCATCACTGGAGCTATTTAAGAAGAGGTTAGATAGATGGCTTTCAGGGATGGTCTAGAAAGTGCTTGGTCCTGCCATGAGGGTAGGGGGCTGGACTCGATGGCCTCTCGAAGTCCCTTCCAGTCCTACTCTTCTGTGATTCTATCTAATGTTGTAGGTTTAGGGTCCTGCACTATGTTCCTTAAGGAGATGTTTAGTAACCTTTACCACATGCACTGGTGTCCTTTGTCGATGTCTTAGACCATATGCCAAAACCATCATCACTGCTGTAATTAGTTCTACAAGGAGTACAGCCTGACCACAGAACTAGGAAAGAGGACTTTCAGTTCTAATCCTGGTTTTGACATTAACTCTCTGCAATCTAGGGTAGGTCACTGCTCATATTTTACTTTGTCCATCCAAGAAATGGGGACCATAACTAATCCTTGCAAGGTTGGGGAGTGAATTATGTTTGCACAGCTTTTAGATATTTTCATAGGGTTTTTCATCTTCAGTCAGTACCTTATTTAGCAGTGTCATCAGACAGGCTAAGTGTTTAAATGGTCGGGAAAATGGACTAATTTTTACCTCAGAGCTGTGGGACTCTTTCAAAAGAGGTAGTTGGACCAAAATTTGTACTAAAACATGTATACTGCAATTGGTGTCAAAGAGATTTGGCAAAATGCAAATGAGGACAGACTCCAGTCCTATGGTAGGATGCTAAGGAGGCAGTGCTACTGTCACAGCCTAGGCTGTGGTCAATAGCCACATGGAAATAAATAACTTCAGTCAACTGGTCTGTCAAGTCTCTTGCTTTCACTAATAGATTGTATAGTAAATTCACTATCAAAGTTAAAGTACTTGGGGCTAGGGGGACCCTCCTTATAAACAGGCATTTTGTGGATAAAACTCGTGGAGTGTTCATACACAAAATGGGCTTTGCGACAATGTGTTGACAAAATCTGGCACTTTTGCCAGCAGTGTTCTGCCTCATCCAGTTCATAATCATATTATATGCAAAACCTACAGTTTTGATAGGGAGTTTGTATCCTTCATTCTATAAAGTTCAGTAGACTATTTGTTTTAGTGTAAGTCCCTAGTCCATAGATCTGAGCAGGAAAGCGCCAAAATGGCCTTTGCATGCATTGATGACTCCTAGGCCTGGCCCTTATGATGATTTGGACTAAAATGTCAACAGGAAAGCTCACCAGGTGGGAATGAGCTTCTCCTATAGTTCATTGTAACAGTTAAATGATCCTTAATGGGCAATCAACTCCAATAGTTCATTCACAATGTGCTGGCCCGACTAGATGTAAATTATGGGTATATAGTCAATATGCATAACCTTAGCTACAAAGATGATACATACACCTATGCAGACAGGATAATCTTATCATCAATGCATGTAACTAGTTCGTGTGACCTTAAGTTCCATCTTATGCCTGTAATTTTCCCAAAGTAAGACTGAGAACATTCCTTCCACGTGAGAGATAGTATAAAAACCCTGGAAGAATCTCCCCATCACATCATTACTCAAAATATTATTTAGCAAACCATAACTTTTCCATTAACACCTTACGTGATATACTTTGTACAAGATCTGTTGCAATAGTCTAACAGTGGCAACATTAATTATATAGTTACGTTTCAATTATACAGCATCATACGGGATAACCTGGACAACACAAACTGTGCTCTTCAAGGATATGCACATAGCCTTGTCTCTGAAATTTGCTTCAATTGGATACAAGAGGCTACTACTCCAAATACTATATCCTCAGCATTGATGGACTCTCAAGAAGGCCAGCCAAAATATTCCTGCTGCATGGCAGAGAAGGCGGAAAGAGATGGCGGCTGTTCTAGGAGAGACTGTGACTAGTTTATGGCTTTGCAGATTGTTGGAAATAGATTAGAAACCTTGTAACTGAAATCATCTCTCATAATTTTTTTACTAAAATCTTCATAATCAGTAAATTGTATTATCCACATTTTACATAGAAACTTCCCCAAATCTACTGTAAATACTGTAATTCTTTCTGAGAGTGTTTATATTTACCTGATTTACATCATAGCTGTGGAGATACTGCCAAGACAGACATTCCAGTTGTAGATTTATGGAGGGGAACCTGTTAGAGAAATATAGCATTTCTTGGATAGAATACAGAGAGGTGAAAATATGACTTTTTTTCTTTAATAAAAGTTACTCAGAATGAGCAACAACTCAGAAGAAATCCTGAATGAGGTTCTAGTAAGGGAAAATGATGTATATGCTATCATTTCCTTTATTAGGAAATTGTGTGGCATGAGAGGACACTTATTGCTCAGGAGCTGATAATTTTTACAACTTTTTCATTGTCAGGAGTCCTCTCTGCTTCACAACCTCTCATGAATATCACAAATGTAGCATTATGATTTAGACAGGATGGGGAGAAAGACTCATAATTCCACCCAGTAGCTGCTGGGGAGAAACAACCTGGACATAGTCCCAGTGGTACCCTCAAGTGTTGGGAGTTTAAATAGTTCTGAAGCATGATGGGGAGGGGGGAAAATCCTATCTGATTACATTTGTGCTATGCAAAATCAAGCCCAATATTTTTCAGCTTATATACAAGTGATTGCTTGTTTTGTTTTTTTAAAAGAAGCTCTTCCTTCACCCTCCACTGAGCAGAGATATGACCTGCTTTGGGGGTCTTACATCTGTTCCCAGAATAATTAATTTCAGGGTCTTACAAAACCTGGAGAGGAGAACTATTACAGAAGGAACTTCTACTTTCCATAGGTATGTAGAACTACAGCTGAATGTCTGCTAACATTATGCTTATGTGAAATTACTGTCTTGTCAGAGAAACATGTGCAATACCTTCCAGCGTCCCTTGGCAATGTTGTATTAAGGAAGTGTGTGTATGTCTTTAAAAAGATGGTCTAATAATAATAGAAATTTTGTTTTATCTATATTGGGGTGGGATCAGTTGGGAATCACACACAAGTGAGAAGGGAAAAGCTGTAGGTCCTCCACCCATGATCTATATCATATAGTAAACTCTTTCATATCCGTTAGAGGGGTAGCTGTGTTAGTCTGTATCCGCAAAAACAATGAGAAGTCCTGTGGCACCTTATAGAGTAGGAGATGTATTGGAGCATAAGCTTTCATGGGCAATGACCCACTTTGTCAAATGCATCCATGTCCATCCAGCATTCTATTAACCAGATTCTCAAATAACCAGCATTTTAACCATAAGTAAATTTTAGTTATGCTTTTCCATATGTACAGGTTAGTGAAAATAGATACAAAATAAATACAGCAAATACAGTATGGCTGTGTATACACATGCCCCTCCCTTTCAGAAGGGGCATGTTAATGAGGTATTTTGAAACAGGTTCATGAAGTGCTGATGTGCATATTCAGTGCCTCATTAGCATAATGGCATCCAGTCGTGTTTCAAAAGTGCTGCTTTTGAAACACAGACTGGCTGTATAAACGTAGGTCCTTCAAAATAAGCGCTACACTTCGAAATTCCCTTATTCCCAAAATGTCACTATGAAGCACAGAATATCTGTTGTTTGGTGCTAAGTGATGTAAACAGCTATAATCATGATCACGAACTCTTTGAACCTGGTGATAGTCAAATTAGCATTGGGATTTGCAGTCTATTACAATCCAATTTTTATATTCTCAGACATTTTTGGCTATTTTACACATATGCTTTTACTCACGTCATATAGACCAATCGTGTTGTGCAGTACACTACACAATACGGTGTACCATGCAGAAAGTCATAACCAGCATCCTTGACCATTTTGGTATCAGATGTAACTCAATTACCACCCTTAATCTGCATCTAATTTGCATGCAACCGTTACAATGGTGGCTTATTTGGTGCAGCTGCTAACTGTGTGTAACATGGGCTTTGAGCTACTAGGGATATCATAATGACTATGGATTATAGTAACTGAGGTTTATGATAACTTCTGCAATCAATTAGAACTATTTTTCTAGATTCACAGGGAATATGGCGATTAAATACTACTCAATAATACAAATTCTATACTGTCATTTATAAACATTATTCTTTGAGGCAAATGTTGAGTGGTGTTATACCACTTTTTGTGCAGTTTAAGGATTCAACCAAGCACTGTAATCATTTCTGGCATTATACCAGTGCAACAATGGGAATTGTTGAATTTTGTAATTGAACAATGATAGACACAAAGGCCAAAGCAAATATTTATTTGTTTGGCTTTTCTTTCCCCTGGTTGAAATACATGAGGTGGTAAACATTTAGCACAGAATTTGCTCTGTGCAAATCCTTATGAAAGTAAACTCCCATTGACATTGATGTGAGAAATGTTGATGTAGAACCTTAATTTTTAGGATTGTAGTAGATAAATTTGGTGCCTTATTTATCATTTCATTTATAAAAGGATCAAAGAGCTATTTCTTACTAGACTAAGATTAGTTTAGCATATTAATCAAATTACAACAAAAAAAAAACCCTGCGGATTAAAAAAATTCTTTATCCTTTTTCCAAAAAGCAATACTTTTTATTTGCCTCCAGGTGAAAGACTAATATAGTAATACCTGTTTTCATCTTGATTATTTTCAACTAATTAGAACATTTCTTGTAACTTCAATCATTTTAGAATCTGTTCTGTCCCTGATGAATGAGAGTAACTTCCATTAATGTTAATGAGAGTTGTACATGCGCACTGCAGGGAGAATTAGCTGCCTGTATGGGCTAATTGCCTTTTATTATCCTGAATGCTGTTTGGTGGAAGCAGTTTAAAGAAACATTTAAAATTTATTTTAAAAAGCCTGGCATACAGGAGGCTCATTTTAGACATTTAGGAGGTTGGAGGTGGAAGATTTACATTGAAGTATTGTATGTTGGTCTTTGCACATGTGCTCAGAAAAGGGGAAAATATAAACAAGTTAAATATACCTATCAGACATTATGGAATCATTTTATAAACAGAATAGATCACTCTGAAGTGTTTATACTTCTGCTGAATTCCTCAAGGTATGATGTTATGTGTAACAGCCAGCCTCGGGAGACTGAATGCAATCAGCTTTACAGGCATAAACCTTGAGGAGTGCTTAACCACACCACATGTGTTGAAGTGTTTGTTTTGCAGATGTTCATTTAGTATCTATTTGTGCATTCATACTGTTTCAGGTTTCCGCCCTTAACTTACACATGCTAATAAAATTTTGGCAACAGAGACATTTGCCATATCTTTGCTTGCTAAATATAAGTGCCTAGGGTCTGCAAGCATAAAAATGTTAAATAAACTCATGACTTCAACAGCAATTAATGGGACTGCCTCATTTTGACATGTCTTTCTTGCTGATGTATCAGATAGAAATATGCTATTGTGAGCAGACACTGCTCCTAAATTGCTCTCTGATATAGCCCACATACTTTGTAGCGTCCAAACTCATCTGCTTTTTGGGTTTTGAGTTATTAACAGCTATACAACAATATGTTGAACTGAAATGTCTCTTGAGGGTTTGGCATCTCCCAAGATTTCTTTCTTAGGACAGTTCAGCCTACATTCTTCTTTGAATGCTGCCCCTATTGATGCTTCTCTGTATGTGTGGCAGCACCTCCCATATCAAAGGTCTTCATCAACAATGCCCATTGGACCACACATGTGCATCTCCCTCATCTCATGCCATGATCAGGATGTATATATAGCATTGAGCGGTCCGAGAACCCTGCAGTTCCTTCTCTACTACCTTTGGCCTGGGACGGAATCTGCAGCACAGCTCGCTTCTCCTTCTTTGACTAGCTAAATAGTGCCTTACCAGTTTGTTTCATTGTAGGTCATAGTTGCTTTGTTCTTTTTGTTTTCTTTCTTAAATTTTTTTTGTCTTTCCATTAGTTTGTAGCTCAGATTTCCACTTGCCCACTGGGGAGATTTTTCCATCACCCTTATTCCTGTATCTCCTGGTAGAACAACTGCCAGATCTGACTGGGCAGACCAACAGCCATGAGCTTTGCCTCTTGACACTGGAGACCAAGACCTGAAACCTAAACCACTGCCCGCTACCTCAACTAGACCTACTTTGGGCACTGACAAAACTATCAGTGAAGACAGCCCTACTGCCAACAACATTCATTTTGGCATTGGGCAAGCCCTCCGCTTGGCCATTGACCAAGTCCTCTGCACTCCATCTGCTGACTATGCAAGGGACTACATCTCTTCCTCAACATTGATACTTGAGTTGGGGTAAATGGTGCTCTTCCCTCCTTCCAAAGAGTTAAGATACCCTAAAGGTATTCTTGTATCTGATATCTCTGAGTGACCATTCCTCACATATGACCTCCTTCCATCCTGCTCTCTAGAATCACACCATTCTTCCTTTCTCATCCTGGGACTGCACCCCCTCCCCTAAGCAATGCAAAGAAGGAAGAGGAAGAAGCGTGTTCCAGCCAACCCTTGTATTTGGGACCAGCACAGAGGGCATCCTTTAGACAGCCTCACTAACCACAGACTCTAACAGAGCCAGGGTCCCGGTGTGGACTGTTGTGGCTGCAAACCTGTGTGCTGCTCACCCTCCATTCACCATGCACACATTCATCTTTGGACCATGCACAGAGCACAGTTTGGGAAGCTTTCCACACTGCAAAGCCAGAGGCCATCATTCTTAGTCTCTCAGCCACTGAACCACTCCCCACAGTGATTGAGGTGGAAAAACAGGAGAAGGAAGTTCCAACTCCACTCCACCTCACTTCTTTTCCACTTTGATGAGGCTATCATGCCGCCAGGCCCACTGCAGCTGACACCTATAAATATTTCCAGGACTTGTTTCACAGAATTGCAGATTCTTTCCAGATCCCTTTGGCCTTGGCTCTGGGCTAGGGCCAAAAATGAGGGGTTGAGCATGTAGGAGGGGGCTGAGGTAGGGCAGGATGGGAGTGCAGGGTCTTGGCAAGAGGAAGAGTACAGAAGAAGGCTGGATATGGGTGTGCATCCAGAGAAGGAACTGGGGCAGTGGTTGGACCAAAGGGTGCTATTCATACATCCCTCTTACAGGGTGAGATGCAGAGGAGAAGCACATGTGCTCTGTGATGGGCATTGCTAGGGCACTGCCACACCTATAGTGAAATACCCATGGGGGAGGTACATCTCAAAGAATCCCGGCTGCTGCATAGGGTAACTCTCTCCTTTAGACTTTGCGTTATCTTTAACCACTCCTACTGGCAGAAATGCTAGAACAGTTATTATAATGGGGATGCTGAGAACATTGGAACCAAACTGTAAGCCCTGTGTCTAATGGAAACCACTTCAAGCCAGGGAGTACAACAGCATAACCAGCATCTCCAGTTCCAGGACACACACACATCACATAGAACTGGAAGGGACCTCAGAAGGTCAGTAAATCTAGTCCCTTGTCCTCTTGGCAGGACCTAGCACCATCTTTTTTTTTTTTAATCTATCTGCCCCATATCCCTAAATGGCCTCCTCAAGGAGTGAGCTCACAAACCTGGGTTTAGCAAGCCAATGCTCAAACCGCTGAGCTCTCCTAGGACCTATGCCTACAGGACACTGAATTGCAAATGGGTTGCTAAAAGGGAAAACATAAGCACTACGCAAATACTTTCAAGCGTTTTTCATGGGTATTCACTCACATTTAAAAGTGACTTTGCTTCAACTAGATTTAACCCCTTTGTGTTTATTTCCAAAGATGCTGAAGTAATCAAGTTTCCTTTTAAACCTGTCCAAATAAAGCAAATTTTACACCCACACATATAAGTCATACTTAAAATGGTACATTAAAGGTTTATTTTATAAATATTCCATATAAAAAAGGTTGGAATCATTTTTAAAATGTAGAGCATGGACTGACCTCTATTTTGTATGAAAATATAATTCATCTTCCTTACAGTGTGGCATTTCCAGCTGAATCTGTTAATATTTTTAGTTAATTTTAACTTTTAAAAATTGGACATTCGGAAATTGTTTCTCCATGACCCCTAACTTAAACTAGGCACAATTTAATGTGATGCCAGGAGCCTGCACAAACCTTTTTAAGGTATAAAAAGGTGCTTATGGCCATGTGTGTATCCCTCTGCATAAAGGTGAATCTAACCACAGAGACAGAATGTTTTGCTCTTTAACAGGGAGAAGAGATGGAATGTCGGGTATGGAAGTGTCCCATAGCAGTTGGGAATGGTAGGTGGAGAGAGGAGACGTAGATCAAAGAAAAGACAGTGACTTCAGGGTCCTTTCCAGGAGGAATGAATCAAATGGGAAGTTAGCAGGACATAGAGACTTCATGTACACTAGCGAGTTCTTTCAAAATATTTTTGAAAGGAGGGTCTTTTTTGAAAGATCCCATGGAGCGCCTACACACAAAACGCTTTCTTTCTAAAGTACTTTTGAAAGAACATGGCGCTCCTTTTGAAATTGCTTTTCCTTTCGCATTTCAGAAAGAGCGCCCCCTTTCCAAAGAGTCTTTTGAAGGAAAATGTGTAGATGCTCTGCAAGCTGCTCTTTCGAAAGAGCAGTCCTCCATGGTGCTGGCCAGCTGGTGCATGGAGATGCCCCTGCCAGCATCAACGGGGCTCTATGGGCTCTGTGCCCAGCCGCATTTAAAGACATAAGGATCAGAAACCCCATGGCAGGAAGCTGAGAGCATGCTATTAGCAAGGAGAACATGAGCTTTCTGCAGCACGCTCCTCAGCAGCCACCTGAGGCAACTCACCGGCACCATGGCCAGCGGCCAGGAGCCCAACGCCCAGGGACCCCCCTCTGAGCAGTCTGAGGGCTCCCAGGAGCCTCGCCTAGCCAGAACACCCCAAAAAAGGACGCATTCAGGACCAAGGCTGAAGTAAAGGACCACCTCAGACTTTGTGGGGAGGAGGACGTCCTCCTCCATATGGCTGGCTGGCACCAGAATGCTGTAGCATTCATCCATCTGTTGACGAGCCTGACATCCTGGGGGCACACCAGCTGCGTGCCAGAACAAGCGTGGTCCAAGGTAAAAGAACTCCGTCAGGCCTACTGCCATGCCCAGGATGCGGCCAGCTGCTTGGGGGCAGTGCCCACCACCTGCCCCTACTTTGAGGACCGTGTGCTTGGGGCAAAGGAGGCAGCCCAGCTGCTTCTGGTTCTGGACACTACCAGGCCAGAGTCAGAGCCCAACACCGAGCCTGAGGACCTGCCAGGACCCTCAGGTACCAACATCCCCCTGCAGATGGGCCATGAGTCGCAGCACCCTGCTTCCCTGTCAATGATGAGAGCTCCAGCAACAGGACCCTTGTCATTGCTACCCCATCGGAGACCTCCAGCTGGGCTCCCTCCATCTGGGTCTCCCCTGAGTTCCTGGAGGGACCCTTAGGTAGGTCCAGGCTGTTTTGGATGCCCCAGTGTGTGGGGAGAGGATGCCACCTCTGCCACAGCCAACAGTGGCAACATGAGTCTTGGGGAATAAGATAGTTCAGGTAGCAACAAAGTTTGGAAGAGCTGAAGATCAAAAAGGGAAAAGGACATATGTAGTAGGAGGAAAGGAAATGGAGATACCCAAAATGGACAGGATAAAAAAAATTGAGGATTGAGGAGGAGTATTAACAAAAACAAGTGAATAAATTTAATGAATAAATTAATTTTGTGATATAGATTTTAACTGAGTTTCTTATGGCTTATTGTTTTTCATACTGGAGGCCATATATGAAATCTGAGCTCCATTATGGTAGATGTTGTACATACCTATAATAAGAAATAGCCCCAGGCCCAGAGATTATAAAGTGTAGCTAGACAAAAAGATGAGAAGAAGCGATATTAGCTCTATTTAAACCACATTGGCTATCTGGTAATTACAAAACATAGCCTAAAATATGTAACAAAATTTCTTTCCCACTCAGGTCTGGTTTTTTTCCACCAGAATATTGGGTGGTGCAAAGTCAACATATGACACATTGTCTTTATCAAATGGTCTTGTAATTTTGTCAAAGAATTAATTAGCTTAGTATGACAAGACTTAATGTCTACAAAGCCATGTTGCTTGGTATTAATTATTCTAATCTTTGACTCTTTATTGGGAATCCCATATCAGAAATTTAATTATTTTTTGTCGGGATGATGTGTGTTGAAGTGAGTTTCACTGATAGTTACGTAGTCATCCTGATTATGTTTTTAAAACACTGGCATGATACTGGATTTCTTCTTCCAGTCCCCAGTTCTCCAACACTTAAAATGAAAGGCTTCTCAGCCAATCCTTTTAAAACACTTGCATGCAAGTGATTTGGACCTGCTGATTATATAACTGTAGTAGATGCTATTTTTATACCCTGCTTAATTTCTGTTATAAAAGAAAATATTTTGGCATCATTATTATGTGATGTTGGTATTTTGTCCAACATTTTCTCAAATGGAGAAATATCTACCCGACATTTCTTTCTTTTCTGCACCATCACTGAGAATGGTGGTGGAGGTGCTGTGCAGATATAGATATTTTTTTTAAATCAGATGTAAAATTGAGGCCCTAACATCTCTAATTACTAAAGATAATATGTTACTTTTGCTAAGGGTCTGGCAACTGTATGTGTCCTTAGTGCTTTAACAAAAGTCTATTAATGAGTAATTACATTGTGTCTATTTAAATCACCCCTGTTGGTTTAATTAGATACAGTGTTTAATCTCCTGTATCTGAATATGAGCATATTCTTGCTGATAACGTTATAATGACTTCTGAGTTCCATAGCGGAGTTGGCTGTGTTTGATTATAGATGTAATAATCATTGCATTTCTGTGCTTTGAGGCTGGCAAAAACCATAGTCCTCTGTTACAGCCATAGTCAAGAATAAGTCTGGACTTAGAGTCTCTTGAAATTTAGTATGCTTAAACCAGGGTATAATAAGATGAAGACTCAGCCTCAGGCTTCCTTCAACTTCTTCCTGTGCAGGAAGAGAGCTACTGAGCAAAGATCTTATCTTCCCAATACAAGTGGTATGGTCACTTTAGCAAGATGGTGAATTTTCCAAGCTTGCAGTGTCTACAGGCATAGTCTGTGAACTTCTTAATGCCTTTAGAAAAAGTACTTGATACAAAATTAGCATCTCACAAGGTAAAGTCTGATTCTACAAATAAAGTTTGCAGAGTCAGACCTTAATTACAAAAAGTACAAAAAAGGAAAAGACTGTAGGCTGGCTTCATGGCAGAGTCAGTGCGACAACTGTCTGGGTACCTTAAGTTTACATATATGCAAATATTTAGGTTCTACAGATGTAAAATCATATTTAATTAGTTAACTGGTTAAAGGTTAAGTTTAAGTGGTAACCAATTAAATGAGGGGGGTCCCACCCCCCACCCCCACCACAGACAGGCTAGACTCCCCGACAGTGCTCCTGGGGCTGCCATGGACTGGGGCTGCTCTGGCCTGGCTGGAATGCCCCTGCCTGCAGTGCTCTTAGACCTACCACAGATGAGGGCAGCTCCTTTCACACTGGGATGTCTACGCCCAAAGTGGGCCTGAGGAACTGAAGCAGCCTCTTTCCTCTGGTAGATAAGGGGCTGCTCCAACCTATACCAGTTAACTGGTTAACCTTTAACATCTCTGTTAGGTTCCTTTTAAGTTTAAACTTAACTCTGAATTTCCTGAGTTTCTAATACTTGGGTGTTTTGTCTTAGTCTAGAAATATAAATATCAATTTATTCACCCTATTTGAATATATAGTAATAAAAATGTGATGAATCCTTCCTTTCAGCTACGTAGTAAATAGCTGTGGTTAAGGATTAAAGGAATCACATAATGAAGATGAATTGTATTACAGTGGAAAGTAATTCAGGAAGCTTTTGATTACCTTGGGGTGGGGGTATTGTTTCTACGTATACCAAGTGAGATAGGGTGAATGAGAACGTTTTTACCTCTTCTTCTTTCTTCCCCACCCCCCATATGGAAGAAAAATATATAGACATAAGAACTGTCGTCTCTGGCCTTCTCTTGGCTAGATTAATCGTTGACAAAGCAGATAATTGTTTTATATTGGTCCATTACTGTGTTCACTTTAGCCACCATGAATCAATGTAAGGTTTGCCCTTGTATCCATACTACAACTATGTTACACTAATTCACATAGAGTAGTCATCATCTCTGGCAGACTCCTCAGCCAGTTAAGCTTTTTAGTTCACTGATTTGGAGTCTCCTTTCTGCTGCACACCACATGCACTATTCAGTGATGGTCCCCAAATTATTACATGCAAAAATGGCCTCAGTCATATACCTCCCATCATAACACATTGAAATGCATCCGTGAAACAGCCTGCCTTGCTCCTAATGAGGACCCTACTCCATCTGCATCCCTCAGTTAGAAAAACTCTGGCTCACAGTATTACTCTGATGGAGCACCTGTGACTCATCAAAGGAAGAGTGTCACCTCCTCACTGATGATGCAAAAGGAAGAGCAGAGTTGATAGCTGCACTTTTCAGAACTCCTCAGCTTCCTCCCTGCAGCTAGAAATATGCCTTATGGCAGTGTTTCTTAAACTATGTTCCATGGAACATTGATGTTCTGTGAACAACTCACAGGTGTGTGGAGAGCATCTGACAGTTTATTGATAACATACACTGAGGAATGCAGCTCGCAGCTCCCCCATTTTTCCTGAAATTCCAACTGGGCTTTGTCAGAGTGCAAGTATCACTTGGTTTATCATTCCAGTTCACCCACTGATTGGCAGTCAAATTTGAAGTATCATCTGACAGGAGGAGGAAGAACACAGAAAGGCATGATGTGGGAGATGGGAGCTTGAGGAAGGAGTCTGATGGAGATGCAGGGTGGGGAGATGACAGATTGCAATTTTAGCAAGCAGTCCAGAGCTGTTTGTTCACCAGTTGAAAACCCGCAGGGCAGCAGAAGGTGATTGTAGAGGTAAGGCAAGAGGCTGTGAAGGAGGGAAGAAAGTAAGGAGTGTTTAACAGTGGAATAAGAGGCTGAAGAAATTTTAGCCAATGGCCTAAGGCTACCAAGGGAGCTGTCAATTCTGACAGCTATCAGAATTAAGAGCTGTCCTAGGAGACTGCACCAGCTGCATCAGTGGGACACATTTATACTGACACACAACCAGCTGGAGGTTTATGCCAACAAATTATTGGGGTAGAATAGTTTAATGATCTATTGTTTTCTCTCTGGCAATCAACAGAAGCCCTTTCTTCAGAGAATTTTAGTCCACTGAGAGACATCACAATTAACTGATTTCTTTAAGCATCTGAAAGGTAAATGCAAAAGCTGACATGAGATGACTATGAAGAAAACATTTGGAGGGAGTGGGAGCTCTCATGGTAGATAGCAGGCTAGAAGCAGTAGTACACACTAATCAGGTTTGAACTTCAGCCTTATGACCAGAATTGACAAAGTACTAAATATCCAACTGTATGAAATATAGTCATTTGCTGCAATTAACTACTGTTGAAGCGTTTCCTTCTTGCACTGTCTTCCTAGGAACTTCCTTTCCACAAATGTACAGACTTATATTCAAATCTTCACTTTCCATATGTAACAGAAACCAAACATGCACTCCCGGTTTTGCCTGATGAAGTAATGTAAGTCATTTAATTTAGAGGTCACCCCACACTACAGCTTCCTACTCGAATTAACAGAACACTGCAATTCTATCCACTTGTAAGACAAGGTTACCCAAATACCCTTAGAAGGTCCTAGTCCATAATCTATCCTAATTTCCTTCAGAGAATCCACAGAGGTAATAGAATCCACAATCTGAGCCAGTAGACATTTAAGCAATTAAGCCTACTCTTAAAATAAAGCCATGATAGAAACAAATTCTCATAAGTTCTTAAAATAAGCTGTTAAAATAAAAAATAGTATTCTTCAAATGTGGTGCTGGTACTGCCACCTATTACGGTTGGCTGACACATCCCATTATAAGACTCCATTTTAATTGCTAATAAATTTGCCAAGCTTTAGCCATTTGACATGTGTTTTCTATGCCTGATGTCAGCCTGAATTATTTTTTTAAAACTTCAGCTAGAACTTTCAGAACAAAGCCTTTTCCTGTGACCTGTTCTTTATAAAACTCTAGTGTCCATGTTTTGAAAAAGGTACTTGAAACTTGGGAAGGGGGATGCTTTTTGCTATCTCCATGGAATACTGCCCAAATTTGGCCAAATTATATGCCTTTGAAAAACTGTACTTTCAGTGGGAATTTTTGTGAATCTTATGCATGCCTCAGCTTTCCTGATATGTAGTAGCATTACCCAGTGGATAAAAAAGGACGGTTTGTGCTCAGAGCCAGCTAAGAGACCCGACCATGATACCAAGCTCGGAGGGGTTGCAAGCAGGGTTCTGTTTAGGATGCCTAATAAGCCCCACACAGTGGCTCAGGGCTGTATGCGTGGAGCTGCCATTGCCTGGGAAAAGGTCTCCTGGCTGCAGCAGCTCCCTGCTGGAGGCTAGAGGAGTGTGCCTTTCCTTCCAACCACAGCAGCTCCCTAGCTGAGAATTGTGGCCAGTAGGAGCTGAGAGAGGAGATGCCTGAAGATGAGTATGGTGCAGCATGGGATGCATGCAGCCATCATCCTGAGCCCCCATTACAAATGGGAGGTGCTCCAGGTAAGTGCCTGGCAGTGCTACCCTCTGCCCTGATCCCCCTCTTACACCCTAACTGGCTCCCAGACCACGTACCTCAACCCAGAGTCCCAGCTCTGAGCCTGCTCCATGACCTTAACTCTCTCCTAGTCCCCACACTCCAATCCTGAGCCCACTCCTGTACCCAACCTAGACCCTGCATTCCTACCCCAACCTCCTGCCATGAGTCTGCTCCCCACTCCTGTACTCCAACCACCTTATCCTGAGCTCCATCCCAGACTCTGCAACTCCAGCCAGAGCCCTCATCCCCGCACACCCCAACTCCCCTCCCATACTCTGAACCACGCAGCCCCACCACCACCACAGATCATCCGTGTACAGAATGAATTTTATGTGAACAAATGATGTGGGTTGGGCCCAATCAGATGAGGAGCTGTAGGTGAGGGAGAGACTATGATTAGCTGAACAAAGACACTGAGATGAGGAATCAGTGAGGGGGAGATGGGAACTGGGAGGCCATCCTAACAATGACATGGCGTGCAGGGGGAGACCTGGGACTGGCTGGGAAAGACACTGGGAGAAGAAATTGGAGTGGGGAGACTGGGGCAAGGAGTTGGGGAGGGATGGTGGTGGCAAGACTGAGATTGGATGAGGAGCCTGGGAGTGGGAGATTAGGAATGTTAGGCTATTTGGAGTTGTGGGAGGAGGATGGGATCAGATGAGGAGTTGAGAGAGGGGAGCTGGGACTGGCTTGGCAATCAAAATTAGAGAAGGGGACTGGGATTGACACAGACTGGACAGGGCAAAAGGGATCAAGTTTGTGAACTCATACAACCTTAATTCAGTGGATTAAGTGCATATCCTTGTGGATATGCACTATGAGACAGTCCCTAATTACATGTCACACATTATTTTTTTCCACAGGACCTCTATGTCATTCCATGATGGGATGTACCAGCTCTGGGGAGGAATCAGGTTTGTGTAGTAAATGAGGCTGTTATCTGTGAGATTGTGACCCAATCTCATTTGTTGTGAAAAATGGAAAGCAGTCAGAAGTTGTGCAGCAGTGGCGAGCAACCTGTGGCTCATTGGGGCTCCACCTGCAGCCCCTGGACACCCGGCTGCTCCTCTCCCTCACTCACCTCCATCTCATTGGGGGCACCAAATGCTGCCTTGCTCTTTCCACTCCCTTCCAGCACTTTCAAATAATGCAAATCACCTGATTTGCACTCCATTCCTGCTCTGTCCCCTCTTTCCCAGAGCTGGAATACTGTAAATCGGCTAAGCTAGGAGGTCAGGAAGATACATTGGAGGGTAGGAATAGAGTCCAGAGTGACCTAGACAAATTGGAGGATTGGGCCAAAAGAAATCTAATGAGGTTCAACAAGGAGAAGGACAGGGTCCTGCACTTGGGATGGAAGAATCCCAAGCACTCTTACAGGCTGGGGACCGACTGGCTAAGTAGCAGTGCGGCAGAAAAGGGACCTGGGGATTATAGTGGATGAGAGACAGGATATAAGTCAACAGTGTGCCCTTGTAGCCAAAAAGGCTAATGGCATATTGGGGTGCATTAGGAAAAGCATTTCCAGCAGATTTAGAGAAGTTATTATTCCTCTCTACTTGGCACTGGTGAGCCCACATCTGGAGTGTTGTGTCCAGTTCTGGGCCCCCCAATATTAAAAGAATGTGGATGCAGTGGAGCGGACTCAGCAGAGCACAACAAAAATGATTAAGAAGCTGGAGCACATGACCTATGAGAAGAGGTTGAGTGATTTGGGCTTATTTAGTTTGCAGAAGAGAAGAGTGAGGGGCGATTTGATAGCAGCCTTCAACTTCCTGAAAGGGGGCTCTAAAGAGGATGGAGAAAAACTGTTCTCAGTGGTGACAGATGGCAGAACAAGGAGCAACTGTCTGAAGTTACAGAGGTAGTAGAGGTGTAGGTTGGATATTAGGAAAAACTATTTCACCAGAAGGGTGGTGAAGCACTGGAATGCTTTACCAAGACATGTGGTGGAATCTCCATCCCTAGAGGTTTTTAAGACCCAGCTTGACATAGTTGTGGCTGGGATGATTTAGTTGGGGTTGATCCTGCTTTAGGCAGGTGGCTGGACTAGATTTCCTCCTGAAGTCCCTACCTGCCCTAGAATTCTATGATTCCATGAGCTGTTTATAGCGGTTCCAGCTCTGGGAGGTAAGGAGAGGAGTGAGGACAGACTGTGAGTCAGGCAATTCATGGTGCTCCAAAACTACTGGGAGGGAGGGGGAGGAGGAAGGAAATGCAGGACTTTGGTGTCCTCGTGTGTGAGCGGCACATAGGGAAAGGCGGGGCTGCAGGGCCAAAGGTGGAACACCAGTGGGTGTAAGGCTGCTGCAGCTCAGAGGTGAAGGAGGGCCACTCATGTGGCCCACTCAGGCTGTGTCTACACTATGGAGTTGAGTCAACAAAACTCAGGGAGCATCAACACACAAAAGGTGTTTTGTCGACAGAGGCTTGACAAAACAGAGTACTTTCCCCGACAGTGGTATCCCTCTCCACATTGAGGAATAATGCATCTGTTGAGAGAGTTACGTCCATAAAAGTGCAGTGTAGATGCTCTGGGGCCCTTTTGTCAACAAACAGGGCTTTCAGTTCACTGGGAGCCCTGTTTGCAGAGATTCTGGTTAGCCACTCTGTCAAGAGAGAACTGGGCAGTCTGGCTACTCTCCAGTGACAGAGTGGATTGCTCTATCAATCTGCTTTTATGTTTAGATGCAATCTGTCGACAGAAGTTTTGCCAGTAGATCTTCCAACAGTGACTTCTGTCGACAGATTGCTGTAGAATAGATGTAGCCTCACTGTTTGCAGTTGCCTATTGCTGCTGTAGAGCTTATAATATAAAAACAAAAAAGCAGTACTGTAGCACTTTAAAGACTAACAAAATAATTTATTAGGTGATGAGCTTGCATGGGACAGACCCACTTCTTTAGACCATAGTCATATCAGAACAGACTCGATTACTATTTTTGGTTCTCTGTGCCTTAAATATTGAGTCTGTTCTGGTATGGCTATGGTCTGAAGAAGTGGGTCTGTCCCACAAAAGCTCATCACCTAATAAATTATTTTGTTAGTCTTTAAACTGCTACTGTACTGCTTTTTTGTTTTGATAGTATATAGACTAGCATGACTTTCTCTCTGTTACTTATAAAGTATTATTGAGTTGTGTTTTCTTCTGAAAAACTTCTAGAGTATTTTAAAATTACACAGAACCGTCTGAAATTTAACAGGACACTTCCCAGTTTAAACTATTTTGTCTAGCTTGATCTCTTTTCTGTGTGTCTTAAACCAATAATTCTTCTCTTCTGGAAAATACCCATATGTGAAACAAAACGTGTGCTGTGAGTGGCATTTGAGTGCAACAGTGGCAGTTGTCAGCAGCAGTAGGTTTTCAGAATGTGTGGTCTGAAAAAAATATGACATTAGAGAATAATCTAATACACATGTAATTTTGAATTAAGTAGCATATAAATGCCTTTCAGACCTGTATATATCAAATTATCTGGGGCAAAAAATGTATTTTTATGCACTGTAATAGGAATAACAAGTTGGAAATCAATCTGTTACTTTATTCTAAAATCACAGGATAGAAAATTGTTATATGCAGTGTTGTTGTAGAGTAGAAAATAGGACTTAGAGTGAAAGTCTAGACACAAGCTTCATCACAGAGCTCTAATCACATCCATAATATTTGGGATTGAGCAGCTTTGTCCTCTGAGAGAGGAACTGCAATAGACAGTAAAAAAAAAAAGTATGTGAAAGGTTGAATATCTTCAAGTTGGTCCTTTTCATTGTGACTCAGAAAATTTTACATCTGAATAGTAACTGAATGTAGTAAACATGCTGTTTTTCCATTATATTAGAACAAGATGGGGAAATGGTCTTGAAATTTCCACTAGTCTTTGTGGAGTTTTTTCCCTTGCTGTGTAAGGCCTGAGCTAGCAGGCCCTGACTAATGCCACTAAAATATATACGGTTACTGTACCTAATTGACTGGAGATTTGCAACACTGGGCCCTCATATCCTGATCCTGTTACAGTATTTGGTACTTGTGGGCAAAACCTGATGTCTATGTGGAGCCTTGTCAATTACAGGGGGCCTGTGTGTGGCTGTAAGGATTCGTTGTGTACATCAGACTGTAGGATCAGCCTCTTAAGAATGTAAATTCCCCTGATTATGTCTGGGTTTATGTATAGAGGCACACTTCATACCGGTAAACAAATTACATGGACCATAACAAACAAATGTATAACTAGATGTTAATATTAATGTCAGATTTAAGCAGTTCTCATTTTGACACTTTTATACCTGTTAATGAAAACATGCATACCAGTATGATACAGTGAACAAGTAGTGTTGACGTTTCATAAATTGTATTCCGATAGTTCACTATACTTGGCAGCTGGATGCACTTTATTTACTGTGGGTACTACTTTCCCGGAAGTGGAGTAATATTTTGATCCTAGGTAAAAGAGGCAGAGAATTAGTGATGATTATGATGGGTTGTATCATGTGCAGAAGGTCCTAGCCCAGCCTGGGCTTTCTCTAGAACCTGTCTCTGCCTGGTACTATAGATGCTACTGGCCGTATTGTGAACCTGGTTTACTCCGTAGCATACATGCTATGACTACAAAGCTGGCCCACCGCTCAGCATAGGCTTCCTGAGGCACTGCACAGGGCACTGGCTGCTTCCAGGAGCTTGGGCTTCATGTGGGTTTGGCCTTGATCCTTGAAGAGGGCACCAGCAGCTCAAGCCATGGTATGTGTCCCCTGGTGGTGGTGGGGGGGTACCACTGAGCCAGGGAGCATCTGGGCATCTCCATGCTGCCTGGGATGCCACAGCAAGGCGGGAGGGCAGGCCCTGGCCCATGCTGGTGAGAGGCGTGTGCAGCACCGTGCCCCCAGCAAGGGGAAGCTCCGAGGGTGAGGCCTACAGGCCAGGCCTGCCCCGTGCTGCGGCAGGGTGTGAGGCCAGGCACATGGCCCTGCGTTGTGCGCGCCTCTCCGCGCTGCCCCGCCCCCTCCCCGCTGACTGCCGGAAAGAAGGCGCCTCTGTGGGCCCGACCTGCACTTTACCCATCAGCCCGCGCGCCGGGTTCAGCGAACACCTCCCCCCTGCCGCTCTCCCACTAGCGGCGGCTGCAGGAGCAGGAGGCTGAGGTGGGGCGCCGCGGTTAGGCGATGTGAGGATCCTCCGCCGGAGCCGCCCCCTCCCATCCCCCAGTCAGGCAGGCAGCGAGCGAGCCTGCCGCGGTCTCTTCACACGCGCAGCACGGTAAGCCGGCCCGCTCCTTTGTCCCCTCCCCGCAGGGACGGCCTGCTTAGGGCCTTCCAGCGCGGAGGGAGCTGCCGCTGCCGAGTGCCGGGTGGGCCGCTGGGGGGATTGTTGCCTATGAGACCGACGCCATCTTGGCTCGGAGCGTGGCCTTGTAACGCTCCCCCCGCATCCCTCGGGCCGGCGAGCTCTGTTAGTCTCCCCTTGATGCCGGGGACGGGAGCTTGGCGGGCGCACCCTGCCCTCCCACCTTTGTTGGTATCTCCCGTGTAGCTGTGGGTGTCACTGAGCCTCCCTCCCCGTTCCTCTAGCTGTGCCAGCGGGCGTCTGATCCCCAGCCGACCCCTGCTGCCTGACGCCGACCCCAGTCCCGGCTCAGACACCTGCGGTCACAGGAGTGTGCCAGCGGGAAATACGGTGGCCACGTTGAAGAGATCGGCTCCAGAGGGAGCTGCACTGCTGCGCCCGCCTCACCGCGCCCTGCCCCGGCCTCACCTCCCAGTCGTTTGAGCTGGGGGAGAACTTCTAGTAGTTGACGAAGGTGGTAGCTTTTGGCGGCAGTGAGACAGAGAGGTGGCTGTTAAAGGGTGGTTTCCCCAGTGGGCTAGGTGCTTAATGGGTTTCTAACATTTCCAGCAGACTTATATGTCAGCATTTAGTTTTCAAAAGTGCATTCGTCATTACCCCAATGTCCGATAGGCTCAGAAACAAGCCCGACAAGGAGTCTTGTGGCATTTCAAAGACTAAACAAATGTCCTCGTACATATGCTTTCATGGGCTGCAGCCCATGAAAGCATATGTCCTCGTACATTTAGTCTTTAAGGTGCTACAGGACTTGCTTTTGCTGAAACAGACTAACACGGCTACCTCTCTGAAACTTAGGCCTAAGACCCTGCAAACCGTGACATTGCCCACGTGACGTTAAATAATGCTAATTGGAGTAGTATGGACCATATTTAAATTGGTGGCTGGGTGGATGATGTTGGTTGAGCTTTGGGCTTGTGGTCTAAAATGGAACTTTTGCTTCTTAAAGGGCAACAAAGTTTAACAGTTGCTGTCATCACATTACACAGTTACTTTGATTACTTCACTGGTAAATTGACAGACAAGGTACGCCAATCAGAATAGTTTTACTGCTGCAAATTAGATGCTTGTATTCTCTTCTCTGTGAGGATGGTTACTTGCAGTTTTTGTACAACAATCGGAGGACGATGTAAGGATTTATATGCCCAGGGAAACTATCATGCTGGAATTTCCTCAGAATGCTGAAGGTGGTAACATATCCACTATAAATCCTTGTGGGATTTCAACTAACTTAAATTTTTGTAGCTAGTCATGTCAAGAGCAAAGATGACATTTTATAACCTTAGTACACACCTAGTTTTGCAGAATTTTCCCCTCTTCTTCCTTTGTATTCTTGCCCACTTATTTCATAGTTCTTAAGCATGTTTTATTTTTTTTAGTTAGAGTAAGTTTAGCACTTACAGAGTTAAGACTCCACAGTAATGATGGGCAGTAGTGGCAAGAGGTGCAGGGGGAGGCTGAGATTGGAAGGGGCAGGGCCTAGAGCATTTGTCTGTCAATGCCGTTCAGATTGCAGTGGTGGGCCCCCCATCCTCTCCAAGCTGCATGCAGCAGTGTTTCTGCAGCAATTCAAAGGGGACTAGAGCCCCTGCCACCTCCCCTGTTACCAAGTAGCAATGGCAGTTGGAGCTCTAGGCTCCCTTGAAAGGCTGGGCCTGGGGGCAATTGCCCCCTTCCCCAACCTCCTTTGGTGGTTGTAGGATGGGGAGGTGTATATTTAGTAAGTCTGTTACAGCTGTGCTGAGTGTACATCTGTGGCATTAAAGTAGAGATATAAGAGCTAGACAGCGAAGCAAAAAGTTATACTTGGTCATGAACTTAGTTTTCACTTGATTTTAGTCAATAAGATAAGGAGTTGATCTTTTTTTTTTTTTTACTTGAATCAGACTCAGTTGAGTAACAGCATCTTAAAAGATGATGCAGTTGTGGCTGCTGTAATGAGCTATTAGTTTATGTTATTCATGAATGTTGCAGTATTGGTCACGGAATCTTCTTTAATGGAAAAGGAAAAGCTTTTTCTTTTCCCCCCGAGCTGCTCATACTTTGTTTTTAATTTTTTGAGCAAGTCTCTTCTTTTGAGAAGCTTTGTTATTCCTCAAAAAAAAGTTGAAATTTGTTTTAAAAGTTAAAACTTTCAACGCTTTCATGTTTTTAAGAAAATGAAGTTTACTTCATAATTCTAATCAGTAATATGTAGGATTTAATTATATGTAACAGTCTGAGTTCTCAACATTTGCCATGTCAGGATCCCACTTCCTATTTGGCAGTCTGAAAAATCTAGCATGCTTATGATTCCCCTGCAAATTATAGTCCACAAATTGAAAACCTTTAATCTGTTACTCGTTTTAAATACAATCTCAGTTGTTAAGAAAATAGAAACTCTATACCTAGGATCAAGGTAATAGTTTTGTTAACATTGAGAGAAACCAGAACGTTCATGCAATATTTTATCTGCTTGAGCCTATTTAAAAAAGCATAAACTTTATGCAACTATTTGTACTCTGAATGAGCTAGTAGTATTAGGATAAAAGAAATGTTAGGCACATATGAAGCAAGATTCATTTGTCATTGAAAGATGACAGTACCACAAACTGCTGTGGTGTTGACTTGTCAGTCAGGCTGCAGGAAAATTGCAGATAGTGATTTTGCTGTGGAAATGAAGTTTTTTCACATGCTACAACTTTGTACAGTTTCTGCAAGTTTCAAAAACGCTGTGACTTGGCACCCAATATGGCACTGCTACCAGATTTTTTTAAATACTTTTCTTTATGGCACTTGAACTGACTGCAACTTTTGAACCAAAAAAAAATCAACTTTCATACAACGTTACTTATCATCAATGTTGCCGCTAATTTTTCCCATACATGTAGAATGAACTTTATGTGCATGTATCTGGCGGTGATAAGTGTCACATCACCTTCATATTGGTACACATAATAAAATTCATGTGGGGGGGGGTGGGGTTGAGGGGTCTGGAATGTGGAGGTGGAGGCTCAGGGTTAGGGTAGTTGTTGTTTGGGCTGTGGCTGGGGGTGGTGCAGGCTCTTGAATGAGACCCAGGATGAGGTGTGTTGGGAGGAGGCTGTCCTGGAGCTATGATGAGGTGAGAGGATTTCTCCCAGCTTTCTCCAGCTGCAGTAGCACCTGACATGGGGACCTGGGAGAGGTGCTTTCCACCCCAAAGCAGCAGATTGGGAACTGAGCTGGTTTGGGATCTGTCCCCTGGCGGCAACAGGTCCAGGGAAAGAGTACCTGTGCCCTGGCCTCAGTAGGCTGGGCTGGGTTCCAGTTTTAAGAGAGGCATCTCTGTCTTGGTTGTGGTAGGTCTGCTGGAGTGGGTTCTGTCAGTGCTTGTAGACTAACATAAGAATGGCCATACTGGGTCAGACCAAAGGTCCATCCAGCCCAGTATCCTGTCTGCCAACAGTGGCCAGTGCCAGGTGCCCCAGAGGAGGGGAACCGAAGACAATGATCAAGCGATTTGTCTCCTGCCATCTGTCTCCAGCCTTTGACTAAAGTCAAGGGGCACCATACTTTACCCTTGGCTAATAGCCATTTATGGACCTAACCTCCAAAAATTTATCAAGCTCTATTTTAAACTCTGTTAGAGTGCTGGCCTTCACAGCCTCCTCCGTCAAGGAGTTGCACAGGTTGACTGTGCGCTGTGTGAAGAAAAATGTTCTTTTATTAGTTTTGAACCTACTACCCATTAATTTCATTTGGTGTCCTCTAGTTTTTATATTATGGGAACAAGTAACTAGACTAGAAAATAACTGTTACGATAGGTGTTTCTACTACAGTTTCATTGTAGTATGTGAGTTGCCATGCCCCTCTTTATTTTTGTGTAAAAAATATTCTTAATCACATTCCTGTTGAAAATGTATATTGCTTGAAAAACAAGTAAAATAAGCCATCATCAAAAACGCAGTCAACGTCCACCCAGTGAACATCTGTGTTAACCCTTGCAGCTGCCTAAGAAAAGAGAGGTGTGTTGCACGTTGTCATAAAGGTTAGTGAATTCTGCCTTTACACCATTTAGGGAAGTGACTCCAGAAGAGGTGGTTTTACTGAAGAAGGGAAACTTAACAGGGAAGAAAACACCAGTCTTACAGATGCCTCACCTTTTTAATTGTGGGTTGTTTTTTTTTTTAATGTTTTATTTAAAAATACCAGCCCCCACCAGGTCACCCCCAAAAATGTACTCTGGGAACTTGTCTTAACAGCTGTGGTAGAAGGGTGCTCTTCATCACCCGTATTCCTTTTAACAATTTCCATCATCGGGCAGATTGAATTGTCTTTTGAGATGGTTGAAATTTCTTATGTGCAACACCAATGTTGAGGTTGTTTGATGTTCATGTCCAGTAAAAACAAACAGACAAAAGATATAAGGATATATTTTATACAGTTCATAGGTATGGAAGAAGAAGAATATTAAAACAAGAGATAATTAACAAGGAGCAAGGCTTAAGATGTTTTTTAATATTAAAACCAAATATAACGAAAATTAACAGTACCATTAGAGTACATGTATTATCTTTTCTAACAGCACAAGCTAGTAAACCCATCAAAATGGGGCATACTGGAAACAGCTGTTTAAATAAATCAGATGTGGCCATTAAGCGAAATCTTAAAAAATATGCACCAGAGACCCAATTTAACAACTACTCCAATAGATAACTAAACCTTCAGAATGTCCACCACTAAAGCTGCTCTCAAAAAATGAAGCATCTGCCAAAATACTAGCATGCTACAAACTTCTGCAATTAACAGAACTGTCCCTCTTGCATGCATATTATACACACATAGCTCAGCTTTAAGATGCTAAACAAATCCAAGTCAACTAGAAATAGTCATGCTTTCTTTGCAAATATTAACACAATATTTATTAGCTAAAACTCTACCAGGTCTCAAAGATCTGGCCTTAATGCTAATACTCCTCCCCAAATAAGTTCTGAAACATTACAGAAATCACTTGGTCAGGTAAACAGGATCTGTGGTTAAAGTCTTCCAGTTTTAACAATTTAGCAAGTATACATTAGTAACACAGAATTTAAAAAAAAATAAAAAATTTTCATATATCTATAACACTCCAACATTCTGTTAAAAGAATTCTTTTCTTTGGTACCACAAGCCATTAATATGTATGTAAACTTTCTTTGAAACAACAAGCAGTCCTGTAGCACTTTAGTGACTTAAGAAATTTATTAGATCATGAGCTTTTGTGGTAAGATGGAGTCCAGTCATCTGAGGAAGTGGGTCTTGTGCATAAAAGCTCATCAGCTAATAAATTTGTTAGTCTCTAAAATGCTTCAGGACTGCTTTTTATTTGTGAAGCTACAGATTAACATGGCTACCCCCGAGACTATTTTTTTGAAATGTAATTGTGCAAATGTCATGAGCTAAGCCTTTTGCCCCAGTATTCGTTCACTAAAGCTTGAATTGTGCTGCAACAAAGGCTACGTCTACAGGACGATATAAATTTGATTTTATTAAATCGGATTGTATAATGCTGTGTTTTATAAATTTGATTTTGATTATCCTCACCTCCCCACAAAGTTGTTAGTGCTGCCACACTGAATCACCAAACATTAACTGTTGCAACAGTGCATTGTGGGAACCTATTGCACAGTTCTCAGCTCTGAAGCATTCTGCGTTTTCTTGCTGGTGCAGTATGGTGGGGGGAAATGCACCGCCAGTGGTTGTGGGTATGTGATGTCATCTTCTCACATTTGATTTGCCCTCATTCCCCTCCCATGGAAAGCAAATGGCCATTTTTTCAAAAGGAAAGAAAGAAAAGTAGGGCATCTGAGGCAAAAGAAACCAAATAGGCTGGATTCACAAGGTGCCTGAACCATATGAACTGTTTGCTTAGCCGCTTTTCCCCCATAGAGAGAACACCTTTAAGTATGACTTTTACCTGATCAACCAGCTAGCATGCTAGGCAGGGGACTGCCAGAATGACTCTGTGCCCTGGGATCATCCAGGTGACTGTGTCATCTCAGCTGGCTGTCCAGCCACTTCCCCCACCTTGAAACCACAAACAGCCACGCAAAAGTATTACAGGAATGGATGATTAGTTTGGATATCTGTCCCCATTTCCCCCTGGTTGAAAACCAACAGCCAAAGGAATTTTTGCACCATTTTTCCAAAGCCTGCCCCTGACTTAGGCTATTTGCTGGTGTGCAACCCAGTGAAGATAGATGCTCTTTGGAGCATGCTATTTTTTGGCCAATCTGCCTGAAGTACAGTAGGATAATAGCAAAGTTGAGGAAGGAGTAGACTGGTAAAGTTGAGGAAAGTGCAAATCATAACAACTAAAGACAACTCCCTCAGGCAAGGGAAAAGCCTGCAGCTCCTGGTACTCGTGAATGGAAAGACGACAGTTTGTGGTGCGCTGAGTTAGAAAAGAGTTTTGGCTTCCCACTTCACTACACAGACACGTCCAACATGGGACGTGGAGCTTGTCATAAGCTACTTGGGAGATGTGTGCACAGGGACTACCCAGGTGACTGTACCATCTCCCCAGCCATTCTTCCCCATCCCTCAAAACCACCCCTTCCTGGGCAGAATGGTACAACTTCTACGTAATAAGCCAAATAGCATGCCTGGCAGGGGACTGTCATATTGCCCTGGGATCACCCAGGTAGCTGTGACTGTGCCATCTGAAATGTGTTGTGTGTCATCCTGTGTCATTGTTTCCCTCCCCTCCCCCCACCAGCCGCCTGGCCATGGCCAGAATGGTATGACTTCTACCAGAAACATCCTCTCTGAAAATATTACAGTGTCAGATTATTCAGTCCCCCCACATTCTGTGAGGGATGTCATGGGGGAAATAGGTCGAAGGTCCAGTTGACAGGGTCCCTTTGGTGGCTTCCTCTGGTGGAGGACCAGACCCAAATGTCTGACTGTGGGAGTGCCCCCCCCAGTACAATGAGGGACGTCATGGGGGAAATTGGTTGAAGGGCCAGTTGAGACGTACCCCCAGTGACAGGCAGTAAGCTAGGACATGGTGCTGTCTGGATGCATGGTCTGCACTGCACTGCGGGCACATGCTTTTTTTGGGTAGGGAGCTAGCCATGTGATGTGGTTGAGCAGTGGATAGACCCTGACTGCATGGCACCTGTGGGGGAAAGAAAGGGCTTGCCCCTGCACAAATGTGAATTGCAGAAAAGGAATTCCTTGGCTTCTCATACAAGCATGACCCCCACAGCGTAGCTGCCACATAGTATGCTAGGGCGGGTGCTGGCACCGGAGCAGGAAAAAAATATCTTGGACTCTCCTGTATACCTTGTTCAGGGAAGAGCACCATGTTAGGGCTATTTTTCCATGGGTAGATACGATCGCTGTGCTGATTAAAAAAAAGAAATGAATTCAAAATGGGTCCAGGTGCCCACTTCAGTTTCCTGGTGTCAAATTCAAATTCATGGGCTTCCTTTTGCCTACTTCCTGTGCATCGGGAGAGCAACGGAGACAGAAGTGGCCAATGCGGACAACTGTGGGGCATTATGGGTTACATACATGACACCTCTGGAGGCCAATAAAGTTGATTTAAAGAAATGGCATTTCCACACTAGCATTAATTGGATCTTTTGATTTGGAATTTAACACTACGTTGACTTGGTTTGTGCATTCCCAAAAATCAACTTGTTCAGTGAAGACCGTGACATTGTAAAATTGAGCTAATTGCTTTATGATCTACTTTATGATGTAGTGTAGACATAGCCAGAGAGTCTCTAACTCCTGTTGCAGCCCAGGTGAGAGTAATTCAGGAGAACGCCCCCACCCCCCAACAAACTGTCCATCCCATCTCATCTGTACCAGTTTTCCCCCATTAATTCAATCTAGTTGTTCCCCTCCCCACTCAGCCCCAGCCTAGACAGAGAGAGTTAGTCCTGCCTCTTGGAGTCACAGGCACCAACAGCCACAAACTCACTCCTCAGTCCCCACCCTCACCTCGCCAAATGTACCTGTCATATGCAGCGTGCTCCTGTGTCGTCTCCTCCCCATACCCAGCTAGAGACTGGGAGAGTGTGCTGGGGCAGGAGGAGGAGCAAGCAGCTTGTTGCTGAAAGGCAGAGGTTGGCAATAATTTTCAGAAGGGGCAATCAATGAATTTTGGTACTGGTCGCAGGCTGGCTCTGGACCCCCTTATAAGGCATGTGGTCTTGGGTGGAAGGATTCAGTTTGGGGGTCCAGAGTGGGGCAGAGTGTATGAGTAAGAAAAAGAAACACTTCGTATGTGAGAGACCAACTTTGTGATTCTGAGTGTGTGCTGCAGTACATATGTGACAGTGACTGTGTGAGGTACAGATTAGATATGTGTGACAGTGACACAGTGTGTGAGACTTGGCTGCTGCTGGGTAAGTTTCTGAGAAGTCACCCTATGTCTCTTTAAGGGAAATCGACCCTGCTCTGTTGTCTCCCCTCTCACCTGCTGTGCACCCCAGAGTGAGTCGCTAACCATACATGCTTCAGACTAGAGCAGCTCTGTTGGGTGTCTCCCTTTCCCCCATCCCTGCTCTGCAGAGATGGGGTATAGGAGTAGGGGAGCACCCTGACTTCAGCACTACTATCTCCACTTTCTCTGCCTCTGCACAGCTGGCAGTAGAATTCCAGGAGCAGCTTGGCTGCAGGCAGATCAAGGTGGGGGGGGGGGTGAGCGGCAGCTGAAAACATGCTGCTTTCTTTAAGTATGCATGCTTTGACAATCAGCTGGGTGGGCCATAGAGAAATGTTTGGTGGGCTGGATCCAGCCTCCAGGGGCTGATTTTTGCCTACCCCTGCTGTAAGGAGTCGTCATTATTCTCTCCACTCTGCTGGCTGGCTGCCACAGCCCTGTTGAGGGACGACGGACCACCGCCTCCATACTTACTCCCTCCCTTCTCCTTTTGCCCCTCTCTACAATACTCTGTAGTTCTGAACTGGGGTTGATTAAGCAGCTGTGTGGTACACCAGTGTCAAAGCTTACAGGGAATCTTGCTCATAAGTCAACATTTTGGATTGCAACCAAATTTTTTATATATATATATATATATATATATTTAAAGTTGGTTTTTATGTTGCAATCTGTATAGCTAATATCTTCTAATCATTTCCTTTTGTTGAGAAAATGTTAACTAATCTACTGAAACTTCTAGATGGTCATCAGGAATAAAATGTAATGCAGTAAATTAGTCTGGAAGACAAAAAAATCAAGGATAGGCAATATGAAAGCTGAGTTTCACACTTGGGTATGGTTAAGCACGTGTGTCTATTTGTTTCAAAGTGACTTTGGCCAAATTATACCACTTAAGGTTGTGGGAGTAGCTTGAGATTCATAATCACATGAAACAGTAAACCTTCAAATAAAGGATGGATGCATTGCCTTACTAGAGGTTGAACCTCTCTCATCTGCCACCCTCGGGCCTTGACCGGTGCCTGACGAGAGAATTTGCCCGATGGAAGTATTTTCTAGCACATTATCAACACTTCCAGTCCTTATTGGGCTCTTAGAAGACATTTAGGGGTAAATTACAGCTAAATGACAGTATAGAACACTGGGAGTCAGGACTGGTGTCTGTTTTTAAAAAAAAACAAACCTTTATGGGATCATGGAAAACTTGGTCACGCCTGTGATAAGTGGTCGCCCAGCTAAAATCAAGCTGGATTACAGATGTTGCTGGCCGACAGAGTTCTGGATTAGAGAGATTTAAACAATAATGGAAACAGAAGCAGTTCCACATATATTCACCCACCCCTTCAAAATTCTATTTTGGCTACTCCTGTACTCAGATTAAAGTTATTGCAGCTCTTGTATTCAAATTTTAATCTTGGCCAAACTCTGAAACAACTATGTGGTTGATTGAAATAAGATAATATGGGGTAGAATGTTTGTCATTTCTATACCAGTGGCACTCCAGCACAAAAGATTGCCAAGAGTAGTCTTGCACTTTCTAAAATAAGTACCCAAAACCCTCCTCTGGGATCTGTGTCCGGTCAGAAATATGCTTCTTGTTCTTTTCACAGTTTGTGTGCACCAGCACAATTGGTTTTAATGAAAACTGTTTTTAAAAAAAGAAAAATGGCTTCAATGCCTGGTCATTGGCTACGTCTACATTACGAGATAAAATCAACATATAATAAATTTGAATACTTAATCTCGATATTATGCATTTGAATAAAGTGTCCACAAAGCTTCTTGACATTCAACTCACCTTTTCTCCATGTTGAATTTCCATGTACCCATTGCCCCATGCAATGTTGACAGCATGAACACTGCATTGTGGCTACCTATCCCCCAGTGTCTGAGCCCCAGTTGCTTGTGGGTGTTTCATGTTGGAATCCCAGAATTCCAAGCACTATCCCAGAATTCACTGCATCACTAACTGTGCAAAAAAAAAACAGGCGATCACGCCACTTTCTGCTGCAGCATTCCAGTGTAAGCATTGATCAACGAATGCTCTAACTCATAGCACAGATCATTTCAGCAGCCACAGATCTGTCATGCAATTTGTCCTTCAATACCAAAGCTCAGTGATGCTTGGCTATCCTTCTGGTGGTGCCACTGCTGCTGATGAGGATGGTGGTTTGGAACAGCGATTGTGCCAACTGCAGTCCAAGAACTCAGAGCTGGTGGCTGCCATGATTGCATTGCTGTCAGTGGTGTGGCAGTTTTGGACTCGAGAGACCAGCACACACTGGTGGGATTCATATAGTTTTGGAATCCTGGGATGACCAGCAGTGGGTACAGAACTTTCGCATGTGCAAGTCCACCTTTGTGATGTACTGGTGCCTGCCCTGAAGCACAGCAACACCAAACTGAGGCAGGCCTTAATGGTAGAGAAGCAGGTGACAATTGCACTGTGGAAGTGTGCAACCCCTGACAGTTACCGGTCAGTGGCAAATCAGTTTTGGGGTGGGTAGATCTACAGTGGGGTCCGTGATGTTGGAGGTGGCCCATGCAGTCTATTGGTGTCTCCTCAGGAAGACTGTGACCCTGGGAGATGTACAGGCCATTGTGGGTGGCTTTGCTGCGCAGCATTTTCCTACCTGTGGTGAGGCAATAGATGGCATGCACATCCCTATCATGGTCCTGCCCACCTGGCATCGCAATATATTAATTGAAAGGGGTACTTCTCCGTGGTCGTGCAGGGGTTGGTAGATCACAAAGGTGGTTTTACTGACATCAACGTTGGCTGGGAAGGGAGGGTTCACAAGGTGTGCATATTCCAAAATTTGGGACTGTACCGAAAGCTCCTGGATGGGACTTGTTTCCCCTTATCAGAAAATCAAGATTGCTGACATGGAGATGCCCATTGTTATATTGGGCGACCCTGCTTACCCGCTGTTTCCCTGCCTGATGAAACCCTACACAAGAGTGGACCCCCAGCAAGGGAAGCTTTAATCAGAGATTGAGCAGGTGCAGAATGATTGTGGAATGTACCTTTGGACGTTTGAAAGTGAGTTTCAAATGTTTATTGACCTGTTTGAATGTCTCTGAAGCTAATGTGCCCACTGTTATTACAGTGTGCACTATTTTGCACAACATACGTGAATCAAGATGGGAGACTTTCCCATCTATGTGGAATTCTGAAGCGGAGGCGATAGGCAGGGCTTGCTCACAGCTCACTACACTGCCATCCATCAGGAGCTGTGCTCAGACTGCAGCAATAAGGGATGCTTTGAAAAGCAGCTTTATGACTGATCTGTAACACACCATACCTATGTATATCTCTGCCGTCATGCCAATAAATCAACTGTGCCATAATGAATGAATGCTCTTTTTTTGGTGGGAGGGGGTTAAGTTGCAGTAAATAGACCGTGCTGTGCTTTCAGCACCTCCCCCCCCGCAACCTGCCTGGTTCTCTCAGCAGCATATCTGCTGCAGACAAGGGAGTTTCATTGGGCAACTCTGCCTTCAGTGGCACTTACCCTCCACCCAGCCCATTTTGATTTGTGTTCCCACCAGCCCCAACTTCTGCAGGACAAGAAATCACACCGAGCACAAAGGAATGATTTTATTTGAGGGGGTAGGAATGGTTTAAGTGGCTGGGAAAAGAAGCCTTCTCAAGGGTGCTTGAATAGCCTTTTGCAGTGGCCCTGGGGGCTTGAGTGGCAGGGTAGCCTTGTCCTCCCTTCCCACGTGCAGGAACCCTGATGATGGGGTGTGGGCAACCTCTCCTGAGAGGAATCTGGCCAGAGGGTATCGGCAGATGCTCTGGTGGGTTGGGAGTCCCTCTGTAGATGCAGCAGGGAGCTCAGGATCTCCATCTGCTCAGTAACGGCTGTTATGAGCTTTGCCACAACCTCATTCATCTTTGGCAGTTGCTGCTACTGCAGGTCAGGCATCCTCTTATGAAAGTTTACTTGACCCTGACGCCATTCAGCTGTACTGTGACACCACTGATCAGTGTCCTTTGTCAAGTTCTTGTGCTCTGCCTGAGTGTTTTGCATGTGCTGCAGGATCATATCATGTTTGCATTTCCTGCATCTCCTGATTTTCTCTACAACACTGGGCCTGGAAAGTGAAGGTCAAAATTAAGATTCAATTCAGATAATGTGCTTAGAAGTGCAATGAATGTTTCTTTCTGTGTACTATCACTGAAAGTATACTTTTGAAGGACACATGGGTTATTAAAGATGGGGCAGAAAGTGCACATTTCACAGTACCTCCCTTGCCATCACTTATCCAGCACAATGCTTTGTGGACATGGTAAGTTATAAACAACTGTCCTCTTTTTGTGGGAATGGGAAGGTCTGCAAAGCAGGGACACCTGTCAGGTGTCCTGACTGGGTGTCCTGTGACAGTGACAAATGGATGGCTGCAGGTAGGGCTTCGATGCACAGTAAAAGTAATGTAAAGAAGAAAAAAAAATACAAAGGGAGGCTGGATATAAAGGGACATGGAAGGGGAAGAGCACATTGGAGGAATCCCCCACGTGGTGCAGAGGAATTCCTGAGAAATGAAAACAAATGGTGCTTGGTAAGGGACATGGGAGGGGAAATGCCTAGCAGCGGTGTGGCATACGTGTGTGTGTGTGTGTGGGTCGGGGGGGGTGGAGTTGTCATCAAAAATGGAAAGAAATGCTGGTTGGAAGGAGACATATGGGGGAATCCTCCCCCCCCAGAGCCTGCAAATCATGTTGTTGGGGTGGGAAATGGTGGACTTGCCGGCTGCTGCAGGCCAGCGTAAAGGGGCAGGAAGCCTGTTTTAAAAATATTTGAATTCCCGTGCTTTCGCTGGTTGCTAAAGAAGACATCACCCTCCTAAAACTAACAGATATGGAGAAAGAACAGCTACTCCTGCTGTGTGACCAAAACTTGGAAAATTTGCTAAAATGCTGTGTGACGCCATGACACCAGATTTCTATCTGGGTGCCTGGTGTGGCAAAGTTTGCTACCATGGAAGCCACAACATGTCAGGCCTGCCCAAGAATCTTGTGAAAAAATACAAGAATGCTTAGATAAGGCTTTCGAAGAGATCTCCAAAAAGGAGAAGTGCTCCATCCCAGGAAATATTAACACGCCGTTTTGAGGGGCACAGAAGCACAGCTAGCAAACCTGTACCCATGCAAAACCCTATCACTATACCCACCACCAACCTGCTTCTAGCATGCAGAATAAAGACTCACCCGAACTGCTTGCTCCAGAGGGCTCGGGGACCGGCATGGAGGGGACTGCTGTGGAGGAGCCTGGTATGAAGGCGACTGGTTCCAGGTTGATGGTGAAGAGCTCCGGGCTGTCTGGAACAACTTCTTCTGTTCCCTTCTGGTTGCTCTCTTCCTCCTCTTAGTTTCCTCTTCCTCAGGGCCACCCTACTCCTCCAGGCTCACCCCGAACTCCATACCAGGGCCTCTCCAAGCGCCGTAATTGAGTCCAGGCTCCGTGGTGGGGTCTCTCCCGATAAGCATGTGCAGCTGTTGATAATAGTGTCAGGTCTGTGGAGCCACCCTGACCACTGGTTTTCTTCCCAGACTTTTTGATAGGCCTGACGGAGTTCTTTAACCTTCACCTGACACTGCATAGAGTCCCAGGAGTAACCTCAGTTGGCCATCTCGTGTGCCATCTGATCATAGATAGCCATGTTTCTCTTGGCCACCTGAAGTTTCTTTGCCACAGATTTGTCTCCCCAAATGGCAATGAGACCAAGAATCTCCTGGTGGATCGAAGCTGGGTCTCTCTTGCGAGCCTGAGAAGTGCTAATCAGATCACTACCCTGAGCGCTCATGACTACAGTACAGGGCTACCAATAATTGCTATGTATGTGGTTTGATGGCTACTGATGTGGTATGATGCTATGGACAAAGGGATTTTTTTCATGATGGACGCCCTTTTGATTTCAGGGCTGTGTTGCTTAAATTCCAATTCAAATTTTCATTCAAATTTAATCCAGATTTCGCAGGTTTACTTTGACCTTCTTCTTGCACACCTGACAGCAGTGCACAACGAAGCAGCCATACTTGGAGGGTCACTGTGGTGCTCTTTGGGATACATATGGGACACTTCCGGAGGCTAGCAAATTCAAATTAAAGAGATGGTGCTTCCACACTAGCCTTGATTCAAGATTTTAAATTTGAAATAGGGGCTATTCCTGTCCTGTAATATCGATATTCTCTTAATCAGTATTATGGCTCAGTAAATGGAGTTAACAATATTACATGTGAAGATAGTCACATTTTAATATTGAGCTAAAGCCTTGAAATTCAAATTTATCTCGTAGCATAGACACAGCCATTGTGTTCTTCCTAGGACAGTATTAGCTAATGAAACCAGGTCTGTTTGTCACATCTAAAGGGTAAAGGAAATGAATAGATTTTAAATGTGTCTAAAACTTCCTAACTGTAACTTTTTGGCAAGAGGGAGTTTAGATATAGTATAGCCAATTTAAAGAGTATCTAGACAATTGGTCATATGTGCTTACACACCACTGTTTCTGTATTCAAGATTAAGGAATTATCCTGTTTTATCTAGTCATTAATACTGTGGCTCAAGTTTAAAATATTCCTTTTCGAGAGCTCAGAATTAAAATTAAATCCAATAATTATTGTAAGAAGACTCTTCCCCTCCCTCCCTCCCCAAAGGCTTTCACATGTGATTGAGCTGTGTAATGAAATGCAGAAGGCAGTGGTGTGACCATGATAGAAGAGTTTTCAGTCATCCAGATCTGATCAGCTGAATGCTTGGAGGTAGCTTGTGATCTTGTGACCAATGAGACTAACCCAGAAGTCCTTCTGGAAACAAATATGAATACGGAAGTCACTCCTGTACTGCAGCAGGAAAAATGATAAACTTGAGGAAATGTTTCAGTGCAGCGGGGCAGCCTGTGCATCACCTTTGTTCTGATATCATCCCCATTAACATACATTCACGATTGAATGTATAAAATGAAAACGTGGAGCTGGATGAAACTTTTCAAATGTGTGGTGTTCATGAACATTTTTGCATAAACAATTAAGGTTTTTAGAAACTTCTTTTTTCAGAAAAGTTGTTTGACCAAACTTTTCAACCTACCCTATTCAGCTGGTGGTTCAGGAGTCAAGCTTTTGTGCTAGCTGAAAAAATTACAAAAGCAAAGGATCTTCATGGCAATAGATTCTCAGATACCAGGATCTGTGTCAGAGCAGTGAAATACTTTGCTAGAGAAGCTATACTTTATTAAAGTATTTATTAAACTGCTTATACAATTCAGGAAACTCCTGTGCTGCCTACATGTAGCAGTCCTGATGGAGAAGCCCTTCAGTTAGTCAGCTAGTTAAAGAAAACTAACTTGACACAGTTTGTGGCATCAGATAAAGCAACAGTGTTTTTGTGATACTGACCATGGATGTTCCTGAACCAACTGAACAGTTTCACAGAGCTTCTAGTCTCTGCAAAGTAAATTTTCGGTTGAGGATTTTCTCTGACATAATACAAACATGGTTTCCCTGTCCATTCCACATAAACTATATTAACACCCACTAGTGAGCAGGAATGTTTCTGACAGCATATGTCAGAGCCATTTTATTTCTGCTATTTAGAACATCTTACACATGCAATATTGGAGAATTAAAGTAGCTAACTTAAAACAAAGTTTGCCATTGGATTCCATAATGCATAAAAATCAGTTATGAAGAATGATTTGTTTTGGTAATTAGTAGTAGTAGGCATCCTTCGATCCCGCGGGTCATGGGTTTGCGCCCCAGTTGGACTGATACGAGCAGTATCTTCTGTGGCTGTGCAATCCAATCCGGGAGTGTCAGTCCTTTCCACACTGTGAGCAGCAGTAGGCAGTTGTCGCTCTGGTATCACAGGCCCGGATCTTCCTGAGGGCTCTCCTGTCTTCCACCTCCTTCACCAAGGTAGTTTCATACATAGCAAGAGCTTCCTTCACTCCCTGTTTCCAGGCATGCCTGTCTGAGGCGAGCAAATGCCAGGTGTTCGTACTGATAGAGAGAGCGCTGAGGTCATGCTTGCAAATGTCCTTGTAGCGCAATTTAGGTTGCCCTTTCGGCCTTTTTCCAGACACCAGTTTGCCGAAGAGGAGGTCCTTCGGTGTTCGGCCATCCGTCATGCGTGAGACATGGCCCAGCCAGCGCATACGCCTCTGTTTGAGAAGGGTGAACATGGAGGCGGTGCCTACCCTCTCAAGCACTGCGCTACTGGGGACCTTGTCCTTCCATGAGATACCGAGTATGCGCCTAAGGCAGCACGTGCAATGTGTTGAGCCGCTGCTTTTGTTTTGAGCACAAAGTCCATGTTTCACTAGCGTACGCAGTGTGCTCAAAACACAGGCTGTGTAGACCTGCACCTTGGTGTGTACAGTGAGCTTATTGTTAGCCCATACTCTCTTCATCAGCCTGGAGAACGTTGTGGCGGCTTTTCCAATGTGCTTGTTGATCTCGCTATCAAGTGACAAGTTGTCCGAGATCGTCGAGCCTAGGTACACGAACTCATGGACAACTTCCAGTTCGTAGTCTAGCATGCTGATAGATGGCTCATTACCCACGTTTTGGCCCATCACCTGGGTCTGATTTAAGCTGATTGTGAGGCCAGATTCCATGCGTGCATCCGCAAAGTGAGTTATGAGTGACTGCAGTTCCTGCTGAGTGTGAGCAGCAATAGCTGCATCGTCAGCAAAAAGGAACTCCCTTAGACACTTCGTAAGCACCCTGGTCTTCGCTCTAAGGCTCGACAGTTTGAAGAGGTTTCCATCCATTCTCATGCGGAGAGAGATGCCCTCTGTAGCAGTTCCAAAGGCATATTTGAACAAAACTGCAAAGAAGATGCCGAACAGTGTTGGAGCCAGCACACGCCCCTGTTTCACTCCGCTGAGAATCTCAAAGGGTTCTGATCTGGATCCGTCATATGATGGTCCCCTTCATGGAAGGCCCTAATAGTGCTGAGCAGAGTTGGGGGACAGCTGATCTTAGCCAGAATCGCGAGCAGACCTTTTCTGCTGACGAGGTCAAAAGCCTTGGTCAGGTCGATGAAGGCAATATACAAAGGTTTGTTCTGCTCCCTGCACTTTTCTTGTAGTTGCCTAACAGAGAAAACCATGTCTATGGTGGACCGTTCAGCTCTGAACCCACGCTGAGACTCAGGGTATACTCTCTCCGCAAGAACATTGAGCCTCTTCAGAACAACACATGCAAATAGCTTCCCCACGGTACTGAGAAGGGAGATGCCGCGATAGTTGTTACAATCGCTTTTGTCACCCTTGTTCTTGTAGACAGTAACGATGTTAGCATCCCTCATATCTTGCGGTACACTGCCTTCTCTCCAGCATTGGTGAAGAATTCCATGCAGCTCTGAAACTAGGGTACTGTTGGCTCATTTGAGGATTTCTGAGGGAATACCATCCTTCCCTGGGGCTTGTCCAGAAGAAAGTGCTTTTAGCGCATCGCTGAGTTCCTCCAAGGTGGGCTCAGCATTGAGTTCAGTCATGGTGGGCAGAGGCTCGCTGGCATTCAGGGCTCTGTATGTAACTACGGTCTCTCTGGCGTACAACTGTTTGTCGTGTTCCACCCAGCATTCCATCTGCTTGGTCCTGTCCTTCAGGACCTCGCCTGTGGCTGACTTAAGTGGGGCAGTCTTTTTTTGTGATGGACCGATGGCCTGTTTGATCCCATCGAACATTGCTCGCATGTTACCAGTGTCCGTGGCTTGCTGAATCTTGGAGCAGAGTTGGAGCCAGTAATTGTTGGCACACCGCCGAGCAACCTGCTGCACTTGACTTCGAGCAAACCGGAGTGCCTGCACGTTCACCTCACTGGGAGAGGACCTGTATGCAGCCAGTGCCTGTCTGTTCTTCTCAATCAGGGGTGTCAGCACTTCAGCGTGGGCTTCAAACCAATTAGCAAACTTGACTGTTTTCTTCCCAAAGGTAGATATCGCAGTATTACAGATAGTGTCCTGTAGTTGTTCCCATCTCTTGCTGATATCATTGTCATCCAGGCAGGGCAAGGCCTCTTCAAGTGCTTGGACAAACTCGCATACTTTTGAAGGGTCACGAGTCTTGCCAGTGTCAATGCGCGGCCTCCCTTCCTCCTTGGAGCGAAAGAATCTTCGCGGCTGGATGTGCACCTTACTACACACGAGCAAATGGTCAGTGTCACAGTCTGTGCTGTGGTAGCTACGTGTCACCCTGACATTACCTAAATGGCTGCGTTTGGTGAGGACACGGTCAAGCTGGTGCCAATGTTTCGACCTTGGGTGTCGCCACAAAACTTTGTGCTGGGGTTTGACATTGATGAAGCTATTGGTTACACAGAGGTCATGTTGGGAGCAGAGTTCAAGGAGGTGCTGTCTGTTTTCATTCATCTTCCCTGTTCCAAACTGTCCCAGACAGGATGGCCAGCTGTGGTGGTCGCTGCCAATTCTGGCATTGAAGTCGCCAAGGATGAATAGTGGCTCATGGGAAGGTACCTCACTGATGGCAATGCTAAGTTCATCATAGAACTTGTCCTTAACTTCCTGGGCAGAAGTTAAAGGAGGCGCATAGACGCTGAAGATGTTGACCATGCCCACTGGTGTTTGAAGCTGGATTTTCAGCATTCTCTCAGTTCCCACATTTGGTGGTATGACTGAGCCAACTAGGCTGTTTCTGATTGCAAAGCCAACACCGTGTTCCCTGGTTTCTTCTGGAGGCTTCCCATGCCAGAAAAGTCCTTCTCCCTGAGACATCCAGAGGACAATAGCCTTGTTTCTTGGAGGGCCACAACGTCCATCCGCAGTCTTCTCAGCTTGTTGTTAATGATTGCTGTCTTCTGGGGGTTACTAATGCTCTGTAGGCCTTCTGTAAGGCCCGGAGTCATGGTCCTTACATTCCATGTGCCCAGCTTGAAGGCTGGATTATTTTGTTGCTTGTTTGTTTTGCCTGGTGTAAGGTTAATGATCCGCCTGTGAGTGATTCCCTAAGCCCCACACATCCAGTGGAGCAAGTGGACCATGGCGAGGCAGCACCTACTTGGCTGGGGGCTGCCCAGCTTGAGGCGGGCGGTAGCTGCCCAATGAGATCCGAAGACCTCTCCCACCGTCAGAAGCAACCCCTGGCGCCTCACTCTACGCCAATCGAGTGCAGTGGCTTAATACTGGTAACTGCTGCTTCTTCTTCGAGTGTCCCCGTGGGTGCTCCACGTTAGGTGTCGGGCTCGCCCCGGCGCCGCAGGTCCGATCTTCCAAGCAGTTTCTGCCGGACCGTGCATGCGCCGGTGCGCGCTGCTCCCTTGCATGCTCCCGGCCACATGCGCAATCCGGTCCCCGCCAGTTCCTCTTTAATCGCCATCGGCTGCAGACGGAATCCGCTCAGGCTACGGCCAGAGTTAGCATATTTAACGTTTTTAACTGTTTTAAAGTTTCTTCAGTTTTAGATTCAGTTAGTCGGCTGTTGTTTTAAAAAAAAAAAAAAAAACCAAAACAAAGAAAGGAAAGGAATTTAAAGCTTCCAATCCTAGTAACAAGCGGAGCACCGGAGGCCAGGAGCCTAGGGCCACTAGCCCTCCTGCTGCGGCAGGCTTTATCCGAGAGGAGAACAATCACAGAGAAGGTGCTAAGTACCCTATTAACAACTCAAAGACTCACCACAATGTCCTCTTCAGGATTCAAGAAGTGTGAGTCGTGCTGCGATGCCAGCGTCTGATGGGCACAGTCAGTGCATAAGGTGCTTGGGGGAATCCCATGTCACTCAGAAATGTTCCTTCTGTGCCAAGTTAACAGCCAAAGCAAGGAAGGACAGGGAAATGCGGCTGAAAATGCTGCTGTTCGACAAGGCCCTCCAGCCAGACGTGCCGGAGCGGCTGCAGCAGGAGGGACCCTCCGGGGCCCATAAAAGGAAAGCCGCGTCCCTAACCCCATCAGCGCAAAAACGGAGGAAAATCTCCCCAACCCGATCCCTGCCGGCAGCAACAGCAAGCAGGACGGGAGGAGCGCACAGCCCCCAGCCGCAGCTACAGCTGATCGGCGGCGGCGCGGAGACGCACGTGGCGGAGGTTCAGCCTCCGATGATCAAACAGCCGCCCTGCACCGAGGGCAGGGCGGCGGCCAAGCAGGCGCCGGAACCGGCCGCACCGCAAACAGCAGCACCGACCCCCGGGGAACCGGCGGCGCAGAGCGCACAGGCACGTGGCCTGCAGGCACCGGGGGAGACCGTCCGCGCGGCACTGCTGAGGAGCGTGCCAAGCGCAGTGCAGACTATGGGGCCGAGATCCCCGACGCGTCAGGGGGCGGAGCCACCCCCACAGGGGAGGGGAAAGGCAGCACAGAAAACACGGCACCGCAGTCCCTCTCCAGACAGTGCTGCAGAGCTGCTTTCTCTGAGCCCTCCGCTCATGCTGCGGACTCCAACGAGAAGGCAGGGATCACCCCTAGCCTATCCGGAGCCCCCATCTCCATTTCTACAGCCAGCCTCCCCATGGCTTGGACCACCTTCGCCCTTCTTGGGCTTCGAGCCACTTGAGTACTATCACAAATAGGTCTATCCAGCGTCCCAGGTCTCCAGAAGATCTCGCTCCCCCAGACGTAGGGGGTATGCACCAAGGGAGTGGTCCAGGTCACCATCCCAGGAGCAGTGTCCGTGTTGCCATGGTCACCCCTATCGTGCGGGGCATAGACACCATAGGCATACCACCAGGGACAGATCCCCACAGACGGTTCCGTATCCCCGAGGGCGATCGCGAACGGGGACAGAGACTCATATATCTCAGGGGGAGTTGGTTCTGGAACCCCGGGATTTTCCCTCGCAAGCTTCTAGTGAGCGGATGTACCACCGTCAACAGGACCCGGAGGGGTCCAGAGAGGCGTACCCTAGCGGTTCCTCATTGTCCTCCCCGGATGAGGCTACAGCCCCAGGGGACGTCCATCCTCCGGACGATCTCAAACAGTTCCAAGAGCTGTTTAAAAGGGTGGCCTTCACGCAAGGCATCCAGACAGCAGAGGTGCAAGAGAAGCACCATAAGCTCCTTAAAAATCTGAGACCTCCGGCCTCCTCTAAAATAGCCATACCGCTTGACAAAGCAATCTTGGAGTCCGCCACCACGATATGGCAGACCCCTGTGACTATTCCGCCTGTTCACAAAAGAGCGGACAAGAAATACTTCGTGCCGGCGAAGGGCATGGAGTTCCTATTCAGCCACCCGCAACCAAATTCTCTGGTGGTAGAATCGTCTCAACAGAGATCAAAAACATCTCAGTTCAAAACAGGGGGAACGGACAAAGATGCCAAGAAACTAGAGCTGTTCGGCAGAAAGGTCTACTCCTCCTCCACCCTACTGTTGAGAGTGGCGAATTACGCAGCGCATCTAGCGAACCACAGTTTCGATAACTACTCAACCTTAAGCTCCCTCATGGACTCGCTTCCAGAGGACAAGAAGCCGGTGCTCAAGGCTATCATGCAAGAAGGCTACGCGGCCTCGAGGACGGGAGTTCAGATCGCCCTAGTCGTAGCGGATACAGCAGCACGCTCAACAGCTACGGCAGTGGTCATGAGCAGGGAGTCCTGGCTCCAGACATCGGGTATCCCGAGGGATCTGCAGGCGAAGATCGTTGATCTCCCCTTTGACACGCAGAAGCTGTTTGCAGTATCAACCACAGCGTCCCCAGTACCACAGGGGCTACAAGCAAGGGTGACATCAACAGCACCAACAGTACAGAACTGCCAGGCGACGTTCTCAACAGAGCCATGCGTCCTCGGGGCAGGGCCAAAGGCCACAAGTTTGACACACAGATCGAGGGCTGCACTATCACTACCATCGCGCAATGTCATCCGAAGCTACTGTTCCACCATCGCCTCCGACCATTCTACGACCAGTGGCAAAAGATCACCACAGACAAATGCGTACTGGAGATCAACGCCACGGGTTACGCGATTCCCTTCCAGTCGCTCCCACCGCCACGACCTCCACCCAGACCCCACCTAAAGGACGCCTCCCACGAAGCGAGACTCAAGCAGGAGGTAGGCCATCTTATGCTTATAGGGGCAGTGGAAAGAGTGCCGGAGCAACTCCGAGGGAAAGGGTTCTACTCAAGATACTTCCTCACAGAGAAAAAGACAGGAGGCTGGAGGCCCATCCTAGATCTTTGAGGCCTCAACCGGTACTTGCGCAAGCAACGCTTTCGGATGATCACAGTCGCCTCTATACTTACGGTACAGGACGATGGAGATTGGTTCGCAGCCCTCGACTTACAAGACGCGTATTTCCACATAACTATTCACCCGGCTCACAGGCGTTTTCTCCGGGTTATGGTAGGCAAAGAACATTTTCAGTACAAGGTTGTGCCGTTCGGTCTCTCATCGGCCCCCAGAGTCTTCACCAAGACTTTGGCAGTGGTGTCAGCCTACCTGCACAGACAGGGGTGTTTATATTCCCATATCTTGGGGGGAAAAAAAAAAAAAGACTGCCTACTGAAAGGGGCCTCGAAGGAGGAGGCACTTCGCATGATATGCGTCACAGCAGACACATACTCTTCGCTGGGCCTGGTCATCAATCTGGCAAAATCAAAGATAGACCCCGCACAGGACATAGAGTTCATAGGGGCACGTATAAATTCCATCACAGCATGGGTTTATCTACCAGATGCCCGCTTTCGCACCGTTGGTTCCCTCGTGCAAGTCATCACCTTCAGCCCTACGGTGCCGGTTCTGACGTGCTTACAGCTGCTGGACCACATGGCAGCAGCAACGTTTGTGGTACAGAATGCCCGATTGCATGTGCGCAGCATGCAGCACTGGCTGGCAAGCGTCTACAAACCAGCAGCACACACTGTCCACACGGTGGTGTCGCCCATGACAGAGGTGCGCAGATCCCTGCAATGGTGGGTGAACCCCAAGAACATGCTAACGGGTGCCCTTTCACCAACCACAAATATCTGTTTTTCTCACTACTGACGCCTCCCACATAGGGTGGGGAGCACACGGGCGAAAAGGTGATGCAAAGACTATGGTTCTCCACGGAACAGTCACTGCACATAAATATACTGGAGCTCAGAGCAGTGTTCAACGCCTGCAAACACTTTCGAGACCATATACAAGGCAAGTAGTCGGGATCAGTACAGACAATACCTCCACCATGTTTTATATAAATCGACAAGGAGGAGCTTGGTCCTGTGCCTTATGTGCGGAAGCAGTCCGATTATGGAACTGGTGCATCGCCAACAATATAACCTTGAAAGCCTCGTATTTACCAGGCGCTCACAATGTGAAGGCAGACCAGCTGAGCAGGCGCTTCACACTCACACATGAGTGGCAGATCCGTTCCGATCTGTTACGACCGATTTTTCATGCATGGGGGTTTTCCCCAGATAGACCTGTTTGCCACTCAACACAACAAGAAGTGCGCACAATACGGCTGCAGGGCAGGACTGGGATGGGGGCCACTGGGGGACGCATTCACGATCTCGTGGAGGGGCCCCCTGCTCTACGCCTTTACTCCCACAGTGCTTATCCAAAGTCTTGCAGAAAGCCAGGAGAGAGAGAGCCCGAATGATCCTAGTAGTCCCAATGTGGGATCGACAGCAGTGGTTCCCCTTACTCCTGAGCATGTCAGACCGTCCACTGATGCCCCTCCCGGTGGCGCCAGATCTGCTCATGCAGCTCAGGGGTCTATAGTGCATCCACACCCCCGAGGCCTGCGACTGCAAGCATGGTTAATCCATGGCTCGGCTCAGCTCCCTAGAGAGCACGCGTATGGAGGGAGTGCAACAAGTCCTAGACAGTAGCAGGAGGACTTCCACCAGGAAGCCCTATAAGCAAAAATGGTCTCGATTCACTGCATGGTGTTCTACCAAGCAATTAGCCCTCCTTGCTGCGCATATACCTGTAATACTAGAGTATTTACTGGACCTCAAGAGAGGCGGACTCTCCCTATCCTCGTTGAAGGTCCACCTTGACGCTATATCGGCTTTCAGACATGAAGAGGAAGGGCACACGGTGTTTGCCCATCCCATGGTTACCAGGTTCCTCAAAGGGCTGGTAAACCTATACCCCCCTCGGAAACCGCTTCCACCTTCGTGGAGCTTGGACCTGGTGCTTAATGCGCTAACGGGACCAGCGTTTGAACCCTTAGCCACGGTTTCCCTCCTTCTCCTTACAATAAAGACGACCTTCCTTCTTGCAATCACGTCAGCTCGCAGGGTGAGCGAGCTTGCGGCAGTCATGGCAACGCCACCCTGCACAGTAATTTCCAAGGTGGCGGTAACCTTACGGCTGCATCCAGTCTTTGTTCCCAAAGTTTCTTCAGAGTGTCGTATTAACGAACCTATAGTTTTACCCTCGTTATCCAAAACCTCATAACTCCAACAAAGAGGCGCGCCTACACCTCCTGGATGTGAGGAGGGTGCTGGTTTTCTATATAGACAGGACTAAGTCCTTCCGGAAAACGGGTAGACTCCTAGTCTCTCTCACTTCCAAATCTAAAGGAGAAGGTATCTCTTCGCAGAGAATCTTGAAGCACATCATATCCTGCATAAAAATGTGCTACGAACTCAAAAAGACTCCTTTACTGGCCACGCCCAGGGCTCACTCCACTAGGGCGGTGGCGGCATTAACAGCTTTTTTCAAGGGCATTGCGCTAAAAGACATCTGCAGAGTGGCGACATGGTCATCCTATGACACCTTCACCAAGCATTATGCCCTTCACAGGGTATTCCAAGAGGATACCTGTCTCTCGACAGCGGTCCTCTCAGGGACAAGCTGCACATGATCCGATTACCCACCTCCTATTTTGGGTTACTGCTGGGTAGTCACCTATCGTGGAGCACCCACGGGGACACTTGAAGAAGAAAGAGAAGTTACTCACCGTAGTGACGGTGGTCCTTCGAGATGTGTCCCCGTGGGTGCTCCACCACCCGCCCATCCTCCCTGCTTCGGATCCCTGTTTAGTGTTTTGCAGGAACATCCGAGGCGGTTGGTCAAGGAACTGGCGGGGACCGGATCGCGCACGTGGCCGGGAGCGCACAAGGGAGCGGTGTGCACTGCCGCATGCGCGGTTCAGCAGAAACTGCTTGGAAGATCCGATCTGCGGCGCCGGGCAAGCCCGACACCTAACGTGGAGCACCCACGGGGACCCATCTCGAAGAACCACCGTTACTACGGTGAGTAACTTCTCTTTCCCATGTTGTGTCACCACTCAGAAAGCTATGCCGGAGTGTTCTCTCCAGGGTGCAGGCCTGGGCATGTAAGTTTGAAGAACCAGCTGATGCCCAGCAGCAGGTTCCCCCTCTCTACGCCACCGATGTAATCCAAGGGAAAGGAAAAGCCAACTTGGCACCATTGTCGTCGCAGGAGCTGCCAGAATGAGATTGAGCACAACCTAAAACTGCCTCAGGGGCTCCATCTCCGGGTTTTTCCTCGGGGTTTACTCCTGAAGCCTTTCCCATGATTAGGTATTGCCGCAAGGCAGCGGAGGTTTTAAATCAGAGTTGCCTTCTTCTAGGTGGGCGGCCTTCCCAGGCTGACGAGCCCCATCTGCCCGAAGCAACTGGTTTTAAGGCGTCCGTCACCTGCCTTTGCCACTTCTCCTGTCAGTGCAAAGTTTCTCCGGGCTTAGAAACTAAGCAACATGTGAAGGCCAGGACTGGACTTCGGTTGTCGGAGGCTATTGGAGACGCACGCTGTGGGAACATTTTATAGATAGTGGGAGCTTATCCTCACTACCACCCCCGGCTATGACATCCTTTTGAGACCATTGGTAATTAACATAATTAATAACCCCAAGGAGATCCCAAACTTTTAGCATGGACTCATGGTTTAACTTTGTGTGGGATGTAATTTTCAAGATAAAAGGCTCTAAAAAATACAGGAGGCTCAGAACACTGACTCTTTAGCCAGGTTTTAATTAGCCAGTTTTCATGAAACTCCTCAGAAGATTCAAGCTCAACTCACATTACATGATGAAAGCTTGCAGGTAGGTACACAGTGCTTTTCAAATAAAACATGTACATTTAATCACAGTAGGATTCATTATACTCGGTATTGATCAAATACCCGTTTATTAGCATCTCCCCATCCTAAGTTAAATCACTATAATATAGTAAGCTTACTGCTTGGAAAACATGACTGTGTTAAATACAAGATTGTTGGCCCTTTTGTGCATCCTGCAGCACAAGTGGGGGAATGCAAAATTGATATAAATGCCATGTTGTGGGAGAATAATTCAACTCTGAGGTAAAGATGACTTCACTGCCCAAAGGGAGCATGGCTGGGGAAGGCACTTCTGTGGTCTGGCAATCCCATGCTGTAATAAAGGCCCCTTTGGGAAACATTACTAGCTGTTGTAGCTTAGTACAGGCTATGCCATAGCTGGCATATAGCTGGGTTCAGAATCCGAAAGCCACAACCACCTGTTTTGGGGCTACCTCTTATTGCTGCATGTAGTGATTTATGTAGCTAAGGTTTGCAGTTAACAAGTTACCTATGTTTGGATTTTTTCTTTCTACTCTGGTTGATGCTGCCAGGTAGCTGACTCAGCATGTGAAATGCTTGTTCTAGGACTTCATTGAATTCTTAATGCAAAACTTATTTAAAATTCAATAAGAATCAGGAGTCTTTAAAATGAGGAAGCTCTTTGTATCAGTTTTAGACTTGCACTATCATGGGATTAAGGAGATGGAGCTGTGGCGGAGAAAGAAAAAGACATAATTCGGATTTCAAATTGGTAGTAATAAAAGCTTGTTTTAACTTGTTTATTTGATCTGTTTCTTGATGTTTTCCTGCATCAAAGACTGTATTTCTGTCTTAAAATAGTTCATGATTCTTTTAAGTAGAAAGGGCAGAGCAGGGCTGAACAAATTGTAAATCCATGTGGCACAATTATAGAAATTAAAAACAATGCCCTCTTCCCTAAAGAGTTGACAGTCTCTAATTTAGACAGATCATGAAGCTAGAGAAAAGAAACATATACTAAAATGATAGAAAAGGGTTAAAACAAACAAAAATAGTGCCAGACAAAAGATATAGAGAAACCCTATCAATTCTCATCTGCTTGTAGAGACTGTGCTTGTCTGGGAAGTGAGAAATGGGCAACATGGCCGTATTTGCACTGAGCTTTTGCTTAATTTCCACTTGCTTCATTGCTAGGGGGAAATCTCTGGTCCTGTTGTAGATTATGCCCTGTGGCTTTGTCAGTAGTAGGAAACAAGATTGAAGCTGGTGTTAAGGAGGGATTTAAAGGAGCTTGAGGACTTCTGGGACACACAAATAGAAATTTAGCTCAGGTTGTTGCAAAGCATGTGGGAATAAAATGAATAGAATGATTACGAGAATGGAGGAGGTTGCAAAAGGAATGACAAAGCAAGGAGAACGAGAAGAGATGGGATTTAATAGGTCTTCTATAAAGTATTTAAGGTGTTTGCCTGACATCCAGTATTACAAATGCCCCATATATGAATGGAAGCAAGATTAAATTTCTCATAATTGGCAGAAATGTTAACAATGAGTTTGAATTGAATGCTGTATGAAGGATAAAACTCATAAAGACTGTCCTGTGGTCATGTTTGCATCAAATACAGTGATTTTGTTATTAAAAGGTGTGGGTTATTTTGGCCATTCTTCCTTCCCCACCCCCCCGCCAGTCCTTCTACATTACATGGCAAACTTGTATAATATTTTTATTACCTAGTTTCAAAATGGCAGAGCTGTTTATGGAATGTGAGGAGGAGGAGCTAGAACCATGGCAAAAGAGAGTGAAAGAAGTTGAAGAGGATGATGAAGACGATGATGATGAACCGATCTTCATTGGGGAGATTACGAGCTCCAAACCAGCCAGTATATGTAAGATAACATTTTGTGTATTAAAAATTAAACCTTTTTAATAAGTATATTTTCTGTCAGTAAAGTTACAAGCTAATTTTTGTGTTAATTTTTTCCTACTCTGCGGTATATATCATACACTAAAAATATACAGCTTTCCTGGGACCCAAGTACATCATAATTACCTGCCCTTTGTCCCTCAGATGAAAGAGAGAAGACTTGAAGGCATTTGTATATTTCAGAAGTTTGGTTAAGGTACCATTTAGGTGACAGAATAAAGTAATTATGGCTGTCTTTGTAGTGAATATTGGATACCTAATGTACATTGGTTGAATTCATCCTTTTAAAAAGAACTAATTGAAAAAGAAAAGATTGCACTTTCTAATAGGGGAAGGGCGGTTTCCCTGTGTTTGTGAAAGTCAAAATCATGGGAGGAAAAATGTTGTAGAAAGAATCTCTTCAAGGCACCTCTGTCAAATAAGATGTTGCTGGTTGATAGTCTGGTGTTGATTCACTTAAAGTAAGAATTTGTCAGTTCTGAAGTTTTTTTCTAGTGCAGGGAGTGAGTTAGGTGATTGCAATGTCATCAGTTATGTCAGAATTCCGTGTTGGCCCCATACTTAAGCCTTGGCCAGGTAAGTGAAGGAGAAAATCATTTTCTTTACCAGTACATTTTAAAATCTTAAGTAATCTTCTAATATCTCTTTGCACTGACGTCTATGTATCTATTACTTGTTTGGGGAAATAAGTAATATTTTGAATTCTACTTTTGGTATTTTCAAAATAACCACTCTTGACTTTTTAAAGAAGTATTGGTAGTGCATTATATTTGAAGTTAAGATAGTAGCCTCACTTAAAATACATACTTTTTTTAAGGGGTGATCCTTCTGGGAGTTGAAAATAATACGGATTGAGAATCTGGGATATCAGGTTAGCTGCAGAAATTAATTTTGGTGGGTGCCAAAGGTCATTTGAACTAGACAGGGTATTTTTAGAAGATGTTGGCAAAAAATGTAATTGAAGTAATGTTCCACATACTGTGTCTTCGAAACAATATCTTTAAAATGAAAACATGACCAAATTTGTGGCAGTATTATAATTTTGACATGGACTAAAGAACAATTTTCAAAATACCATTTTAAATAGTTACATGGTATACTATATGTATATAATATAAATTATTCTATACGATGATGTGTATTTTGGAGAAGAGGTGATTAGTCTGTGTACATTGTAATTTAGACTTCCTAGTTGTCCCACATTTAGGAGTTTGCACATATTTAATGAGCAGTACTTGTGTACTTTGTGTGCAGACGGACGTATTCCGTATTAACACCATTTGACATAAAATGACACTAGTGTAAGACTGGAAAAATAATTGTACGCTAACTTATTTTTAGTGTTTCAGATTTTTAACTTTTATTTTAAAAATCTGGGAACTTTTCAGTGTTTATTTTCCAGGTGTTAAAATTGGGATGAAATCAGGTGAAAAATAAAAAAGGGGGAAAATCACAAAAAAATGAAAACAAAAACGCTTGTTATATATATTTATTGTAGTCTAATTTAATTTTTTTTAATGTTCAAAGGTTTATTTTGTTTCTTGCAGAGCTAATAGTTTTTCCAGAAATCCTGTTTTGCCTATTATCGTATACTTTTTCTTCAGACTGTCCTCACTTAAGTTGAGCCTCTTGCTGTCTTGAAAGTAGTGCAACTTTAAAAACATACATGTTGAAACAAAGGGCCTGTGGGATGGGTGTGCTCAAAACTGCACGTGTCTGGGGTTAGGAAAGGTGTCTTGATGACTTTCAAAAGACCAGCACATCCAGTTTCATATTATCTTGGTTAAATAAGTTCATAGAATTAGTAAATTCACCATTCAGATTTAAAATTTCATTAGTGGCAAATGATTGAAATACTGTGGCATAATGGTCATAGTTTGCCACACAATTTATTTTGAGGAAGGGATGCAACATCTGGATGACTTTCCAAAAAGAATCTTAGGCACTTAATTCTTCAGGGTTCAGATTATAGGATATGATCATCTCCCATTTCTCATAAGAGTGTTGTGTTGAAGGTTTTGAACTCTTTTTAGGTTCTCTTGTGATTGTTTCTCCTGCAACTTTTATGCTCAGTTCAGCTGAGATTTTGATTGTCAGTATCTGCTTAAAGTCTGTGAAATGTGTTGGCAGTAGTACTGTTTTTCTTGAGTGTCATGCAGATCGATGTTTCAAAGAGTGGTTTGCAGAACCTGGTGACATTTTAGTTATTTGCCGTTCACTTCAGAGTTTGTTCATTTCGAACCGACAAACTGAGGATGATCTAGGAGATGCATTGGCACAGTCCACATATTATGCGGTAGGTAGGGTGATCGTATGTCCCTATCCCAAATATGGGCCAGGAAGATATGGCGGTGGGGGTAGCTCCCTGGCTGCAGCTGCCAAGGGTTGAAACCCCGATGGACCTCCCTGGCTGCCCCATGTGTTGGGGATCCGGGAAGGAAGTTGCAGTGGCCCCAGTGTTCCGTCCCAGCCGCAGGACAGTGCAGTCAGGGCACTGACTCCCCAGGGCAGTGGTGTGGCTGGGAACCCAGGCCCCAGCCTGGTCCTGACCTGCTGGGGAGCAAGCCCCCAGTGTGATGGGCCAAGGACTGACCCAGGAATTACCAGTGGCTGGCTCCTGGGCCAGGTTAAGGCATGAGCAGCTGCCCGCTACCACACACACCCCACCTCCGCTCGCAGGGTGCCGGACCTGGGGGTGCTGGGGGCTTGAGGCAGGCTTCATCCTGCCCAGGGTTACAGGTTGGTTCAGTGGTTCTCTGATCTGCCCAGAGCCCAGCTGCCCTGGCTACCTCCATGCGACCAGCATGAGCCTCGTACACGTGGATACCATTAAGGAGTGGGGAATAGCGACAGGAGTCTGCGCAGGGTGGTTGGAGTACTGCAGGGTGGGACTGTGGGCAGCTGCTCCCCAGGGGCTGGCAGAAGGCAAGATACCACAGGCAGGCAAGGAATGCTCACTATGTGCTCCAGGGGGCAAACTCCCAGAGTGCATGGACAGGGCGGGGGTGTGCCTTTACTCCCAGGAAGCTCACAGCACTTCTACGCTGCCTGGGAAGAGCCGTCCCATGGGGGCAGGGGCATAGCTGCTGGTAACTGTGCAGGCTTGCCAGAGTCCAGAAGCCACTGAGCGCAGCGCCCAGCCATGGGACACCTGTGGGCCTCATGCTCTGCCCCAGCCCCATTGGCTTGGCCTGGAGCTCTGCTGCTTCTGCCTGCACTGTCCTAACACACAGCCCACGAGCTTTGGGGTCTGGGAGCCCCCCGCTGGCCTCCAGGAGCCTGGCAGGGCTGGGCACTGCCCCCACATGGGGTGGGCCAGGCACATCGCACCCTATAGCTAGCCCCAGGGGAAAGAGCCTGGCCCCAGTAGTGTGCATGTGCAGGACCCTGGGCACCTTGGCTTTAGCCATGCACCCTGAAAACCACCCTGGAACCCCCAGGCTGGGTGTGGTCCTCGATCCGTGTCAGGCTGGGCACTGGTCTCCTTGAGCCCTGAGCGGCTCGTGCGGTGGCTGGGTGTAGCAGAGCTGCAGAAAACAGCTGGACCCCCTGTCCCCGTGGGTAGGTGCTGTGTAGTGTCTGGGCCCCTCTGCCTATCATGCCAGAGCCATGGTGCTGGACTCCCAGCATCCCCGTGCCTCAGGAAGCTGAGAAGGAGGAGGCAGCCACCCCCACATGCCCCAACACACCTCTTCCTCTGCAGGGCCCCCTGCTGGCTCCCTCTGGTGTGGCTAGACAGCCTGTGTGCCAGCAGAAGGCCAAGTATGGGGCAATTAGATCCTCTTTTAAAGTAAGTCGGGACACCCTCTGGCACCCAAAGTATGGTGCTGTCCCACCAAAAATGGGACAGATGGTCACTTTTGTGATAGCCAGCAAAATACAAGTTCGTTGACCCGTGTGGCACAGATGGGGTAGGTTATTGGCACCTAACTCTGCACTCATCTTGCTCTATGTAAATCAAAGCCTTGAACTTGTTTACATGCTTGAAAATGTTACTGAATTCACATTTTTAATTTCTTCTCTTGCAGTAGTTGTTGACCATGCAGCTTCAATCAGATGAGCCGGAGAGAAAATATTTAGCGCTCCCATTTCCCATTAATTTCCTGTGCAAACTTAGCCATCTATAAAGCAAAATCTATTAGTTATGGCTACATTTTCCTAAGTTAGAAGGTACCTCTCAGATGTGTCAGTTTTTGTTGTGTTGACAGAATGGCTATCAGGAGAGAAGATGAATGTCAGATCAACACAAAACGATGTGGATTTATTCACTTTGTGTTTTAAAATGAAAGCAAAGACTAAGAATCGGAGGCACCAATGGAAAAGTTAAGTTATGCTGAAGTAAAATAGGGAATATGCTTAGGCATCACCTTTGTGGTCTGTGGCCATGATGTTCCAAAATAAGGGGCATATATTATATAATATGAAATAAGAAAATGACACCCAGTAGATTTGTTTTACTGCAGCTTTCTGTATAATATACTTGAGCGATTGTTTAGTTAACTAGGTTTAGAAACTAACAAGCCATAAGGATTAGCTAGGCTAAACTTTTTTTTTCGATCAATATACAACACAGCAAACAATCTGGGAATTCACTTGTCAAATCACTTTTATGCAAAAAGGCATAGAGAGTCTTGAATGATGCATTGCAAAGTGAATGATTGAAATTACTAACCATTTGATCTTCTCAGCCATATCCGTGCCTTGAGCCATATCCTTTTTACCAGTAAGCACTTTTGATTATATTTCATTCTTGCAGCTAGGCCTTGCATCAACTTCTTACACTGTTCACACTTGACACATTTTCCTTTTTTATTCTGTGAATAAATTTCTTCAAAATATTCCCAAATAAGGTCTCTCTCATACCCAGAAGCCATGGCAGTTTTTCCGTGGCAAAAGTGTGGGGGAGTACAGGAAGCTGTGCGTATGCTGAATAAAGACTTTTCTCTTTCTCTTGCCAGTCTATTCTACTGTTGCTTTTTATGCTGCGTCTATACTTTCCTGCATATTGTCTTTCTGTCTTTAAGGCAGTGTCTTAACTAACTTCTTTGCCACGTTTGGCCAAGGTTCACTACCATGTAAACACAGACAAAAGACAATCTTATCCAGCTTGTGTTTTTCATTGCGCATGTTACTTTTTAGCTAAGAAACAGAAATTGACATCTCAGCATTTTCAGGAAGTCAGAACTACTATTTAGGCTGTACAGACTAGAACCATTAATTCATTTTTATGAGACTGTAAGTTTGTGTGTAGCATGTTTCTGATGAGATTATCAATTTATTTTTAAATGAGAAATTTTACAATTTTATTGATTTGAAAAAAAATCAACAACATCCAATTTAAAAAAACATTAAAATGTGATTTTATTTAAAACTCAATGTTTATCTACACAGCTGCATCCAGAGTCCCAGACCTGAGTCCACTCCACCACCCTTAGCTCTTGTCTAGTCACCACACCCAAACCCTGAGTCTTCACCCCACCCCAACCTCCTGTCCTGAGCCCATTCCTGCACTCCAAATCCTTTGGCCCCAGCTTGGAGCCCCCTTCTGCACCCCAAATACTGCACTCCTCTCCAGAGTTCATTCCCCCACACTCCCAGCCTTGAGTCTCTTTCCACACTCTCAACTCCATCCCCAAAACAGATGGTCCATGTTCAGAATGATTTTTGTTATGTGCAGCACTATGGAGGCAATGTATAGCACATCTCCAAATTGATGCGCATAAAAATCAATCTTCACATGGACAAAAAACTTAGAGGGATCACTGGCTCTGTCCTCTCTTTCATTAATGCCCTGGTGAAAGCTCCTAGTTTAAAGCCAGCCACAAACAGGGTGGGACTGAGTGTGTAAGGCTCCAGAAGTACCCAGGCCAGTCCATCCAACCCTGTAAGAAGTTTGGCATTACAGAAGGTAACCAGATGGATAGGGGCATTACATACATTTTTGGAGAGCTGATTGTTTAAATCAGTGCTACACTAAATGGACACGACGGGTCTGTCTACACTAGGAGACCAGGTTGAATTTATTACGGTCAACTTTTTAGCACTCGATTTGATCAAGTCGAGGTGTTATGTCTCCACTTGTGCATAGTGGATGGAGTGCATCCCCACTGGGTGGGCAGCTTCGACTTCACCAGCAATGTACTGTAGTTACCTGTTCCACAGTGCCTGCTGCCTCCTGGAATTCTGGGTTAAGCTTCCAGTTTCTGAGGAGACAAAAACAGTGGTGGTTCTGGATATGTTTCATCAGCCTGCCATAGTGCCCTTCTTCCCCTCCCTCTTGAATACAACGTAAAACATTAGTGTTTTTGTGCCCTTTTTCCATTGGATGTCCGTGCAGACGCCACAGCAAGGCTGACATAGACCACGTCCAGCTTGAAGCTGTTGTGAACATCTCAAACATTCTGCTGTGTTACGTGCAGAGCCTAAGTAGCAGCTCCCAGAATGAGGAAGACTTTGAGGAGGACACAGAGATACGCATATGTGAAACACTGGAGAGGAGCAGTGGGCAGATGTTGCCTGCACTCAGTGCTGTTTACCCAGTGAAATGCCGGTTCTGGTGCTGTGAAACAAGCTCATGCTGGTGGGACTGCCTAGTTACGCAGCTGTGGGGTGATCAACAGTGATTACAAAATTTTTGCATGCTTAAGGCCAGTTTTTTGGAACTTTGCAAATTGCTTTCCCCTACCCAGAAGTGCAGAAATACCAGAATGAGACCTTCTAGTAGCTCTGTGGAAGCTTGCAATGCCAGACAGGTGCTGGTCAGTAGGCAATCAGTTTGGAGTTCATAAATCTACAGAGGGGGCTGCTGTGATCCAACTAGCCAAGGCAAGCCAAGTACCTTTCTGCTATGAAGGACAGTGACAGCTAAATGTGCAGGACATTGTGGATGGTTTTGCTATGTGAATGGTGGTTTTCTAACTGTGGTGGGGTATTGAATGGAACACACATTCCTGTCTTGGTAGCAGGCCACATTGTCACTACTGGAAAAAAAAATCATACAAGTATAGAAAAACAAAATTAATATTAGGATATAACATCACTGTAAGTGTGAGGAAGTGGCATTCTGTAAGTGTTTGGGTTTTCTTGAAGTGAAGAGTTTTTATTTATAACTTGCAGAAATAATGTGCATTGACAATTTCACTGTTGCTGCATTTCTCTTTTAAACATAAAATCAAGAAATATACATGTTTTATGTGGTGTATAAACATTAAACAATCTGTTATCTGTGTGAAGTAGGTGAACATTAATTTCCAGTTCACATAGAGGGAAAGTGGGAAAATGAATGTTACGTGATTTGCTGGAACTTACAGCTCAATAAATAAAGTGGCATGGCAAATAAAACACACAGGCAAATAATGGTTCACTTAAAGCTAGCTTTTAATGTTTAACATCCAGTAAGTGCTGGAAGAGCAGCTGCTAGATGGGTATTGGAAGATCTCATTCAGATGACAGGCATCCAGGTATATTTACAAGCAAAAGCTGTACACTACTTGATAGTGAATAGAAGACTACACTTACTACTTCTGTTCTTAAATCACTTTAATTATCAGTGGGGTCCTTCTGCCTTGTCATAAAAGTGGAAGCACTGTTCACTTAGGGCACGTCTACACTTCCAGGAAGATTGACAAGGTCAGGATTGATCTTCTGTAGTCCTAGTTCATGCATCTGTGAGAGATGCGGAAAATCGATCTGTCTGAAGTCAGCAGGCAGATCTATCCAACCCTGGCCATATTCACATTCCATCAATGGGCACTCTTGTTCTTCAGAGTCCAATATGGTCGCCACTCACCAGATGTGGCAAATGGGACACCACAGTGTGGTGCTGTGACAGAAGGTCACCCCTGTATACCTCACTATCACAAGAAGTAAGTGAGGTTGATGAGAGAAGTGCTCCTGTCAACCTCCCTCAGTGAAGACAGTCAGGTAAACTGATTTCAGGTGTGTCGATTCTAGCTCTGCAGTTGCTGTAGCTAGAATTGCATATCTGAAATCAACTCTATTGCCTAGTGTAGACCTGGCCTTAATGTTTAATGATGTATGCTGCAGGGGAGACACCACTTTTGCTGAGGTGAAAGCTACCCTCTGATGACAGCTATGGAAACCTCCTGGTCAAGATGGATGATCAGTAGCTGCTTCTGGTGATGACTACTGGCTGAGTTGCTATGGCAGATGTTGTCAGGGGACCTCAGGGTTCTGTTGCTGCTGCTTCTTCCCTGGAGGCTTTCTTTTTCGTGGCCGTTTTGCAGCTTCATTTCTCCATCAAACTCATTGCAGATTCAGCCTGTGTGCCTTCTATACTGTTTGCTCTCTCAGGCTGAGCCAGTCACTTTGCAGCTTTATGACACGACACGGTCACTTATATTTACATGTGACTTATTTGCCACTTTATTTTGACATCCTTTAATGGAATTTTCCAGTATGTTAGACTCTTGTTTTTTCATAGATGGAATCTTCTGCTACGTTATCCTTACCTTCCATTTTGGTCAGCCTGCTCCAGAGCCCAGTTGTAGAGTTGGTCCAGTAGAATAGTTTGTAATAGACTGTGAGTCCTGTGGCATCCATAATCATTGTCAGATGAGGTGCAGCTGGTGGAGAATTTTCTTGGAGCTAGAGATTGGAGACAGGACCAGCATGGCCTCTGCCCACCCGTCACTGAGGACACCAAACTCTAGTTGAAGTTCAAAGCCATTACAGACCCTGTTCTACAAACACAGGACATCTGTATAGAACAGGAGAGAAATCAGGGTGCTCCTGTGGGTCCTAACCAGTAGGCCCACTTAATGGTTCAGACACCCAGGCTCAAGCTCTTAAATTTGGATGTTTTTTCCACTTTAGGGTGAAAGATATTCTCTGCCAAAAGGAAGCTTGTAGAGATGAGTCTGATAACTAGGTACTCCTGTGATCTGTGGAGGCATATGAAGAAGAGCAGTGGTGCCAACTGGGAATTGAAAGATCGCCACACTTGTAGTTGTTGTCTTTCTATAATCATCGCAGCCCTTCCTTCCCACCAGGCTCTCAGCCTCCCTCAGATAAATGCCTAACCCCAACCCCCTCTAAATAAATGACCTTCTCCTCCCTCAGAGCAAGGTACCCCCAGTGCCCTGCTCTAAATTAATACTGCCACGAGGAGCCACCGGGGCTGCTGAGGCAGCTGCTGAGGCCAGAAGAATGGCCGGGGCTGCTACCACTGCCAGGGCTGGCAGAGCCACTGGAGCTGCCATGTGCTTCTTCCTCCAGTTGTGGGGCACATGCACAGGTACAGCACTTGTGTGCAGCTCTAGGAGGAACTGGAATCACCACACCATGGTGTCCTGTTCACTACCTGTGGTGAGTGGCGACCATATTGGATTCCAGAAGAAGAGTGTTCATTGATCAGATGCCAATATGGCCAGGGTTGGATGGCAGAAGTGAGAGCCTGTAGAATGGTTTTCCAAAAGTTGGGGTACTGGGACATATGGACTGGAGGTGTTATTTTTTACCATTATCAGAATCTAAATTGATGACCTAGTGGTAGAGCCTTTTTGAAGTGCTCAGCGAAATGGTCCTGGTATAAGATAGGATTGAGTATCTGGCATGAGAAAGGAGATGGAGATTTACCTTGTAAATTTTCTCAAGATATAGAAGACCCAGGAAGTTATTTTTATAGATCTTTGGCTAGTAAGCCTTGAGGTAGGCCTTGAGGTATCTGCTTGCCTGAAGCCTGTACAGGCACTTTCACCGGCTTAGATGATCCAGTTGATGCAAATAATCGGAGACTTTGCTCCGATATTCTCTGTGGCTACGTTTATACTAGCCCAAATCTTCAAAATGGCCATGTAAATGGCCATTTCAAAGTGTGTGCCAATGAGGCGCTGAAATAAATACTTAGCACCTCATTAGCATGCCGGCGGCCATGGATCTTTGAAATTGCAGTGGCTCGCAGCCGTGCGGCTGGTCCAGACTGGGCTCCTGTTCGAAAGGACCCCGGGAACTTCAAAATCCTCTTATTCCTATCAGCAGGAATATTCTGCTGATAGGAGTAAAAGGATTTCGAAGTTCCCGGGGTCCTTTCGAACAGGAGCCCCGTCTGGACGAGCCACATGGCGGCGAACTGCGGCAATTTCAAAGAGCCATGGCCGCCGGCATGCTAATGAGGCGCTGAGTATTTATTTCAGCGCCTCATTGGTAATCTTCGAAATGGCCATTTGCATGGCTATTTTGAAGATTTGGGCTCGTGTAGACATGGTCCCCCATGTTTGTGAAGAGCACACATGATATTACCTGGAAAGAGCACAGTAACAACTCATTAGGAAGAATTGTCTGGTCCTTAGCAAAAAGGGTGTGGGACACAATATGGGAAGTGCAGGCGGTGATGAGAGTGGTTATAATTTAGGGGATCTGTTGACGGAATACTTAGCAACCGCCTTGCATAAGACTATGTACGTGACTGTGTTTTTTTCCAGTAGAGTGTTAACAAATAAAAGCCAACATCTAAGACTGAAGCTGTTTTTTCTATCTTTGCTGTATTTTCTCTCCCCATTTTTGTATGTTGTCTTGCTTTGTCTTCTGGGCAGAGTTGTTGGACTTTAGCAACAATAGCTCCAGCCTATCTCTGTTAACGTCTTCATTTTTCTGGAGAAATTACCGGTTACAACTGTTTAATACTGTTTATGAATGGGGCCCTAAAAAATTCATGGGTCACAAGGTTATTTTAGTGAGGAGTCTTGGTATTTCCACTCTTTCTTCTACACTGCCTTCAGAACTGGATGGCTGGAGAGTGGTTGCTATTGGCCTGTCTCCCATCTCTGCAAGCAGTGTCCTCTGAGCAACAGTGCAGAAGTAAGAATGGCAGTACCATACCAACCCACCCCTATTTCTGCACTGCTGGCTTGCCTTCAGAGATAGGCAGTCAGAGTGTGGCGGCTGCCGACTGAGAGATCAGCCCAGAAGCAAATGTGGCAGTGACATATCTTACTTTCTGTGCTGCTTCAGAGGTGTGCTTCTGGTTAGTAGCCACTGGATCTCCAGCTGCCCAGCTCAGTGGCAGCACCACTGCCAGCAAAGGTGCAGAAATAAGGGTAGCAGTAACACTATCCTCTTCTTTCTCCTCTCCTGCAACTCCTTTTTTGGGTTGCCACCCCTACAGTTATATCATGAAATTGCAGATTTAAATATCTCTGAAATAATGGAATTTGTGATTTTTAAAATTCTGTGACTGAAATTGACCAAGGTGGACCATGCATTTGATATGTCTCTATATAAGAGATTATAGAATGAGGTGGGTTATTTTTCCTGGTAAAGAAATCTCCAGCTAAATGTAATAAGGAATATTGTTAAAATGAAAGCCTTATTTATTGCTGTGCATTTCAGAAGCTGTAAATATTTTTGTTCTTTTCTGTGCTTTTAATAAAAGGTTAAAAATACTGTGAAAGTGTGTTTCACATGTTGCTAAGCAGGCTTGGGTTTCTCTATCATATCCTGAAACTTGTTGAATGGTTTAATGTTGTGTAGTTCAAATTATGTTAACATCTTTTGACTCTTTTGCTCCATTGAAATTAATACACCACCATCTGTGACTTACATTCTTCATCGCTTTCTGAGGATTCCTAGGGAGCCACTATCATGATTTTCCCAGGTTTCAATTATCTGCATGCTTTAGGGGAAATTCCCCAGACTGTTTAGCAAAACAACTGTTAGGAGCTGCTCACATTTGGGCAGCTAGCTACTGATTCACCTGAGGAGACAGTTGTATTTCAGGAGGACCCATTGACTCTGTTAACATGTCCTTCCCAGAGGATTCAATAGCCTCAGAGTCCAACTCCGCTGTCCTAATGGATTTTATATCTCATGAGGATCCGTTGAGGAGGATGACTGCAGTGTTGAGCATACAATCTGAGCTTGTCCAAGGACATTTCCAGTCTTCTGGACATTCTTCAGGCAAGCAGCTCCTGGGAAGATAGCCCTCCTCAACAGCGGGGATCTTGTGGAGCCAGCAAATATCTTAAGGCATGTTCCAGTCACAGTGATAATTACAGGCAAGCATACAAACAAATGATATTATGGCCTGATGCAAGGCTTCAGGTTGCTTTTGTTCCCACTCTTCCTCTAACTCCTTTGTGGTGAGTGGTTGCATCAAAGGAGATTAAAAACTACCACCTAAGAGAGAGAATCCAAGTGACTTGACTTATTTGGGAGAAACATTATTCTTTGCGTGATTGCTCACGTCCATTCTGGTAGGTGTATGCGCATGCCACTTGCACAACTTAGCGGTACCCATTGGGTCAGCTGTGGATCCTCCTGGAACGGGGCTGGTATTGTGGCGCATGTATGCAGCTACTGACCAGCCACTTGCTTGTGTGTGTTTTTTTTTTTTTTTTTTGATGGTTGTTTGCACTGAGGATGTCATGAGTCTGAAGTGCTTTTGGACTTACTGTGTCTGGTTGAAGAAGTGGATTGCAATATGTTTAGCTCTGTGAGGATCAGTAGTTATATTGTAAACTGGTTTTCAGAAGAATTGTGCATATGGCGGGGAGGTGTTCTCTCACCTTTGTTGTTTGTAGCAGTAGTTCTCTGCCTTCCCGCACTACTGTATCCTTTTCAGTAGTCTGATTTGTCTTGCATACCGCAAGATTCATCTCACTTACAAACTACTTGCTTACAAAATAAGACATAAGAACACAGAAGTACCATAGCACACCATTATTGAAAAATTACTTACTTTCTCATTTTCTGTATGAAATTTTATTTTGTACTGACTTTGCTAGTACTTCTTCATGTAGCCTGTTATAAAACTAGGCAAACGTCTAAATGAGTTGATGTACATCCCTGGAAGACCACTTTATACTCCTTTGGGGTGTGCGTCCCCCAGGTTGAGAACCACTGGTTTATAATTCTAATAGACTAGCTGATGATAAAGCTGATTTAGGTTAAAGTAGGGGGAGTGAAAGTTGAATAATTGATCTTTAGAGAATCTTGCGTATCATCAGCATCCATGATTACAGCGTCCATTGGTGTCTGATGCTTCTCTCACTATTTCCTTCCATCTTTCCCCATCCAGTGCAGAGTGGTGCAAAACTGGCTGAGTTTCTGTAGACTAATCTACTATATTATCTACCCATTCTCAGTGGGGTTTGCTTCTCCTATTCGAGCAGTCCGTTATGCCAAACACTAGAATCTTGATTGATTTGATTGATTTTTTTTTTTTTTTCATTCATCGTTCATTCTGCAAATATACCCAAATAGCTGTAATTTCCATTGTATAACCTTCTGTAGTAGATTCTCCTTTGGCTGTATCTTCCTATATAATTCATTGTTGGTGACCTTTTGCATCTATCCTATTCTCAGGATCTTTTTATAACAACTCCTCTTGAATGCAATTATTCTTCTTTTCAAATCTTTCCTTATCACCCATCTCTCACCTCAGTACAACATGCTGCTGAACACACCTGTTTTCAAGACACTCAGCTTTGTTCCTAAGATAATTGCTTTGCTTTTCCAGATCATATCCATCGCCTTCAAACTTGCTCTTGCTTTCGCTATTCTAGTTGCTCTTTCCTTCTTACAGTCTAGATCATAAGTTACGTTGCTCCCCACATATGTGAACTTATCTACATTCTCTAGTTCAATCCCATCTACACCGGTCTTCCTTCCTATTGCCTTATTTCCTAATACCATGGTTTTTATTTTATCAATATTCATAATCAGTCCGTACCGCTTCCTTTCCTCTTATAGCACCTGCACCATTTTCACTAGCTTCTCCTCATCTTCCTCAGTGATAACTTATCATCCACGAACCTCAAGTTGTTAATTCTTTTCTTGTACACAGATATCCCTTCTTCTTCTTCCTTGATCTTGTCCATTGCTTTCTCTAGATGCATGATGAAGATATTCAGCGATATCAGATCTCCTTGTCTTGTACCTCTACTCGTTCCAAACCAGCTTCCCAGCTCCCTGCACATTCTCACTGCTGCTTCCGCATTGTCATTGGTATCCTTCAACAACCATATCAGTCTGCTTTCCCCTCCGTATGACTTCAGCACTGCCCAAGTCACTTTCTAATGTATACCATTAAATGCCTTCTGAAAATCAATGAAGCAAGTGTTGATGTTGTTCTTTCATTGAGCTTTTGCTGCTATCAGTTTTAGCGTCAACATCTGCTGTATGGTACTTCTATCTTTCCTTAACCCTACTTTCCTTTCTGCTAGATGTTCTTCTGTTTGTGATCTTAGTCTCTCCATCACTATTATCCTCAGCACCTTGCCTAGATGACTCATTAGGGCAATTGTTCTGTAGCTCTTGCACTCCAGTGCACTTCCTTTGTTGTATATTATCAATAGTGCAGATCTTGTCCATTCCTTAGGTGCCTTTCCTTCTTTCCATACTATATTACATAGTTGGTGTATTTCCTGAATCATCCTTTCTCCACCATATTTGATCATCTTTTCCGTGATCTTATCATTTCTAGGGCTCTTGTTGTTCAGTTGTTTCACTGCTCTTTCTACTTCCTCCTTCGAAATATTGGTCTTGCTGTTGATCCGCAATGGAGATACCTTTTTCAGTTCTTCTGTCAGTCTTTCTGAGACACTCGGGTCCAGCTGTGCTTTGTACAGATCAGTGCAGTATCTTGTCCATCACTGCACAATCTTCTCCTTGTTTATGAGCATCTCTTTGTTCTCATCTTTCATTGCCATCTGCTTTGGCTGCCACTTCCTATTAATATTCCTAATGATTTTATACACCTGCCTGGTCTTACATTCACTATAATACATCTCTGTATCTTCACACTGTTCCTCCAACCACTTCATCTTCTCTTTTCTGGCCTTTTCTTTACCTCATTGCATTTCACCCTATATTGATGTTCCACCCTCTCAGAAACAACTCTTTCCATCTTCAATGCTCTCTTCTCTTGACCAATTTCAGTCTCTCCTGTGTAATCCACTTCTTATTGATCTTCTGTTCTCCCAGAACAGTCAGCTCAATTACCTCTTCTATCAGCGTGGCTATCCCTTTGACTCTCTTATCTAGGTCTTTCTCCATGGCTGCATTCCTACTCTTCTCTTTGAGCACCACTCTATATGCATTCCCTATTTCTTCCTCGCCACCTCTCTACTTTTCTTAAACTGTGTCTTATGCTTTCTCTTGAGTTTTATCTTGATGTTTGTGATCACTAGACTGTGGTCCAAGTCTATCTGCTCCCTGGAAAGTTTGGCACTGCTGTACTTATTTTATCCATCTTCTTTTCAAAATCATATCTATCGTATTCTTGGACTTCCTGCATTCGATCACCATATCCACTTCCTACAATCCTGTTGTTGGAATCTCATGTTGCAGATCACCACTGCATCCTTTGTAGCAAACTCTAGTTTCTTAACTTGTTCGTTTCTTTCTCTGTATCCAAACCTTCCCATGACTCTCTCCCAATCTTGGTTATCTGTTCCAACCTCCTCCAGTGATCAACTCATCTGTCTTTGGTATCTCTTCCAGCATCTTTGTCAAGTCTTTATAGAATAGCTCAGTCTCTTCCTCTGTACTGTCCAATGTGGGTGCGTACACCTGAATGACCGAGATGTTGAACGGTTTTGCTTTGAATCTCACTACCATCACTTACTCATTGGTTTGTATTCTAATAATGCTCTAGCTCTTTTGCTAAGATGGAATCCAACACCTTCCTTATGCTTCATTTTGGTCTCTGACCGGTGACTTTGCAACCGCACATATCTCCCGCTGCCATTCAGCACTTCTCCGCCAGTCCAAGTGTATTGCATCAGTATCACTCCATCTCCTTCCGAAGCAGCTTTAATTTTCCAGTTGCCCACAGTGTTTGGACGCTCCATGTTCCAATCAATAACGTGTTAGTTGTAATTTTCTTTCGGTAGCCAACTTATTGACTCAACTCAATCGCTTGATTGGTATCGCGGACCTTGTTTATCCAGGCGATGTCTGAGCTGGCATCTTCTGTCATTTAATCATACTGGCATCAGATTTCATTTGTTAATTGTTTTATGGTCAGCATATCGTCAATCATCTGACCAACCATCCTCCTTTATCCAGACTTGGGACTGGCATGGAACCCCTAGACGCTTCGTGGCGGAGTTAATCTTAAGTATGCAGATAATATTGTCTTACTTGCAGAGACAGTTCTTAGCATATGCAGAATGTGCCTCAGATGGCATGTGAGCAGGATTCATCACCAACTTTAGCATACTGGTTGGATCATGAGCTTCCCCTATTTCGGCTGAGTACTGATGAGAAGCATGCAGATCATACTCCCCAAAAAACATTGACAAACTACAGCTAATGCTAGAAGAGCTGCAAAAAGCTGCAGAACCTCTGGGACTTAGCATCAATGGTGGTAAAAACCAAAGCTGCTTGCATCTCCTATAAAACAGAAATAATGGCCTGTTGACTGTAAGTCATGACACTGAATTGGTAAACAGTTGTTGTCTTGGTTGAGAGCAGGACAGTCTAAAACTGAGGAAGTTGCACATAAGATTGATTAGTCTTGCGTGTGTGTCATTTGAACATCTTCACAGACTTGTTTGGCCAGCAGAATGTCTGTGTAACAACTAAGATTTAAGTGTTCACCGTGTCAGTATGAAACGTCTGTTGTATGGAGTGGAAATGTGGCTGTTAAAAACACCTGAGTGAGGAAACAACAGTTTTCAGAGTCAAAAGTTACGCTGTATCCAGATCTGTTGATCTGACTTTCCTCACAAAGGAGGAAATACTTTGATCCTGGCATGCTGTCGTTTTGTCATGGTGAATGAGCTTGCATGTTCCAATGAACCCGAGAATGATGCTGCAGGGAATGATGCGGCAGGGAGTCTTGTACTCCCAGCAGGATCACCCGTGGCAGCAAGGTCAAGGGGGAGTGTCCAGAAGAAGAACAGTCCTAGAAGTCCTCAGTGGCAGAACAGGCAGAGCCTAGCAAGGGTAATGCTACAACATCTGTGAAGGTGGAAGAAGGCTGCAGTAGACAGGAAACTCCCAATCAATGTAGATCCCATGCCATTGGACCTGGGCCTTCTCTGTGTGAAGGATCATGAGGAGGCTGCAGTATAACAGTCCCCCAACATTAAAAGAAGTCACAAACAGGTGTCTCCTATTCTAGATGTCCTCCTCGTTACTGAGTGAGTGCCAAGAAGTTTTACACATCTTGAGGACAAGGTAAGTGCAATGGAAAGCGATAATGACCCATGTGTAGCAGCAAGTACATTTTACAAAGGGTTTATTGAGTTGCCATTGAAAGAAGTAGAGCACAAGTATGACCAACCATGTGGTTGGAAGATGCAATTTTGAGGGATTTAAGAAGGCTCGATATTTCCATATGGACACTTGCTGAAAGAAGACTTGCAAGGGACCATTTAAGAGGGAAATCTGTTTTACGTGGCATCACAGCTATTGTAGCCAAATGAAACATCAGTTGCTGCTGTTCTCTTTCTCCAAATATGTGTAGGAATCCAGCAGAACTTGTTAGCAAAATATGATTTTGTAAACTGGAATGCAATGTCAAAGCTCACTGAAAAGTTATCTAAAAACGTAAGGCGAGGAGCTATGAGCTTTCTTGGCTGCTGGGTGGCCAAGACATCAGAGCCATTGTGCTCAGTGTGGAAGATGCTTTTTTACAGGGGATTGGTCAGTAAAATGAGGAGAGACTTAAATCTTTCCAAGTGGAATACACCTAAGACCAATGTCTCAAAGGACAATGATACTGCATGTAAATTACTCCCTGCCTCCCCAGCTTCCTGAAACTTTTCCCAGACAGTGCTTATGTAGTGATTGCTGCTGTTTTCTGGGACAGGGAAGCCTATATACTGTTTCTTAGCATTTTACCTCTTTTCTTTTTTTTAAGCAGGTAATATCATCCAGATGAGTACTGGTATGATAAATTTATAATTACTTTACTGAATTTTATCAGTGGTCCAGCAAGTCTAGTGTCCTATCTCTAACAGTAGCCACTACCAAGGTTTTTTTCCCACTAGAGGAAGAAACTCTACTTTAAGCAGCTGAGGAATAATTTTCATCCAGGAAAAAATTTTTAGCTACCAGGTTGGCATACGCTCTGAAATCGATAGTTAAATATTTTTTGTTAACATCTAATCTTTTTATAAAGCCTGCTAAATTCTTGGCACCAACGATAATTTGATGGTTAAAGTGACTTCTACTACTTGTGCATTTTGTGGAAGTGTTCTTTTTTTGTTTTGAATTTGCAACTCTTCATTGTCCCTTTATGTTTCAAGCAAGGATAAATAGAAGTTCCTAACAAGCTTTTCTATACCTTTATTTTTTTTATACTTTCAAAAATTTCCCTATTTACTTATCTGCTTTCTAAGGTAAAATTCCCAGTCTTCCCAATGTCTTCATAATATTTTTCCAAGTTCATAATGTTTATTACTTGTTTCTGTATCTCCTCTGTTTCCTCTCTAAACTTTTGAATTGTGGTGACTAGAACTGAACAATATAAAAGGTGAACATATGCATTCATTTCTCATATTTTGGTAGGACACTCTATCTTGTTCTTTGTATAGTCTAATATATTATTTTGGATTTTTCTCATCCGTTGAAGAGGGAGGTTTTTGCCTTGATGCCTTTTTGTAAGCTGTTATCATTGATTTAGAATAAGTAGTTCAGATTATTCCTCTGGATGTGTCTTAAATTGCCAGGTGCAAAGTAATGATAATTAATTTGGGAGTGGAAGGGAGTTTGAGTTTGAGTTTGAATTCCTCTTTCTGGAATTTTTGGAATCCAAGAAACTTTTTATTAGAAATAAGTTATGAGTGTATTCACTTTCCTTATTTGTTTCCATTGTCTTCATTAAATTTTGATACCATCACAGCTAAACATGGATTCTGTGTATGAGAGTTTTGCTTTATGTACATTTCTAGAGAATTAAAGTTTTAACATGATTTGGTGCATTAACTTCAGAAGAAAAATTGGGAGAGGCTGTCTTCATATCTTTATTTGTATAAATAACGTAATAATGCAGTATTTTAGAAATAGCATTCAAGTTTGTATTGAAGAAAAAAATCTGTTGGCTTATAGTACCTTTACAAATAAAAGTGAACGCTGCTTTTTAATTTTTGCTTTTGTTTCAACTTCACTTTAGTTTTTACTAATTTGTCACTGTAATTAAGACATAAATGTAACTTTTAACAGATATATTGAACAGAGTCAACCTCAGCTCATCACGAACGGGGATACAGAATGGTGCATCTAGTAGAGGTACAACATTGTCCTAATACGGTAATTTAAAAGAAAAATCTTAATGAAACTTCTATTTGTAATACTATGTAATGACTATTCTGGAATTCTGTGCAACAGGTACTGTTACTACATGCAAGCCTGCCAGTCAACACTATGTGACTTCTGCATCCACTTCTGGTTCTGTCAGTGATTCACCAGACTTTCAGTCTGTACCCAGATCTGCAGCTAGCTCAGTAGCTGTTCAGTCATTGTCTAGACCAGTGACTGTTTCAGGAACTTCACAGACACCACAGAGACCTGTTGCTGGATGTTTATCAGTGCAGCAGATGCCTGGATCAGATTCTGGAATATCGCAGCCTGTTAGCAGACCTGTAGCTGTTCCAGGAACGGTACAGGCAACGTCAAGAAATGCTATAGTTCCTGTAATGGCTCAATCTGTATCGAGGCCAGTGGCTACAGTAACAGCACAACCTCTAATATTAAATCAGGTAAACTTTTATAGTGGCTTATATAATTCAAAGGGTAATTACAGTTACATAAATGAAATATAAAAAGTGGATATTGCTTGTTGTGTGTCCACATCGCTTTGCTAAATTTCAGTGCAAAAGATTAGTGGTTTCTGTAGAAATTTACTACCCATGTTATGACACACAGGTTCCCGTTCAGGAATTTTAGTATTAAATAGGCTTTGTACCACATTGTGTTTGAAGTTGTTTGGTTTGTTTGACGCTTAAGGCCTTAATTACACAGGAATAATTATGTTGTCTTCAGGACAATATATATCTGTGTATAAAGGTCTGCATGTGGCAGGTCTCCTTTCCCAAGCTCTCATTTTGCCTTATGCTCTCAAACAATTTTAATCCAATACTAAGGCCTGGTCCACACTAGGCGATAAAGTTGAATTTAAGGCAATACGGTTGATTTTTATAAACTCTATCTTCACCCCAGCAGTCAGTGAGTTGATTCTAAGTGGCTGTAACACTGATGTCTGTACTGTTGACTTCCCAACGAAGTTACTCGAAAAATCGAATTTGCAATGTTGAGCGAAAACACTATAGATTAACCAGGGTTAAAATCAATTTTAGTAGGCCCAGAGCTGTCCCACAATGCCCTTTAAGGTGTCCTTTCATGTCATTGCTCCTGATGAGCAGGTGTAGGAAATGGGCAACGCAGCATTTAGAATTCATTTGTTTATGATCAATGTGGCAATAGCATGTAGCAGCTTCACATAGCTCCAGCATGGATCCATCAGGAGAGTCAGGGACTCATTTTGTCTTGTGGGGTATCCCCCATCCCAACACAGCACATGGTTGCTTGGCTGTGGGGGGTTATGCTTGTATGAGAGTCTGAGAAACGTCTTTTCTGCAGGTCACATTTGTATGGGGGGCAGCTCCCCTCCCTGATATGCTCCATGGACTGGGAGGTCTCTCTCTCCCTGCCTCAAAGATATTTGGGGACTGGCTGGTTGTCGCCAGGGGAAGTCTCCCCCTGTGGCAAAGATAATTTGGGGGCTGGCTGGCTGTTGCCAGGGGGAATTCTCTCCCTTCAGCTAAGATATTTGAGGGCTGGCTGGATGTCTCCAGAGGGATGTTTCCCCCTGCGGCAAAGGTATTTGGGGGGCAGGCTGTCTGTCTGTCCCCAGGGAAAGTTTCCCCCTGTGGCAGAAATGTTCGGTGGCTGGCTGACTGTCCCCAAGGGAAATCTCCTACAAAGATATTTGGGGGCTGGCTGACTGTCGCTGGGGAATCCTGGCCAATGCAGAGTTGTGGGCTGCACTCCCCCCCCTCCCCCCCGAGTCTGGTGTTTGCTGCGTGCTAATGGGAGCCTCACGGTCTCCTGGCTCTCCCTTGGCTCCAGAGGATTGTGGGGGGAGGGGTGGCCCTGGCCAATGCTGAATAGTGGGCTGGCCCTCATATAGCCTGGTGCCTGCTCCATGCTAAGAGGAATGTCACAATCCCCTGGCTCCAGAGGACTGGGGGGCTTGTTCTGGCAGATGTTGAATTGTGGGCTGGCCTCCCTACCACTTCTTCTCAAAGAGCGTGGCTCGGGAGATCTGTGTAGTGTCTGTGGTGTCCTGTGTGCTGCACAAATGCTCAGAGATAATTGTAGCCTGAGCACCTTTGCCTTGGTTTTGGCTGCTGTACACATTGGTGTTCTTTCCCCAAGGGACCAGTGAGGTTCCTGTTAGTGTTCACAGAACAGAGAAAGGCACCGTTGCTATTTGCAGGCAGAATATTCCTTGAGTGGAGAGCACAGGTTACAAATTTGACTTTGATAATTGGACTTTATATCATAGTATAGATTATGGACCCTGCTCTTTGCGTTGTTGGCTTTTTGTTTGTTCAAAAGAACCATCTTCTTAAAAATTCTCTCTGTGCTAGGGCTAAGAGAGAGTAATACAGTAAACCCTCGATATAATGGACTAATGGGGGAGGGGTGTCCATTAAAGCCAAAAGTCCATTAAATTGGAGGGTTTACTGCCCACTCATTCCACCTGGCTCCCTGAGCCCCCTCTCCCCCTAAACAAAATGCTGTCTACTCACTGCAGCTGGTACTGCTGTCACTGAAGGAGCCACCAGAGCCCTCCACCATGGTTGGGGGGCCACCACCATGGTAGTGGATTCTCCCTTGGCTGGGGGCCCCGTTGCTCATGGCACCCAAAGCTGTACCACGCGCACTGGCAAGGGCCCCACCACGTTGTGTCTGGGGTTCCTGCTGCACCACATGCGCCAGCAAGAACCCCACTGTGGCCTGGAGGAACTGCTGCTGCTGCCAGAGCTGCCACGTGGTCCTCCCACTAGGGTGGGGTGTATATGCAAGTGCTGTCTGCCCATGTATGTGCCCCACCCCAGTGGTAGGAGCACGTGGTGGCTTCAGCAGCAGCTCCTCTAGACCATTGCGTTAAGTGCCCTGTCATACTCTTTTGGAGGGATGGAGGGGATTTAGGATTTTACAGACCTTGGCTAAGTGGACTTTATGAACAAGGGGTGGCGGGGAGAGGGTTGGTGGATGTCCATTGTTCCTGAAGTCTGCTAAATTGGGGTCTGTAAGATCAAGGGTTTACTATAAAATTAGACAGTTCTTGATAGGGAGGAGTTGAGGTCAGGGTTTTTTTGAGTTACTGGTATGTGTTAAAACTAAAATTGATTCCAGCTCTATCATCTGGTTGTTCTTAATTATGCTTTTTTTGGAAATTGCATATGGTCTACCTGAAGTTTTTGTGTGAAATGGCAATTTGAACAAATTGGCTCTTATGACATGGCAGGTACCATGTGAGCATTTTAAGGCAAGTTTACTTTGTGAATGCTTATGGTATATAACGGGGAAGACTCTTAGATTTTCAGTGATTGTTGTTGCTTCAGAAATAACCCTCTAGTGTGAATCTAGGTGTCTAGGTTTTTGTTTTTGAATATTCAACCACAAACACAAGTATGTTGGTTTCTGTTTTGAAAGTTCTATTTCGTACAGATTGGACCTGCCTGGTTTGGCACCCTCAGGACCTAACTGGTCCTGAACAAATGAGTTTGACAGACCAGGGGAGGTCAGTTTTGGGTCCCCCAGCCTGGATATGCTCCTGGCCCCAGCTGCCAGGCTGGCTGTACTCCCTGCTCTGGCTGCTAGGCCGGCTCTGCTCCCAGCCGTGTTCAGGCCACCAGCCCTGCCGACATTGGTTCAGCTCCCAGATGCAATCCCTCCTGCCACCAGACTCCTGGATCGCTGGTCTCCAGATGTTGCCAGATCAGAGTCCCACTTTAGAGAGGTTCAGTTGGTAGTAAGAGGGCATATAATTAAATGACCACTTCAGCTATAGAAAATAAGATAAAAGTTGCAAGAAGACCTTAAAATTTTGTGTCATAAGTTGTCTTCACCTGAAAATGTTCATGGTTTTCATTAATCATTAACAATTAGGTCTTTTCTGGAATGCTTGAGACTGACTTTGCTCAATACAAAAATATTAATGCTATATTAATCCTTCTTTTAGGGTCACAAAATAATTGCCTAACCTAAGTATTGATTCTGAGTTCTGAATCTTGACGTGATGTATTGGTGCTTGAACAGGTAGCACTTAAAAAACAAAATAACTGAACGCGGTCTGCTTTTGTTAAGATGCTTCTATTTACATTGAATTTACATTGGGTTCTGATTTCTGTCCTTTAAAATGCTGTGAAAATAACTGAAATCTCTGAATTTAAATTGAAAGGAAAAAAGGTGGGCAAATGCTTAAAGAAACAAGTCTTCTTAATTGGAAACATTAGCAGATTTGTGATTCATCAGCTAATAGATATTTTTACATTCAGATCAGTAGATCAGACTTTGACTAAAATATACAGACCTTGCTTTTCTGATACATGCGCACACAGGATAAATCAACCACAGATTAACGAGGTCAGGTTTTAATTGTATAACATAATTTATATTATTTTGGAAGACGGTAATTATAACCCCAGTGTTTACAGAATGAATATTTAAATTACCTGAATCCAGTTGTAGTTACAAAAAACAAGCATATCATACTGTGAGTTGTATGTATGTATGTATTGATTTTTTTTTTCACATGCAAGTTTCAAAACGCTTTACAAAGGTTAAGTCCCAATTTTTCTCTTCCCCCTTGCCCTCCTGCTTTTGTTGAAAATGGCTTATCAGGAGTACATTGCGAGTTCTTCACAAGCTATACCAAATAATACTTCAGGCTTACTGTTCGGCTTAAGCCAGAAGTCAGGAATTCTTCCCTACCAGAGTGGACCAGCAATGAATATGACAGGTAGGTGTGTTAGTAAAAGCTTTTTTCTTTCTTTATATTTCTACTCTTTTTTTAAATTAGTGTTTTACTATTCTGACAAATATTTGGGTTGTAATTTTATGTTGTGAAGACAGGATTGACGTTGTGAAGACCAGGCTTTCAACACGGCTCAAAAAGGTAGATAAATTCTTGGAGGACAGGGTCTATCAGTGGCTATTAGCCAGGATTGGTAGGAATGATATCTCAAGCTTCTGTTTGTCAGACGTTGGGAATGGGTGACTCAGGAGGGATCACTTGATAGTTTCCTGTTCTGTTCACTCCTCTGGAACACCTGGCATTGGCCATTGTCAGAAGACAGGATGCTGGGCTAGATGGACCTTTTGTTCTGATGCAGTATGGTCATTCTTATGTTCTTATGTTTAATTAACAGAGATTTCAGAATGTAGAATAGTTTTTTGTTTTGTTTTTTTTTTTGGTAAAATGTTAATGTCCTAGTGATGAAGAAAGGTTTGAACATTTCTCTTAAAATATAATTTCCAGTAAAGTCTTGCTTCTGTGAATGCTCGTATGTTACACAATGACCCCAATCAATATGTGCTTCTGATTTTTTGTCTGTCTATATTAAACATTACTGCCAGACTCGCTGAAATGACTTTTTTTGGCAGGCAAAGGCTCATTTGCAGCATATGCAGCTCTCTGGATGAAATCAATAGAAGTATCTGTCAGCCAGCCAGTGAGAACTCATGAAACAGTGCCAAAGGAACTTCCTGAGTGTGCTCAGTAGATTCCCTAGATGTCATTCTTTGTTTCCGATTGCTATATATAGCAATTAGAATAGGAAGATTAAAGGGATCTTCTCTGGGAAGCTGGGGAGAGGGAAGAATGCTTGTCATGAGCCTCTAAAGTATTTTTAAAATCCTTTTTTTTAGTAGCAGAAGCTGTTTTATATAGCATAAGACAATTGATTTTATTTAAAACAGTGATTAGAACATTAAAGTTAAAATGTATTTTAGAATAAATCTGTATGTGCAGTAAATTTCAACTTCAAGTGTGAGTTATGAGAAATTGCTTTTTTATGATAATTGAATAACAGACTTAATTGTTGGTTAGCCTTTAATTCAGTCTATAATAACTATGACTGACTTTTTTTATCCTTCTACAAGTGGGGAGATTAAAATAGAAATGTCATGTGAAGAAGAATGAATAAGGTGAAAATGTAACCAATTTTTGGAAGACTGGGTGTGGTGGTTTGATTAAAGTAAATGGGGCGCACTCTCTCTCTCTCACCCCCCCCCATCCGTTCCAGATGGGTGTTATTTTTTTCCCAAGTAGTTGTCCATGCTAATTTATTGGTATAATCTTTTCTACTCCTATCAACTTATTCTTGTATGGGAGACGATGAGGAAAATAGCTCTTGGTAAGATCAAGCACTTGCCTACTTTATCAAGTTGTCAGGATGTTAGATGCATCCAGTAGAGTTCCTAAGCAGATGCTTAATTTTAAGCACTTGAACAGTTTCATTGACGTCAGAGGGAGTACTTACTTATTGAAAAATTAAGCCCTTGCTTAAGTGCTTTGTGGGCTTGGAGCCTGATTGCTCTGCACCTTCCAGGACTGAGCTCTTAAATGATTGTGAATTGAGGAGTCATGCACTTCATTAGATATGTAATTAAGGCCATGTCTGCACTTGGCCAAAATTTCGAAAGGGTCATGCTAATGGCCAAATTGGAGAATACTAATGAGGCGCTGAAATGAATAGTCAGCACCTCATTAGCATGCTGCCAGCCACGGCACTTCGAAAGGGCCAAATTTTGATCGTCCGGAGCTCATCTGCACGGGAATAAGGGGTTTTCAACGTTTGTGGGGTCCTTTTGAAAAGGCCCCTGTGTAGATGGGTTGTGTGTGATCGAAACAGGGCACTTTTGAAGTGCCATGGCTGGCAGCATGCTAATGAGGCACTGAATATTCATTTCAGCACCTCATTAGTATTCTCCAATGTGGCCATTAACATGGCCCTTTCAAAATTTTGGCCAACTGTAGACACGACCTAAGTGTGTGGTTGGTGTTGGGTTTTTATTTAAACTATGGAGAACAAAACTGCCTTCTTGCCCCTCCTAGAAATAGGAGGCTATAACAGACTGAAATAAAATGCAGCAAGAAACTGTTGCTCAAGAAAACAAAGTAACAGGCAAAGAAAATTGATCTACTTCCTGAACTAGTAAGCAAAAATAGGACTGAGTTGGGTTGACGAAATTGAGAAGACTGTGTGCAGTAGTAAGAGCCTGAGTGCCAACATAAAGGGGTGGTCGGTTTCATATTGCATATGAGCTCCATAAGACAGAAATTTTTAATGCGAGTGAAGGAAAGGCAGCAGTCTCTATCGTTGAAGCCTTTCTGTTTGCCAAGAGTTCTGGAAGAAACCTGATTCTCATATTTTTCAAAATAATCCTGATAACAAATGCTGAAAAGAGAAGTTGCAGCTGTGAAGGAAGCTGCCCCTGGGGAATCTGCAACTGGGGAAGGGTGGCTGGAGACAGGGAGCTGTGGGTGACTGCAGGGAGGGGAGCCCCAGAGCAGGGGCTGGAATGCCAGCAGGGGAGCAGAATTGACTACCCTTGGTCCGGCAAAATTCCTGCTCCGAGACTGCTCAGGTCCTGAGGGTGCTGAACCAGGGAGGTTGAACCTGTAGTGTAAATTGGTGTGAGAAGAGGAATGGGCTATAGGTGTGATGTTCTACCAATGTGTGTGTATCATCAAACATTGATTAGCTGCCCTGCTCAGGTTACTATTGATAATTCAGATTTCACAAGCCCCTTAGTAAGTATTTCTAACTACTTTACTCTCCAGCTGAGAAAAGCACTTGAATTCATGTTGAACTTTGAGCACACTCTTCAAGGGGACTTACATGTTTAATGGTCCTCCTAAACCAAGGCCTTTGGCCCCATCCTGGAATTATGAACGTGCTTAATTTTACTACCACACTTAAACTAAGTTATGGCATTTTTAGTAAAACACGTGGACAGTAAACAAAATTTATAGCCCATAACCTGTTGATGACTTGTATCTCAGACTAAATCTTATGGCAGGGTGCGGGTGGTCTGGGGGACGCTAGAAGGGGCAGTCGTAGGGGAGCTTCAAGTACTGTGAGGGCAGCATGTTGCTTAGCTCCCGAGTAGGTGATGGGTGGTGAGGGGTTAACAGGGCTGGCAAGCTCCCTGTCCAGATCCTCGCAGCTCCTCAAAAACAGAGACATGTCCCTCCCTCAATTCTTAGCTCTGCAAACTACCCCCTCCTCAAGTGCCAACTGTGCAGCTTCCATTGCCCAGGAACTGTGGCCAGTGGGAGCTACAGTGGCGCTGTCTCTGGGCTTCAGCAGCGTGTGGACCTAGGAGCTGAGGGAGGGACTTTTCACCATTTCTGCGGCAATTGCAGAAGTACATGCTGCCCTGAACCTCCTTTCCCACACTCAAATTCCTGTTTCTGCTAAGGAATGGGGACACAGTAGCCTGAGACTGCCCCATCACCATCCAGTGTGGCTCAGGTGGTTCCCTGAGCCATCTGCATTAGCCTCTGCAGAAATCATGTAGGCTTAGAAAGCCACAGAATCCATGACTTCTGTGATCTCTGTGACCTCAACCATGAGTAACCTTGTTAAAAATATAAGTTAAGCATGTGAATTAGTGTTTGCAAGGTTGAGACCATGTAAATTTGTGATTGTCCTATAAAATAGCATAGTTTTCAGATTTGCAAATAGTTTTACTGACTTACGTGGTGTTTGGAATTCCTTTGTTTAAAATAGTATTTTTCATGGTATAACTTCAAGTATCAGAGGGATAGCTGAGTTAGTCTGTATCTTCAAAAACAACAAGAAGTCGTATGGCACCTTGTAGACTAACAGATATTTTGAAGCAGAAGCTTTCATGGGCAAAGACCCGCTTTGTCATGTATAACTTCAGTGTACATTTGAATTCTGTTTTTATACACTATTGTAAAAGAATTCTGCTACTCTTTGGATGGCTTTTCTAAAAGAGACAACTTAATAGCATTATCTTGACTGTTGTAATATAGAACCACAGAAGAAAATCCCACGCTAATTTGAGCATATGCACTCTGGTGCTGTTTATGGGACATAATCGGAGTAACATTGGAGTTGCATGCAAACTAGTGAGAAACGAGTGGAGTTGCATGCAAAAGTGAGAGTGCACTTTTGTAAATATGGAGCAGAATTCTTAATGGTGTGTATTATTTTTCTTGGAATAAATCAGTTTTTAAAATAATTCCTTATGGGTAGGAAATATTAAAAATATGAAAATTTGATTTTTTTTCTGGCACATATGACTTTGAAAAAATATTGGTATTTTATGGGAGGTTCCACTCTGTCAGTTCAACCTGCATAGCCACTTGTACAAATGCATCTGAAGTCATATCTACGAGAATATTGCACAATAAATTTAGTGGTACAGAAGAATACAAATTTGGTGCCAGCTGCACAACAGCCATAGCTAATCAATACAGAGAAGCCTCAGCAAGCAGCTCATGCCTGTAGCAGTGTATGTATATATAAAGAAAAGCACTAAATAAAGATAATACCCCATGTGTAGTTCAGATCTGATCTAGCCATTTTTAATTATTTGGGATAAAATTTGCATAAACTAATTGGAAATATATGTTTAACATGTTCACTTATAATTCATATCCAGTCATTTTCTGGAGTGTTCTGAGAAAATGACTGACTTTTTTGAGCTGGTGAAGTATAAAAGTCTGCACTGAAGGTTAGGTGCATTCTTATTTGTATTGGGCATAATTTAGAAGGCAGTTTCCATAGGCATTAGAATTTTTGTATTGGAGAGACAAGGTAGGTGAGGCAATATCTTATATTGTTCCAGATTCTGTTGGTGAAAGTGACAATTTTTTAGACTTAGGGAGTTGAAAAGGAGCTCTCTGTAAGATCAATAGCTTGTCTTCCTCATCAACAAAATTGGTTCAATAAAAGATATCTCATGTACCATGTCTCTATAATATCCTGGGGCTGACACAGCTATACATATTTCACAGAACTGGACGGGCTCTTGAGAGACCATTGAGTGCAGTCCCCTGCCCTCTGGGCAGGACCAAGCACTATCTCTGACAGTTTTACCACTGCACTATCTAAACCCCACTACCCAGTGAAAAAATGGTGGTGGTGGTGGCTTGGGTTTGAACCAAGGACCAGTTGATTTGCATTATATAGTTACTGTGCTGGCATCTACACAACATCCACAATAGCTTTAACAAGATTAGTTAGTACAAGAGAGGGTCCCTTCAAGTACAAGGGGTGATGAGCGTGAGTCATAATTGCAGTTTAGGACAATGTCGCCATGTTAGGCCCTAGTTACTTTTTTGTGAGAAAGTGAGCTCTTTAATAACTCTATATGTGATCAGCTATCCTTTTCTTGTTCATAAGGAAAGATTCTCAGTTCTACCCAAGAAGTGCTAAATACAGCTGGCAAATGGAGAACAGTGGCCACGACCTATTTTCTGTTCTCACCCTGCAGGCGCACTTCAGGGGTGGTTTTAGTGTTGATCCAGTCTTCATTAGAGACAATAGCAGTCTGAAAGCCAGGGTCCAATTTATTGTAGTTCACAGTAGTCCTCACGAACTGTCCTGGTAGCTGCTATATGGGGATTCTGCAGCCAGACCTGTTTCCTGGTTTTACCACTGCATTGTGTGAGTGATATTGGATGACTTCAGTGTGCAGGGGGGGATCTTCCAATGCCAGATATGGTGTTTTTAGGGCAAGTTGGCACCGGGAAAAAAAAAGACTCACAACTTTTCTAATGGAGATAATGAAGCCTTTCATCTACACCTATTTGAAAGTTTCTTTTAATATTTACCATTTTGTAGAATATTAACAAACTGTTGTTTCTAATACACTTCCAACCTTTTGGAAGCAATTCTTTTTCCTTCAAAGGGCAAGTGAGAGTTACCTTCCAAAGGGAGTACCATTTTCTGGCAATTAAATAGAACACAACTTTCATTTTATATGAGATCTTGTATGCAAACTGAATCTCAGACATTTTGTACAAGTAAGTAGCATACATAAACTAAAACAGAATGCTGAGTAACAGGATGAGGCAAGGGAAAAGACGATGAAATGAAAGAGATTCTGTTGAGGGAAAGAATGAAAAGACGCTGCCAAATGGTATGCATTGCGTGATTAATGCTATAGACATCTCTGGTTTGACACACAAAGTAGCCTGTGATAGATGAAGAAGGATCAGAAAGACCATGCCCCCAAATAAATCAGAGAGCTGTGATCTGTTTTCTTACTTGTTCACACCACATTAACTTCAAATTATTTATGGGTGACTCAACTAAACGTTGTTTTCCTTACTCGTAAATGACTTACTCTGTAAAGGAGATTTTAATAACTATTATTTGTTTAGTTTTGTGTGTCCATTAAAAAGTTGTTGTCAGTGAGAGGTTAGTAATATTCTATGAAAAAATTGAGGTTGTTTAATTTAAACCACTATAGGTCTGAATGAGAGTGGTTTTGTGTCTAAGCGTCCAGCTACTTCTGAAGCCAACAGTGTTACTCCAAAAAAGACCAAGCCTAATGAGGTTGGTTCTGGAAGCAATTCAGCTGTGTCACCTTCAGTTAAATCTCCAACAGTAACACCATCACAAAATGTTTCTTCAAAAGGTAGGGTAGATTAAATGGTGCATCTGTTAAATGCATTTATCTGTTCCATGGAAAAAGCTAGCGCTAATGTAATCTTAGAGTTGAACAATCAGTGTTCAGAGGTTAAGGCAGAGTTAAACCAACAGCTCTGCCTGCCCTTTGTGCATATGCCTTCTCTTTTTACATGAGAACGTATTTTTTTCTAGTACCCTGCAGTACACACTGGATTCTTACAAACGTTACGGTGTATGTAGTCTTAAGACTTGGCTTGTTTTGATTCTCACTGATATCAGTAAAGCAAGCCAAAATAAAGTTACTTGATTCAACAGTCGTGAAAATATGAATGTTCAGAATTCAGTGTCCCAGAGTTAATAACATTACCTTAGAATCTGTATATTAAAATACAGAATAGCAAAAAGTACCTTTTGTAGTTTAATAATGAATCCTGAGTGCAAAATTTGCTGTTTGAACCCACTACAGGAGCAATCTCCTCCCAGAAGAAAAAAAATCCTCCTTTTATAGAAATTTTGTTCATTTTTAGGTTGAAATAGCTTCCTTTTTTGGTGCTCTGGTAGGCCTCTCTCCCCCTACAAGAGGAGAGGAAATTTAGCTGGTTTAGACTTGAATATTCATTGAAACAATCCAGCAAAACATACGTGAGTTCATGAAACATTCCAGTTTCCAATTCTTCACTTTTTGTCTCATGCTCCATGCTCCCCCCTACAAATTTTCTATTGAAAGGTGTTGCCCAGTTCTCATTATAAGGTGGTGTGTTGACAGATGTGACTTAGTCTAATAGATTATAGTTGACATCAAATAGCTCATATGTATTCTTTTTAAAAAACCTATCTCCTGTTTTTATTCCTCCTTTTGTCTAGACTGGTTACCCAGCTAGGACTGTATGCAAGAGGGAGAACTTCATCTACAGAGGTAGCTGGCTCTGATTTTGACAGGTTCAAGAGAGCTTAAGCCCAGATATAAGCAATATTCAGTAAAGATAAGCTATGCCAACGTTTTGAATGCAAACTGATTAGCAGGTGGCAAATTATTTTTATGTTAATAAGAGAAAACACTATTCTCTCATGAATGGAGGTCTAGGTGCCTGAGAGATCTTTTTATTCTCCATGGAACTCAGACATCTGAGGTCAGAATGAATGATTCAGGTATAAGGCAACCACTAGGCATGGAGAAAAATACTCTCATTGCTAAAAGCCAGGTCGTGGAACTCCCTTCTAGAATTGGTCAGACTAAATCCTTTCCTGTTGATACTGAGATCATGGTGTAAAATATGTACGTTCCTCCAAGAATTGATGCTCTCAGATGAAAACATGAAGTCTAAATGCTGTGCTATGCCCCAGAATAATGGAAATATAAAATAAACATTCTTAATGTCAGGGCTTTTGTGCTCTTATAATCACTGCACTACTGCTGTATAAGGATCTATGATAGGCAGATGAACTATCTCTTATCTTTTCCATTCTTAAGAGTATATGGACATACAATAATATTGTATTCAAGTTGTCACCAAAATTTTTGAAAAAAAGGGCAGTTATAATCGCAGAATTCATTCTTTAATTACAACCACCACTGCCATTTGACCTGTAAGAGACTTCATTTTAAACTGTATTTTGCTGGATTTCTAAGAAGTTTTGATATAAGTGCTCTTGTGATGGATTGTGAATTTGGAGTCCTAATGCAAACTTTTCATTTTACAGGTACTCATACTACATCAAGCAATGTTAAAAATGGAGCACCATTTCCACGAGCTTGTCCAAAATGCAATATTCACTTCAATCTTATGGATCCTTTAAAAAATCACATGAAGGTAAAAGGTTTTTATAGTTGTAAAAAGTAATTACAGACATTTTGGGATTAAGCAAAGCTGTAAAATGGGGATCACATTTTTATTACTGATTGCAGATAATCTGTATTCCATATGTTTTCACCATGGCCTCAGATCTCTGAGGTGGTGAAATTTTTTCACACCTATGAACAAAGAAGAACGTGAAAGGAATTAGCAGAGTAAGATTAATTTTCACCTGTTTTTCATTGTTCCTTTTTCTTTAGAAAGTTGCACTTTCACTTAGTCATGTGTAAATAAAAATCCTATAGGCATGTGTAGATCCATTCTGTGAGGGTCTTAGCACCTCATGTATAGTGTTGATGATCTGTTAACTCACACCACCAGAGTTCAGACTCATTAAGTATTGAACCATAAATGCCTTCAAATTACTGTTTGTGCAGGCAAAATATGACCTCTGTCATGGGCCACTAACAGTGCAAAAAATAGAAAAACGTTTATGAAAAGAGAGAAGATTACTCTCTTCCTCTCCTCCTGTCAGTGAAAAATCAAAATATAATTAAGAAATGTATAGATACTCAGTTGCATCTTTTTGCTGTTGATCCATTAGTGATCATTGTTAGAGAAAAGTTATGTTCATTTTGAAAATTTGGTGCTGAAATATACTTTTTAATAAAGTAGGTTTGTTTGATTTTATTAATGTACAAATTTTATGAATAGAATTCATCTTTCTTTCTAGAGTGATGTCCCCATGGGTGCTCCACCATAGGTGTCAGGCCCTATTCCAGCACTGCAGATTGGAGATTTTGATAGCTGTAGTCAGCCAGACCACGCATGCGTGGTTCGTGTCTCAGTCCATTCACACCCTTTTTGTCACGTGTGTGATCTGGTTCAAGCCAGTTCCTGTGAACTGGCTGTAGATGGAGCAAATGGTTTTCCTCTCCTCAGAGATATTTTTCCTCTTAAATACTTATTATATAGCTCTCCAGATAGTTAATTAGTTAGTTAAAGTGTTAATCATTCATCTTTAGGAAAAAAAAAAGCGATGTTTATACTTCACTAACTACCAAAGTAGAACAATGGTTCCCCTTTTGTGTTAAGATGTTCTTGAACATGCAACTGCGACGGTTTAAAAAAAAAATTGGAAGAGGAAAAATAATAGAAGACTTGTCTCACAAGTTGCCTGCTTCCACTGGCTTCAAAAAGTGTAACTCCTGCTCTGAGGCAATGCTGGCCTCCGATGGCCACTCTTCATGTGTTCATTGTTTGGGTGAACCATGTGTTCCTCAGAAGTGCCCTCACTGTTCATAACTTATGGTGAGATGCTGACAGGACAGAGAAATGCAGCTTCAAATTATTTTGTTTGATAAAGCCCTGCAGCCAATGGAATCGCTAACGGGTTCAGACAGTCCTACTGCCCTGAAACAAAGAGCCTCGTCACTGGGCTTGCTCCCTTCACAAAAGATGAAAGCATTTTCCACTAGGTCCCTGCTGTCCTTTTACCAGCACCGCCTACCCTGCTACTTGAAATCTGAGGCTTTTGGCACTGTCCCTTCTTGGTCGAAGGTGATGATGGCAATGAAGAAAGAGTAAAAAGCTGGCACTCCCTGTGTTGACGGCATGGGGCCAATTGCAAAAGAAAGTAACCTCAGCAATGCCCACAGTATCCTAGCTGTTGGTACCAAATACTTGAGCACCGATACCGACTACCTTGGCACTGACATTGTCTGCACCGGCGCCAAGCATCTCAGCACCGAAGATCTATATAGCACTGCAGGTCTCTGCACCGAGTGTGTTGCTTAGTCCTTCAGCACCAAAAAAGCAACCTCCATACCCAAGAAGCACCGCAGCCCTACATTTGATTCGCAGTCACCAGTGTTCTCTATGGCACTGTTGCCCTCGCACTTGCCTCAGGTGCCACAGTTACCTGTTTTGCCCTCCGCTGCTGTAGGTCAGCCTGGTTCCCCACCTTCGCCTTATCTACCACCATCACCTCCCTTCCTGGAGGAACCAGAACTGGGGTATTATCATTCCAGGCACATCTCTCTGTCACCTCCACCTTATTCCAGGACCTTGTGCAGGCATTCTTACCATCCCGTATTGCCTCGAGCGTGACATTGGCATGACTACATATGTCATTACTCATCACAACCTTCCTCACCAGACAGACTGTATCATCACTATGATGACCTCATCTGTGATGATCTCATCACTATCATTCCTGCAGACCAAGATCTTCTGAATGGTCACCATACCCATGCAGCTCTCTGCAGGAATTTCCCCCTCCATACTTGCCTCTGGACCATCCTCCCGTCTCCAAACCTCAACCTTTATCATCTGAGGGCCCACATTCTGAGTTTGAGGAGACACCAATATTGAATCTGGAAGGTGCCACGTTGGATAAGTCTCCAATGGATGTTTCCTTTTCTTCCCCAGATGAGGTGATCATTCTGGGCAACGTATCTCCCCCGGACAATCTAAGACAATTTCAGGAGCTTTCTAAAAGGGTTGCTTCAAGCCAAGAGGGCCAACCTACTCAAGTGCATGAGAAGCAACATTTTTGCATCTGCCACGCTTTTACTTCAAATGGCGAGTTATGTGGCACACCTCCTGTAACCATGATTTTGACAGTTACACTAAAGTGATTACTCTTCTGGACCATCTTCCAGACTTTAAAAAGCCCGTACTCAAGGCGATTGTCCAGGAGGGATATGCATCTTCTAGAATGGGCCCCCAAGTAGCTTTAGATGTCGTGGATACCATCGCTAGGTCCTCAGGAATGGTGGTTGTGATGTGCAGAGCTTCCTGGTTACAAATGGCAGAAGTTCCCAGGGATCTGCAGAATAAAGTGGAGGATTTGCTCTTTCAAGTTAAAACTCTGTAGAAAAGATGGATAAAGTCCTCCATTTGTGTAAGGACTCCTGTACTATCCTCTCTACCCTGGGTATGTACACACCACTGTACTGCCCCGATGCTACCCACCATACCAAGGAGGTGCCATCAATGGGATGGTGGTATGACTACCCATTTGCCAGACAACGATGTCAGTCTCAAAAGTGGGGTTTTGGCCAATTCCGATCTCAACAGAGACCCCGGAGATGCTGAAGCCAGTCTGTCTGTAACCAGTCTCAACCAGACAATAAGCAGCAGATTTGAGTCCTTGGTCAAGAGCCACAATACCTCCGCCTTTGTCTCGAATGCCTCTCTGTCATCACCCATCTTCCATCACAGACTCAGACCCTTCTTTGACCAATGCTCAATGATCACATCAGGTCGATGGGTTTTAAAGATAATTACATTGGATTATGCTATCCCCTTCCTTTCTGTTCCACCAACCACCCCGCACATCCCATCCCTCTTTAGGCATCCCCATCACAAAACTTACTTGAAAAGCGAGGTTGGTCATCTCCTTGTAGTTGGTGCTGTGGAGAGGGTACCATTCCAAGTTCAGGGGAAGAGGGTTTTATTTTTACTACTTCCTTACCCAGAAGAAAACAGGTGGATGGTGACCCATACTAGATTTTCTAAACTTAAATCTTTATTTCCAGAGACAGCAACCCTTGTCCCCGTCCCACCCCATAATTCCTTCTCTAGACAAAGGTGACTGGTTTGTGATCCTTGATCTTCAGGATGCCTATTTTCGTATTACTATTCACTGTGCCCATAGGAGATTCCTGTAATTTACCGTAGGTGGGGACTGTTTTCAGTATGGGGGTCTACCTTTCAGACTTCTAACTGCCCAGGCGTATTTTCCAAAACCCTGGTGGTAGTAGCTGCACACCTACGTCGAAAGGGAGTTGTAATTTTCCCTTACCCAGACAATTGTTTGCTAAAAGGCCATTTGCCAGTGGAAATGCTCACCATTATAAATATCACCAGACAAACCTTCTACTCTTCAGAGCTTCTCATGAATGAACAAAAAATCTACTCTTGAGCCCACACAGCCTTTGGAATTCATTGGTGCTTGACTGGATGCTACTACAGTGAAAGCCTGCCTACCTCTCCAATGGTTTTAGGCTATTCAGCACTTAATTGAGATCATTATTCACAGCCCAACAGTCAAAATAATTACGTACTTGCAGTTTCTGGGGCACATGGCAACTTTGATGTATGTAGTTTGACACACCAGATAATGCTTCCGTTGTATTTAACATTGTCTAGCCACGGTTTATACCCCCACCACAGAATAAAACGCCACCATCCTGTGTTCCAGATTCCTTCTGATGGTGGACAAATCAAGGGAACCTACTATTGGATGTGCCCTTTCATCAACCACAGCCTTCACACATCATAATGACAGACGCCTCTCTATGAGGATGGGGAGCCCATCGGGACAGAGGCTTGGTTCAAGGTCACCAATGGTCACCTTGAGAGATATCCCTGCATATAAATCTTCTGGAACTTAGAGCGGTTTTCAGTGCTTGCAGGCGATTCCACACACACATCCACAGAACAACAGTAAGAATATGCACAGGCAACATCGCCACTTTGTATTACATCAGTCGGTAAGGCGGAGCATGATCCTGCTCTCTTTGTACGGAAGCGGTTTGTCTCTGGAACTGGTGCATTCAAAATAACATCACCTTGGTAGCATTTTACCTTTCTGGAATCAACAGCTTTACAGCTGATTACCTCAGCAGACATTTTGCACCAGATCATGAGTGGGAGTTGCACGGTGATATCCTTCACCACATCTTTTGACATTGGGCATACCCCCACATAGATCTCTTTGCAATCTATCACCGCAAGAAATGCCACCAGAATTGTTCCAGTGTTGGAGTGGCCCCTGGCTTGCTGGGCGATGTGTTCATCTTCAGTTGAAGAGGACCACTCCTGTATGTCTTTTTTTCCTACAGTACTCAAGGTTCTACAAAAAGTCAAGATGGAAGGGGCCACAGTGGTATTGGTAGGGCCTGCATGGGCTTGTCAGCCTTGGTTTCCATTTCTTCAGAGGATGTCATCTTACCCTCCATACCCACTTCCTGATCTAGCAGATCTCTTAACCCAGAATCAGGGAACCTTATTGCACTCTCAGCCTCATACACTTGACCTCATGGCGTGGTTCCTCCATTGATTAAGTGCATCCGAGGACCTCTGTTCTGCTCAAACAAAGAGGTATAGATTTATAGTAAAAGAGATACGTGTCCTGGTGTTCCTGGCAACAAACCAACCCAAACACAGCTCCTCTGAACGCAATCCTCAACTATGTCTTGCACCTGCAACAAACTGGTCTAGCATTAGCATCATTGAAAGTACATCTTGCGGCACTTACAGCCTTTCAACATTCCATTGATGGCACCTCCTTGTTTGTCCATCATCTTACAAAACGTTTTCTCAAGGGACTTGCGAACCTTTTCCCCTCTTGGAGGCCTGTTCCCCCACCATGGAGCTTGGGCTCGGTACTTTCAGTACCGGCCGGAACATGCTTTGAACCAATGCCCACTGTTTCTCTCTAAATGTTAATCCTAAAATCCATTTTCTTGCTATAACATCTGCTCGAGGGGTTAGTGAAATAGCTGCCCTGATGATGGTTCCACCATACATTGTTTTTAACAAGGAAGTAGTGGTACTACGGTTCCATCTGGCCTTCATCCCCAAGGTCTTGTCCGACTTCTGTGTTAATGAGCCAGTTGTGTTTTCTCCTTTTATCTGAAACCACATGCTTCAATGAAAGAAGCAGCACTTCATTCTCTAGACATCCATAGAGCATTGGCTTTCTATATAGACAGAACTAAGTCATTACCCAAAATGGACCCCTGATTGTCTCAGTCGCCAATTGGTCCAGAGGTGAACCATTATCTTAATGAATTGCGAAGCTCATTGCCTGTACATTGCGCTACTTGCAGTGGCCCGTGCCACTCCCAACTCAACCAAAAGATCATTCTGTAAGAGCAATGGCTACATTGACAGCATTGCTGAAAGTGTCTCCCTCCAAGACATTTGCTGAGCAGCAGTGTGGTCTTCCTGTGATACCTTCCCAAAGCATTACGCAATCCGATGTCATTTAACCACGAACGCATCCTTAGCAATGGCAGTATTGTCATCTACTTCATGTAACTTCGGGACATTTCTTCCAATCTCAGGGTACTGCTGTACAGTCACCTACAGTGAAGCACCCACGGGGACATCACTCAAAGAAGAAAGAGAAGTTACTCACCTTGGTGCGGTAACGATTGTTCTTTGAGATGTGTATCCCTGTGAGTGCTCCACTACCTGCCTTCCTCCTGCTCTGGAGTTTTTCTTCCATCTTTCGGATTTTGGGGCAGATTTGAGGAACTGGCTTGATCTGGACAGTACGTGTGACAAAAAGTGTGCAAATGGAGTGAGACGCCAACCGCGTATGTGCAGTCTGTCTGACTATGGCTATCAAAATCTCCAATCTGTGGCGCTGGGATGGGGCTGGACACCTACAGTGGAGCACCCACGGGGGAACACATCTTGAAGAGCAATTGTTACCACACCAATGTAACTTCACTTCAGTTAACCCTGCTGGCATGCGTCAGGGATTGTCATTTCACCTATAACAGGAAATTATCTTTTCATAAACTGGGGTTAAATGTGCAGCAAAGCATTTTATTTAGCTAAAGGAAGAGTTGTCCTTTGAAGATTCCAACTTTGTTTTGTGGGACAGTAATCTGAGGAACTTGAAAGTGCTTTCTAAATATTATTCTTGAGCTATGTTCCCTGTAAGTTGTGTGGCTGCACAGCTGCCTATTTAGTGTCATGCAGGCCAGAGACCTGCGGCAGCCAGGAGATGGCCTAAAGAAGCCTGCCCGCCAGCCTGCTGTGACTGCTGGGTCCTGTCCTAGTCCTTTCCCAAGGATTCCCAACTCCTAACTTGGATTCTGAAGTGACAGCCCAGCCCCAGTCCTGCCATGTGGGTCCGAGCCCTGGTCCCAGTCCCCATCTGTCTGTAGCCCTTATCTGGACATGGAGAAAAAGCTAGGAGGAATCCCCTCTCATCACAGTAACTCCAGAGCACCCTCCTTTACCCCAAATCACTCCTGAACTAGGCCCCACCCAAGAGCCTTTATCCTCAGTGGGAGCCTGAATATCACATCACAGTAGTGCAGTAGCCATCATTAGCCCTACAATATAATATATAGAAAAGCCATGCAGATGTTCTACATTATAAATTCAGACTAATATATTTCTGAGAGTGTATTTTAACAAATGCATGGGAAAAAATCTCACTAAGGAGTAAAGAAAGTGGATACTATGAATTTTCATCACAATTACAAAAGGAAAAGTCAGTTCCCAACTTTTAGTGAGATAATCTGTTTTTTAATTACAGTCACAACTCAGGATACCTCAAGTACCTAAATGCTTGTTTATTTGAAAATCAGGTGGTACACATCAGTACCTCAATTGTCATGTTTTTACCAAATTACTTCCCTATTTTATGATCTAGAAATAATATTTCCTTTGGAGTATGAAATATCTTAAATATTGTCTTGACTTGTCTCTACTAATGGTGATTTATAAAAAAGAATCAAATCACAATCCAAAAGTTTTTGGGGAGAAAGTTTCTTCAACTTTTAAGAGCACATACCTTCCCCACCACCCAAAATTTAAAAAAAAACAAAAAAAAAAACGAAAACCAAGACTAATATGAACCCTCTTTGGAGAAAATCTACTTTCTGCTATATCCCAAAAGTCATTGAACAGTGAAAATGGTACATATTAATGATACCCTGTGTACAATTAACACACACTAATTTTTCCTTCATTTGTAATATAGTACTCCTCAGAGCATTGTGTTTCAAAAAATTAAAAATTCTGAGCACAATACTTCAAAATTTTGTAATATCAATAAATAAATGCAGAGGCATGGCAGTGGGGAGCACAGGCCACTGGCTGCATGAAAGTTATGAGATCACCCTGCAAACCCCTCGCCTCCAGGACACAGACTCAGCAGTGAGGATTCATCCATTCCTGACACAGCATAAAGCTTGGGCCTTACCCGGAAACACCCTGGGGCCTATGGAGCAATAGGGGGTTATGGATGTACCAGGTGAGACTTGGCTCTAGGTAGGGGAGGTCCAGATGAATGGAGTTGGGACTTAGGGAAAAGCTCCCCATATAGTGACCCCTTTCCTGGAGCTGGGGAATGATGGAGGCAGGAAGCAGGAGAGGATACTTAGCTTCATGCAGATGGGGAAGGTTTCTAGGAGTGGGTCTGACACAGCGTAGGCCACTCCTTATAGGGGAGGAGGGAGTCCTGCCCTACCCCACAACAACTAGCAGCTGATCCCAGCTCAGGGTAAGAGTCACTAGTTGGGGTGTCCCCTATGCTGAGGCAGTTTACTCCTCTGCCAACTGTCCTGGGTGCTGAAACAATGTACCTGCACTGCTCAGGAGTGGTTCATGACTTTTTTTTGCAGATTCCATTTACTTTCCTATCACAAAGTCTTTTTTCTACAGGGGTGCAAAGAAGTCTTCAGGGAACATGAACTCAGTGCATATATACAGTGGTGCAGAATTTCCCAAAGCCTAAAACATTAAGTTGTGTAATATTTCTATTGGATGCATGAACATTATGTTCTCCTATCAGAGGCTACATGACTTTCTCTATTCTGATTTCATTCATGGGCCTGGGAAAGAATCTTAATGTATTTACTATCAGTTATCTGTTCTAGCCAATTATCAAATTAATGTTTAGCATGTCAGCAGTATTAATAACAAAATGTACAGCTCTTCATAGTGTCAAACAGCTCATGTTTACAAATATTTTGTTTACAGAGTAGCTGGTTTACTCATCTTAAATTTAACATTAGGAGGGAGAATAATTTCTTAGTGAAATGAAGTTTGGACACATTTGAATTGTGCTATATCCTTTGTAATAGTTTTCAGTGATGTATAAACATATATTTATTTGGTCTTATATTAACATGAATGATGAAGAATCCCTTTGGTATTTTAAAATACTCAATCTTTAGTTACCTAAATCTTATCCATATGTGTTTTTGTTTTTTCAACAACACAAGAGCAGATGCCATCCAGACTAGACACAGGTGCAAGAGCAATGTCAGCATGCCCCAAAGTAATGGAAATATGAATGCAGCGGGTATAACTTTTCTTTGCAGATTTTAAAAGAATTTTCATAGCGTTTTAGTGCAATGTGGTAACTTAGACTTGTCTCTTTTTCAGTATTGTTGTCCAGATATGGTAAATAACTTCTTTCCAGGAATGGCCAAAACAGAGTGTTCAAGTTCACCAACTAAGGCT